>NC_134796.1:31445133-31447633 GCF_046742065.1 Oratosquilla oratoria
TATATATCTTGCTTCTTACCTTCTGTGCTTAGCAGCTTTTCCCCATAATCTCGATGACCCCATCACCCCATCCATCCATCTTATTCCTGGTCCTCACCTGAAGCTCACTCCATCCACCTTTGTCATCCACACTCTTCTTGCTAATATTTCTTTATTCATTCTTTTCATATGTCCAAACCATCCCAGTATTATGTGATCAACAGTCTGCCAGCTCCCTATCTATTTCTCACGCCTTTCCTCACCCCCACATATCTTACACTATCCATACTCACAACCCTACCGTACCTCTCAAACACTCCATCTTAAACATATTTAAATATATTCTTTCTGTCTCCTTTACTTTCCGGTTCTCTACCCCGTGAAGTGTCGTTGGGATAATCTCCCTTTCATACAATCTTCTCCTTGCGTCCATCCCCAGATATCTATTTCTCATGACACTTTTCAATCTGTCCAGCTAATAAATAGAAACCTTTGTCCATTTTTCAAATCCCAGAGGAAATTATATTTACCAACCATTTCCAATAAAGTGAAAGAAAGTCTTTTGAACATCCGTCATCCTTTATCCTGATTCAAAATTGAATAATTTGGTAATGAAGAAACGTTCTCAGGATGATCTTATCGGTGTAGGTCTCAGGAGATCATTGACCCACAAGTAGCATGACCTTCATTTTTCTTTCTTGTTCCTGCTAATATGTTTTAGGTCATATATGCAATAGTACTTTGATATATATGGATTTACAAACATATTGATACTAAGGCATACACATACATATAAACACACATACACGGAAACACAGACACACAAACACACACACACACACACACACACACACACACACACACACACACACACACACACACACACACACACACACATACACGGAAACACACACACACACACACACACATATATACAAACACACAATAATAATATTCCTATACTACGGGAACAAAACAAAAAAGTACCGAAGAAACAAAATACTTAAGACCAAAAATCTGTCGAAGAACTAGTTGACACAATCGGACAAATGTGAAAAGTGAAGCAGACAGATTGTGATGACTTACCTACAGAGATGTGAAGGTAAGGGGATGAGATGAACGACAAGCTATGGATGGTGTACAACAGTACCAGAGGGGAAGAGGGAATTTAACAGAAAAATAGGAGAAGAGGGGTTGTGCTTGGATCAGAATAGCTAGAGATGGATTGAGGGACAAAGACATTATTAAAATAGTAATGAAAAAAATCTCCAAATTAGTGAAACGCCAATCTTCCACATTTTTTGCATAACTATCTATAAGTACATGTTACATATGTACGATAACTTAATTCATTAACAACATGGCAAAGAATTCCACCTCCGTTCTTATTCGGCATGGTCTGAGTCACTTGAGAAGTATAGAGAACGGATGAGGGTATGGAAGCAGATGGAGAGAGAGGGACACGGCAAGGATGAAGCATATAAGATGTTCATTTTCTAAAAGTGTATGTACTTTGAGAATGTCAGGATCAACACGAAACGTCAGTGAATACGAGTAAAACATCAACTGTTCTCTATGTTTAGCTCACCACCGTTCCACTCATTTGTTTTCCATACTTATATATATATATATATATATATATATATAGATATACATAGATATATATATATATATATATTTATATATATACATAGATATATATATATATATATATATTTATATATATACATAGATATATTTATATATATTATACATAGATATATTTATAATATATATACATACATATATATACATATATGTACATGTATATATATATATAAGTATATATCTATATGTATATATCTATATGTATATATATATATATATATATATATATATATATGTATATATTTATGTAAATGTAAATATGTGTTTATATATATATATATATATACATATATATATATATATATATATATATATATAATTCCATAAAAACATTGACACAAAAACATAGCTATAATCCCTTTACCAATGTTCTGCTGTGGAGATAAATGAAGGAGCCATAAGAAAAACGTCCCCCAAATGGGGAAATGATTGATAAATATATATTTTTATATAGATATTTATATATATACATAGATATATTTTTATATATATATATACATAGATATATTTTATATATATATACATACATATATATACATACATATATGTACATGTATATATATATATATAAGTATATATCTATATGTATATATCTATATGTATATATATATATATATATATTATATTTATGTATATATTTATGTATATATATATATGTTTATATATATATATATATATATATATATATATATATATATATATATATATATATATAATTCCATAAAAACATTGACACAAAAACATAGCTATAATCCCTTTACCAATGTTTTGCTGTGGAGATAAATGAAGGAGCCATAAGAAAAACGTCCCCGAAATGGGGAAATGATTGATAAACATGATTTAGAAGTGGAACGGAGGCAATGGCGCCTTATGA
>NC_134796.1:31457633-31462633 GCF_046742065.1 Oratosquilla oratoria
GGCTACTTCATTTATCTCCACAGCAGAACATTGGTAAAGGGATTATAGCTGTTTTTTTGTGTCTGTGTTTTTATGGAATTCTAAATATATATATATATATATGTATATGTATATATATATTATATATATATATATTACTGTTGAATGCTAAAGCACAAGTGGCATCAATGATTTTTAGAGAATATTTCTCTAACTTTCTAAGTAGATGACCACCTTAAGAAGGCGACTGCTAGCACACCGAAATAACGGAGCTATTAACCAGCATTACATTGACACACATGACAAGAAGCCGCGTTTGGAAGACCTCATCAGGGACACCGAAATTATTCACACAGACTCTAATTACGGACGCTTAATAATTGACGAGACAGTTAGTATTACTTTACAGCAGCCTACATTAAACGTCCAGAAATCATCAGATCATGTCCTCCCTTCCATTAGAAAAAACAGACTCGCACACCGTGACATTTGCCCACTGGAAGTTCCAAGACGACAAGACGTGACATTAGCTCCCCGTAGGTCCCGGCGAGAGGGTGCATCTAGACATTTGCTCACCGGAAGTGACAACCCGACAAGACGCGACATAAGCCCATCGTTGGACTAGGGCCCCCCTCCTGGCCCCGCCCACCCGCATATTCCCACCAATCATTTTCCACCATTTCTATTTCTTCTCTGTTGTTTGTACGGCCCACGGGCCTTTATATTCTAATGTTTTTCACATTTGTAATCAGTTTTACCCTGAAGACGACCATGTGAAATGGTTGAAACAGCTGTCGGTATAAAATGGAAAACCACTTTGACGACTTTCGTACTTTCCTCCAGAGTTTGAACCATGAAGAGAGAATGATACTTAGAAAGTTAGAGAAATATTCTCTAAAAATCATTGATGCCACTTGTGCTTTAGCATTCAACAGTAATTGTTTAAGAGAAAGACTTTGCCCAAAAGGTATATATATATGTGTATATATATATATACACAAGCCCACCGGCTGCGCCGGCCCGGCTACGCCGGGGGCCTTGGCCTGCGGCGCTGCGCCTTAGGCGCGGGCGCTGCGCGCCCTGGGCATCACTATACTTGTAAGTCTTATCCTCTTTTAACTTTTCATTAAACGTCAACAGCTTTCGCTGAAACACCTTCACCGTCTCTTTCACAGCTAAAGCTTTAGTCTCTCGATACAGGTCTGGGAACTTAAACTCTTTCGAGTTCTTCGAGTTCTTCTTTTTCGAGTTCTTCGAGTTCTTCTTTTTCGAGTTCTTCGAGTTCTTCTTTTTCGAGTTCTTCGAGTTCTTCTTCTTCGAGTTTTTCGATTTCTTCTTCGAGTTCTACTTCTTCTTCTTCTTCGAGTTCTTCTTCTTCCTCTTCTTCGAGTTCTTCGAGTTCTTCTTCATCGAGTTCTTCTTCTTCTTCTTCGAGTTTTTTGATTTCTTCTTCGAGTTCTACTTCTTCTTCTTTTTCTTCTTCTTCTTCTTCTTTTTCTTCTTCTTCTTCGCAAATAACCTGACACCTAGAATCATTCTGGAACACAAAAACCCCTCACGGCCAAAACTCGGCTGTAACGCTTTTTACCACGGGAAGGTGTAAGTAACTGGACCCACTACCATTATTTTTTTTTTATTATAGATGTATATATGTGTGTGTGTGTGTGTCTGTGTGTGTGTGTAAACTTGTAAAAAGACCTTAGAGCAGGGGTGTGCAACCTTTTTTCCCAAATGGCCACTAGTCACGACTCTGTTGGTATGGAGGGCCACATAACCTTACTATTTCATGTTATTTACTACGATCGAAGACATATTATGTGATATTATATTGATAAAGATAGATAAATAGTTTGTTACTGACTTTATCTAAATTGGGATTACAAAAATAAGAATTGTCCGAAGCAAATTTATCTTCCTTACTATATATGAGCAAATGAAAGGCTACCGTACCTTATTTCTATAATGTACAAACATAAATAATTACTTAATATAGATTAACTGGGATCATTAACATAAGAATTATCAAACACAGACATTTTTCTGACCATTCATTAGCAAATGAAAGACAGCCAAGGATCTCTCAATCTAATAATTAAAAATTTCAAGTAATATGTTATTTTCTGTTCTAATATAATTAAAATCTGTTCCTTAGTGAACAAAATAGAAAAAATATGGTAAAATTGGTACACAAGAACATGAATTTAATCAAACTTTCAGTGGGTTCTAGTTGGTAACACTCTCTCTCTCTCTCTCTCTTTGTGGGCCGCACTATAGCTTATTTATGTTTAGGAGAAATGGCCGCAATGAAAGCCTTTGAGGGCCCCATGCGGCCCTTGGGCCACAGGTTGCACAGGGCTGCCTTAGAGTGATGATCAGCAAAGACTTGACACCGGATAAGCATATTAATAAAATAGTCGGAGAAATCTAAAATTTATTGAGGTCAATAGAAGTGGCATTTGCCTATTTGGATGAGGAAATGATAAAAAAAAATATATATTAACTACACTAATGTGACCAAAATTCGAGTACGCAGCAACACTATGACAACCCAGCACCAAAAAAGAAAAAAAAAAAATGAAAGAATACAAAGAGCAACTACAAAACTGGCACCAACTCTTTCCAGAATGACATATGAACAAAAACTGTCCAAATTAGAATTACAAACTCTGGAACAAAAAAGGGAAACAGGAGACCTACTTACTATCTTTAGAATTATGAAGGGAATGGAAATCTTAGATAAGAATGACTTATTGAAATGGTACAATGGAAAAACAAGAGGACACGAAAAGAAACTAAAACAAGATAATTACAGAAGAGATCTGAAAAAAATAGCATCCCCCACAGAGTAATGGATATATGGAACAAATTAGACAAAAAAACAGTGTGTGCAAACGCTATTCAAGATTTTAAGAAAAAAATTGATGCTGAGAGATACAAAGACGGGTAACCACGAGCATAGCTCCCTTCCCGTATAATACAACTAGGTAAATACACACATACACACACACACACACACACACACACATATATATATATATATATATATATATATATATATATAATATATTTGTAGTTATTTATGTATATTTATATATATACATACATATATATATATCTATATATCTATATATCTATATATATATATATATATATATATATATATATATATATATATATATGACGTAAGCGGAGTAGGAAACACAGGAGTCTTAGTCTTGAGTTTATTCCGTAGTATGGACAGTCACATCCTTTGCAGGGAATTTTGTAAAGGATGCTATTCTCACGGTTCGTCTTGGTTCTGTTGGTGGTCAAGTGTCCTATTTTCGGAAAGCAATTAAAATCAGACAGAGGAAAGGAAGTAAAGAGAGGACAGATTTACGATACCTTGTGGTTCCTAACTCTGGCCTCTCTCACATGCTTTCCAAAACGTTGAGACAGACAGGACTCATCAGAGTAAATGACACAGGGAAGAAAATAGGACACTTGGCCACCAACAGAACCTAGACGAACCGTGACAATAGCATCGTTTACAAAATTCCCTGCAAAGGATGTGACTGTGCATACTACGGAGAGACATACAGAGGACTTAACAACAGACTCAGGGAACATAAAGCGGACATTAGGCACCACCGAGAAACCAACGCTCTAGTTAACCACATTGACACAGAGGGACACTTACCTAACTGGGAGGGTTCCACCATTCTAGCTAAAGGACTACACAAAAAACAACGGAAAATAATTGAATCACTTTACATTGCCAACCACAAAAACACAAACAAGAGAATTGGTGACTTGAAATGGACAAGATCTACTGCGACACTTTTTCCCACTTCGGCCTACCCTCTCCAGCTTTCTTCCTTTTACTCTGACGTTCCTTCTTGCACCATGCTACCTTGCTCCACTTCACATGCTACCAATTCACATATCCCCCAACATTGTTCCTTCACCATTTAATATTATCCCCAACTTTTTTATCAGGATTTATTCTTTTAATATTATTTATTACTATTTATTTTCAACACTATTATTATTATTATTATTATTTTTATCATTGTTATTATAATTATTATTATTATTACTATTATTATCATTATTTTTATCATTATTTTCATTATTATTATCATCATTATTATTACTTTCATTATCTTATGTTATTATGTTATCATTATTATTATTGTTATTATTATTGTTACTACTATTATTTGAATATTAAATTTTTCGTTTTTATTATCATTGTTATCACTATTATTGTTATAATTTCTTTGTTATTAGTATTATCATATATTTTTATTTTTATTATTATTTCTATTATTATTATTATTATTAATTTATTGTTATTGTTATTATTATTTTTGTTATTATTATTGTTACTATTATCATTTAAATATTCAAATGTTCATTTTTATCATCATTGTTATCATTACTATTGTTACAAGTACTATTAATAATTTCTTTGTAATTAGTGTTATCATCATATTTAATTGTAATATTTCATCATTGTTACGTTAGCCACAATGTAATGTTCACATTCGTCACAAACTATGGTAACACGGGGAGGTGGTGAGGTCCACCCCATGTATATAATGCCCACAGCCCGTTTGTAAACCTATTCCTTTGAAAAAGCATACCTGCGAAACTAGTCAGGAATAAACTCAAGACTACGACTCCTGTGTTTCCTACTCCGCTTACGTCCTGTCAGAATGTCTCAACATATATATATATGTATATATATGTATATATATATATATATATATATATATATATATGTAATATATATGTAATATATATAGCGTGCACGCCCCCGCGGTCGCGTGTGTGTCTATGCACAAGCTCTAAGGAACGATATTTCACAATCTGACTTCACCAATTCACCAGACTGACGAAGACCACCATTTGGAAAAACAAAAGAAGATCGTCCACTGGATCTTCAGCTGTGCCAGAAATGATCAACCGCACAGTCCGAGGCTTCGGCAAAGCCCTCTGGGCCGTTATGGAATGCTGTCGGGAAGCTTTGCAAAGCT
>NC_134796.1:31470133-31472633 GCF_046742065.1 Oratosquilla oratoria
GGGCAGAGTTGGACAGCTTATTCCCGAACTCTTCTTGCTTAACTTCTGCCAGGTATATTTTGTATTTCTAAGTTCTTCTTTGTTTGTGCGTGATATTTTTGCTTTCTATCTCTGACTGACAAGTTTGTGATGATTGACTCTTGATCAAAGTATTGTCAGTTAGAGGTGAAGAAAGCGAAGGCACATTGTTATCTCTGGTTTCTGGATGTTTCTGTTGACCCTCGCAAGATTCAGAAATTGTGTGCTCCTGTTTAATATCATCTTTCTTAACCAGGAAAGATGAACTACAGTCTTCAGAAGGAATAGCTTTCTCTGGAATTGCTGTTTCTCGGATATTGCCTGGAAGGTCCTCTCCTTTATCTTCGACGAAGTCTGAATCCTTTTCGTGTTCTGGCAGAGTCTTCAATTCCTCGAGAAGGTTCTGCTTTTCTTCTTCCAAATTCTCCACTTTCTCAGGAAGGCATTGTCTTTCTTTGACTTCCTGATTTCTTTCGTAATCTTCCTTAGCAGTCTGTTTGTTCTCGATGGAATCAAACTCTTCAAAATTCAGGAGCATTTCTCTCGAGGTTTTGACTGCATAGGAGTTCAAGCTTTGCAAAGCTTCCCTACACCACTCCAAAAGGGCCCCGAGGGCTTTGCCGAAGCCTCGGACTATGCGGTTGATCATTTCTGGTGCAGCTGAAGATCCAGTGGACGATCTTCTTTTGGTTTTCCAAATGGTGGTCTTTGTCATTCATATGAGATGGTGAAGTCAGTTTGTGACATCATTCGTTAGAGCTTGTGCATATGTGTATATATATATATATATAAATATATATATATATATATATATGTATATATATATATATATACACACACACACATATATATATATATGTATATATATACATATATATATACACACACACATATATGCATATATATATATATACATATATATTTATATATATATATATGTATATATATATATATATATATCCATACATATATATATATATATATATGTATATATATATACGTATATATATATATATATGTATTAAATATGTATATATATATAAATATATTTATATATATACATATAATATATATATGTATATATATATATATTTATATATATACATATAATATATATATATGTATATATATATATATACATATATGTACGTATATATATATATATATATATATATATATATATATATGTGTGTGTGTGTGTGTGTGCGTGTGTGTGTGTGTATACAAATATATATCATATATATATATATATATATATACATATACATATATATATATATATATATGTATATATATATATAAGAGAGAGAGAGTAGCTTAGGATATGTTTCGGTAGTCGTTTGGTACTGACTTTCAAATAAAGCCATTTGATAATTTGACGTCAGTGTGTAGCATATTACAGACCTTTTAAAAGACTAATGGAGTTATTTGTTTGAAGAATTAAGTGTTCATGAACTTAGCCTTTGCTGGTGACAGATCCTTGATAGTATCAAGGACTATGTAAAAAAAAGTAAGGATTGTAATATCTTAGAAATCTTCTTTGACCACCTCACATAATATTTTTTTTTCGCTAGGAATTCCAGTACCCAGTACAATAGTTACGGCTGTTAATTTTTTATTATTATTCAAATTTTCTTACAAATATCATACATGGAATGTATATGTACGTATATATCTATACATATATATATATATATATATATATGTGTGTGTATATATATATATGTGTGTATATATATATATGTATATATATATATATATATATATATATATATATATATATATATTTATATATGTATACGAAATATCAACGCCACAGCAGGTGCCCGTCATCGAAGAAGGTTTACCCTCATCACTTTATTTACATGGCGACCCTACCTCCGGTTACCCTTTTGCGGAAATAGAGTCGGAAGTAAACCCTGCAGGAACGCAACAACTTACCATCAATTCGCAAACATTATCCACCCACAGTTATCTCTTGCTTCTTACCTTTTTTGCTTCGCAGTTTTTCTCCATAATCTCGATGACCCCATCACCCCATCCATCCATCGTATCCTTGGTCCTCACCTGAAGCTCACTCCATCCACCTTTGTCATCCACGCTATTCTTGCTAATATTTCCTTATTCATTCTTTTCATATGTCCAAACCATCCCAGTATTATGTGATCAACAGTCTGCCAGCTCCCTATCGATTTCTCATGCCTTTCCTCACCCCCACATATCTTACACTATCCATACTCACAACCCTACCGTACCTCTCAAACACTCCATCTGAAACATATTTAAATATATTCTTTCTGTCTCCTTTACTTTCCGGTTCTCTACCCCGTGAAGTGTCGTTGGGATAATCTCCCTTTCATACAATCTTCTCCTTGCGTCCATCCCCAGATATCTATTTCTCATGACACTTTTCAATCTGTCCAGCTAATAAATAGAAACCTTTGTCCATTTTTCAAATCCCAGAGGAAATTATATCTACCAA
>NC_134796.1:31477633-31492633 GCF_046742065.1 Oratosquilla oratoria
AGTTCATGCGAAGCCTCTCGGAACACAAAAGAGATCATGCTTTCTCTTAGATTGTCTACAGAAAGGATGTAATTGATTAGAAAATTCACTATGAGCACTAACTTTCAAATTTGAATGGTTTATCAAAGATAATAGCAATTAATTTGCAAAACACACTAATCTAGAGTTCGAGTGTCTCTTCTTGTTCAATATTATTTCCAACACACTTCATTTTCAAAGACAGTCTTATTACTTTAAAATGGTCACAATACTCATTTGTGTACGCAGATGTGAGGTCCTTAAGTCCTTAAGGTTCCAAGTCTGACCACAGCAGATCCTAGGTTTTAGGTTTCCATGTATCTGCTTGACACCAAGTTCCAGTTGTTTAGGTCTCCCATCCCAAATACATACAAATGGTCAATACTATCTGTAAAATACATCAAGATTAATGTTCAACTCTTGAAAAATATCATTATAATATTCTCCATATTCTCCAGGGTTATTAATATTTATGCACAAAGTATTACTATAATCATCTTCATAGATCTGCAAGCTAATTTTCCTTATGTCATCTAAATGTCCTATCAATTCTTCTCTTGATTCTAAATGTTTAAGTTTAAACTTGTTTCCACCTGCAGAATCAATTACCCTATATGGACCAGTGTACCTTGGTGAAAGTTTATTATTGGGTGAGGTTATTTTGACCATTACTAAGTCCCCAATTTTCAGTTCTAGTTTATGAGCTATTTTGTGTTGTTGTTCCTTCATCTCTTGTGAATACACCTGCATATGTTTCCTAACTCTTTGGTGAATACTTTGAAGAGTATTTATCCTATTGGATATATAATCATCCATATTATATATGGGTTTTTGCTCTGCAGTCAACATTTCATATGGCAGAGTTTTGTCCTCCCCAAAAATTATAAAATGAGGTGTATCCCCAGTTGCTACATTAATTTGATTGTTCAGGGTACACTTAACACAAGGAATCCAAGTATCCCAAGTTACACTATGAGGACTTATTAGGGTTCTAAGACATATAATTATCTTTTTGTTTAACCTTTCTACTACTCCATTACTTTGGGGATGGTTAACGAATATATTGACTTTCTTGATGTGGAATACATTACATAGATTTTCCAAGATTTTGTTATTAAATTCAGTCCCATTATCTGAAACTAGGATGTTAGGTGTAGTAAAATTACAGATTATCTGATCATAGATTACGGAAGCAATAGTTTCAGCTTTCTTATTGATTATGGGTTGCAATATACAAAATCTTGAAAAATAATCAATAGCAACAAATAGGTATTTAAAGCCGTTCTCGGACATTGGTAATTCCAATGTATCCATGTGAACTCTTTCCCAAGGTTTCTGTGGAATGGGATAGGTGAGTATAGGAGCAGGTTTTGGTGTATTTCCCTTCACCTTTACACATTTTACACACTTTTCTATATAATCATATATAGTTTTCTTCATACCTAGCCAAAAGTACTTAAGTTGTGCCTGTCTATAAGTTTTATCCTTTCCAGGATGTGAACTACAATCACTATCATGAAGTAACTTCAATATCTCATTTACCAGAGTTTGTGGTATAACCAACTGATTTACTTGACCTCTAGAAATATCTTTCCCATTTACAAATGTTTTCCTATACAAAATTCCATTAATCAAATGAAATTCCTCTATCTTATACCCCTTTGGTAGCTTTGGAGGATCTCCTCTTGGGTTCATCAAATGCTTGATTATTGAATCACATGTCTCATCATCTCTCTGTTCTCTTATTAGCATTCCTTCATCTAAAGTTACTAATTCTTCTATACTACAAACAAAATTAATCAACCCAGTCCCAGTCATTGGTTGACTAATGTTTCTAGAAAGTGGATCTGCTACATTCCTTCTACCCGGAATATAATTAAATTGAACTTCATAGCACTGAAGTATCGCAAACCATCTAGCAAGTCTGCCTCTAAGATTCTTATGCTTAAATAAGTTCTGAATAGCTGTGTGATCAGTCCAAACTCTGATGGGATACCCTAGTATCATATCCCTAAAACTTTCTAAAGAATAAATTACTGCTAAAGTTTCTCTTTCAGTTATAGAATAGTTTCTCTCCGCACTATTACAAAGTCTGGATGTGTAAGCTATGGGTTTCAAAGTTCCATTTCTCTCTTGCATTAGTATGCCTCCTAACCCTATGTCAGACGCATCAGTACAAAGAATAAATTCTTTTTCATAGTCGGGGAAAATTAAAATAGGTGAACTCGTGAGTTTATCTTTCAACTTGTCAAAAGCTTGCTGTTGCGCAGGTCCCCATATGAACTTTGAGTCCTTTCTCAACAAAGAACTTAGTGGATTAGCAATGTCAGCATAACTTTGAATGAATTTTCTATAATATCCTGTTAATCCCAAAAAGCTCCTAACCTTGTCTACATTGGTCGGAACTGGAAAATTCTTGACAGCGTCAACCTTTGAATTTACTGTACTCAGCCCGTGTCTGTCTATCTTATGTCCTAAGTAAATGACACTGTCTTGCAAGAACTTAAATTTTTCAAGTTTTACTTTTAACCCAGCTTCTCCTAGTCTTGAGAATATCAAATCTAATTTCTTAAAGTGCTCCACTGCAGTCTGAGAAACTATAAAAATGTCATCTAGAAATACACTGGCAGTGTTTCCTAACAATCCATCTAGAATAGTATTCATTAATCTCATGTAAGTTAATGGACTATTACATAACCCAAATGGCATTCTCTTGAACTCATAATGTCCTGTTGTAGTAGAAAATGCTGTGAACTCTCTTGAATCTTCATGCAATTCTATTTGCCAAAAAGCTGATTTGATATCTATAGTACTAAAATATCTATTCTCAGTTCCCAAACTTCTCAAAATGTCACCGATAATGGGTAATGGTAACCTGTCACGAATGGTGTGCTTATTCAGTTCCCTGTAATCAATAACTGGTCGCATAGTCCCATCAGACTTTGGTACTAAGATCAACGGAAAATTCCACTCACTTTTACTATGTTCAATAATATCCTGTGATAACATTTCAGTGATGAGTTTATCTACTTTAGCTAATTTAGAGTGAGGAACTCGGTAAGCTGGTATGTAGATAGGTTGTGTTCCTGGTTTTAACTTAATGTGATGTTTTAAAACAGTTGTTTTGCCTAAGGCGTCCCCCGGCAAAGCAATTGCTTTTTTATGTTTCATAAGCAAAGCAAATAAAGCTTCATCCAACTCAGGGCAATTAGTTGATTGTAATAATTCTTTATATCTATTTCTTAAGTCTATGCCTTCTTGTACTGAACAAATTGATGAAGTTGGTAATTCTATCTCCTCACTATTCTCATTTAAAATCTTAATAGGTTTAGTACACACCTGAATACATCCTATTTGTGTACCTTTCTTTAAAACTATTTCTTTATTCATAGTATTAATTACTAATACTTCTACTCTGTTCTTATTTGTCTTATAAATCCCTGAGTCCCACTTCAATCCTTTAATTTTAACTGATTCTGGGACTGTAATTACTTCAGAGTCTACATTGATTCCTTTCAAACACACTTCAACCTTATTAATTGACATGGGATGTAACAATGTCGACCTTGTTAATCCGCAATCTGCAATTCTCAAGGCATCTGTGGTTGATAATTTAGTAATCTCTGGGATTTCCTGAACTTCTGAGTTGGGTTCACAAATTGTTTTACTTTCTGTAGGGTTGGACCGCTCGGCCTCGCTATCTAGGATAGAAATGTTATCTAAGGATTCCTTGATTCCTGTCACTGGTCTTAAGTCTGGTTGATTTAAGAATGGGATTAACTGTGACTTCACTAAAATTCCTAAGTCAGCAGGACAAATTACCATGTTTTCTTTTCTCATAGTTGCAAATCCTATCAATAAATCTCCTGGAAAAACAGACTCTTCTACCACTATCACTGGGATGTACAATTGTTCATTTGTATATAAGGCAACTTCTAGCTCAATCTTACCTAATGTTTTTAACTGATTTCCAGTTACACCTTGCAATGTGTAACGGATTGGTTCCAACATTTTCACTCCTGGGTTCAACTGGTTTAAAACTTTACTAGTAATTACATTAACTACAGACCCTGTATCAATAAAAATTTGAATAGGCTTATTGAACACTTTACCCGCAATGAGAGGTCCTACAGAAGTTTTACCAACAGTAATTATCAGTTTGTCAGTTTCTTTCATCTCCCTTGCATTCCCATATTTAACACAATACCGCCTATCGGTATATATATGGGGAGGTCTGAAATGGTTTATTCTGTGTCTGGGGGTTTTCCTCTTAGCCCTGGGGGTACCCGAAAATTCCGGCATTCATGAGTTCTGTGTCCGATTATATTATGGTAATTACAGAATGGAGGGTTCCTACATTGATACTCATTGTGACCTTCGTATTTGCAATTTCTGCAAATAATCCCATAAAAACATTCTTGTGCCTTGTGTCCCCATGCATTACAATTAAAACATAGGATTCTGGTATCCCTATCCCTAGATGGACTTCTAGCATGCCGCCTATGTCCTACTTCTGTTTTCTTAAACTCTCTAGAGTTCCTATATTGGCTATGTTGATTTATAGGCATTACATATGGGTTTATTGTTCTGGTCTCACTGTATCCTTGAAGAAGATAATCTACTTCTCCTAAACAGATATTTGATTTTAAATCTTTGTACAGCCTTTCTGCTGTTAAGTCATCAGAATTCTTTGCCAATAAGCTAAATGTAATCAATTTGATTACCTGTGAGATTTTCATCTTCTCACTAGATCTTTCTATCCAGTCTGAATCTTTCAAGATAGAATTCATGTCTTTTGACCATCTATCTAATCTAGCTAAGTACTCTGTGTCAGTTTCACTTGTCCTAACTTCCTTAATCATTTTTACCAATGATCTAATAGGATCCTGATCACATTTGGACATGAAATGTTTAAGAAAGGCTTTCTTGTAGTTATCATATTGATTAATTTCTTCCATTTGCTGGAAGTAAGTGACAAACCTCGCCCTTCCATGCTCTGGATCTATATTCTCCTTGAGAATCTCAATCTTACGATTCTCATTGGTAATGTTTTTACTAACTATAAGAGTGTCAATGAGGTTCATGAACTTGTTTACACCATATGTGTTAGACTCTCCTGTGAATTTTGGAATATTTGTATTTGATGTGTGAATTTCGTGTCTCAACACGTTAGAATTCTGAGGGGTACTCATACTTATTACTAATACCTTGCTTTAGCCTGGCTGCTTGCGATGTCGCTTCGTGATGTCAATGTCTGGTTTGACGTCCTTCTACGGTCTTGTCATTCGTCAACGACGTTGTTCCTCCTCCATCACACACTCTGCCTTGAAGACCGCCTTGTAGATGATGATCACCTTGAAGAATCTTGAAGAATGCTTGTTCCCAACGTAGCAGTTACTTGAAGTTGTAGATTTTCTCGTAGTCGTCTCGGTTGTCTTGTTCCCGTAGACTTCTTGCGCCACTTCTCTTCGGAGGTGTTTAACACCCAGTTCGTTCGTCGCACCGCTGTTCACCACTTTCACCACCCCTTGTCACCACTCACTTAAATTTGACTTGTAATATCACTCGTCTCAAGGCACCTTGCCTTCTCTTTCCTGTAGTCTCACTATTTTCTAGGCCCCGTGCCTAGTTCTCTCGTCCTTTGGGTTAATAAAAGGGTGGTGAATTTTCTTTCTTCTTTCACTGTAATTTCACCTACTGGTTACACTCGGGATCTCTTTCTCTCGTCTCTACATCGTCTCTTGATCCTCTCTCGATCCTCTCTCCACACCCTCTCTGACGAGATCCCGTATCCTACGCTAAGCTACCTTCGTCTGACGTCACTAATTTTTCTAAACCAATCTCCGGTGACTTCTCAAATAAATGTCACTCCTTATGGGCGTGACTTTGAATTCATGCACCAATAGTTTTTTTCTCCTTCTCCACCTTGCACCAAGCCGGAAAGCCATTACAATGCCACTAGCGATATTGTTTACCTCAGCATTAGTCAAACGAAGCTAGCCTGCGCTTACAGAGTTTTGATTACACATCGATTATAAAACAGTCACCACCGTCGGTGTGTTTACATAGACATAGCGTCACCTCATGTTTTCAAAACAACAGGCGAGCAGGCTGGCTCATTTCCATTCGTACAACTACCGGCCTCTTACAATTTTCATCTAAAAGAAAGTCATCAACATCTCTGGACAGATTTATCATAAAAACCTCACCCTCTCAAAAGGAAAATCTCGACAAAGAAGTTCCAAGAATTATATTTGCTACAAATTCACCATTTCGTCTTGTTCAGCATCCTCAGTTTCTCAAGATGGTTCAGAACCTGAGGCCAGGTTATATTTCTCCATCCAGAAAAGATATTGCTGATAAGTACTTGGATCTTGTGTATGAAAAGGAATATAAAACGTGTGCAGACGACCTGAATAATGAAACTGTATGTCTTTCAATTGATGAGTGGTCTAACATCCATAATGAGCCCATAATATGTCTGTATCCTTAGGTACAATTACGAGTATGTCATCAACATACCTAAACCATTTACTATTCCTACCCATTATAGTCATGTATTCTTCTGTTTCGAGTATTTCCATGTATAAATTTGCTAACACTGCAGAAAGGGGACTACCCATGGCGAGGCCAGAATGTTGTCTGTATTCAATATTATTAAAAGTGAAAGCGCCAAATCCTACACAAAGAGAAATTAATTCGAGGTAATCTTTTTTGGGTACGGGTAGATCTTCATTTTTCAAATTATTTACTACTCGTTCAACAGCATTTAGAGCGCCTTTATACATGGAAATACTCGAAACAGAAGAATACATGACTATAATGGGTAGGAATAGTAAATGGTTTAGATGTTGATGACATACTCGTAATTGTACCCAAGGATACAGACATTAACAACAAACTCAGGAGATTAAACAGTGTAAATGAAAATATACAATTTACTGCAGAAAATGAAAATAACGGAAAATTACCTTAGACACAATTATCCATAGAATAGATAAAAATGTGAAATTTTCAGTATACCGGAAACCCACCAATAAAGAAGACTATATACACTTCTACTCAGGACATGATGACAGAACTAAAACAGGTATTATAATGGGTTTCTTCCTCCGAGCATTTCGTATATGCAGTAAAGAATTTCTAGATCCTGAATTACAACATATTACTGAGACTTTCATCAAACTCAAATATCCAAAAGGTCTCTTATGTAGGTTGAAAAAGAAAGCCAAAGAAATAATTAACAAAAGTAAAGATGAAAATAAAAATAAGAATGATAATAAATGTAATAATGAAACCAGATATATCACAGTACCAAACTCTAATGTTAATTCATACCTAGACACTTTTCTCCTAAAAGCGGGATTCAAAATAGCCAGGACGTCAGGTAGCAAAGTAGGACATTTGGTAACACGTAGCGACAATAATCCCACTAACGAAAACAGCGTTGTTTATAAAATCCCGTGTAAAAGCTGTCCATCTTCATATTTTGGTGAATCTGGTCGCGGACTTAATAAAAGGATAAATGAACATAAAAATGACGTAAAAGCCCATAGGACATCTAACTCCATAGTAATACATGTGGATAAACATGGTCACCTTCCAGACTGGAACAACACAACCGTATTAAATAAAGGATCATCCAAGAAACTAAGGAAGACAATTGAGGCAGCATATATCAACACTAATAACAACATCAACCATAGAGAAGGCTTTATATGTTTAGCAAAAGCCACAAGCTTATTAATAATAAAAGAATACGCAAATAAAATAACAAGCTCTCCGAAGCGTCCCATAAGATGACCCGTCCGTGTATAAAATATCCGGTTACGTTTGAGTTGTTAGCTTTGTGATCAAGACCCTGCGGGTCGAAACGTTAAGGCGTAAAATTCTCTCATTTCTCCTCGTCTACTTCTTTCACCTTCAATCTTATATATATATATATATATATATATATATATATATATATATTGTATATATATACATACATTATATAATTATATATATACATATAATTATATAAATATATATATACATATATATACATATATAAATATATATATACATACATATACATAATTATATATATATATATATATATATATATATATATATATAATTCTGATTGTCTTATCTTGCTTGAAACCGTCTACTGAAGAAGAGCTATGACATTACGACTGAGGATCATCCAATCAGAAGAAGGTTCGAAGGAACCTCACCGCTGAGTGCGTGACGTCATAACTGTTAATTTTCCAATTTGCCATTTTTGAATATTTTCTGACCATTGATATTTAACATTTTCATATTCAGTTTTTAAAAGTATAGCCAACTCCTGAATTAGCATCTATGAGGCATAATGAGTTTATTAGAATATTACGAACCGTATAACTCAATGCGTAGTTTTCCAAATAATGACGACATGACGTCACAATCTTCTGCATTTCACTTGTTATAACTAATCAAGTCATTGCCTTCGTCTACTGAATAGAGGGAAGAGCTCTAAATAATACTCAATTTGATATAGAAACTTATTTTCTGTGGTTTATATTATACGGTGATAGTGACATAGTATATCTATCATAAAGTTGATATTTATAAACTTTGCTACTAGCTCAACTCCCATGGGACTCTCTGAATGATAATGATAATGAGTGGGAGTGGGATTGGGAGTGGGATGACGAGACGTGACATAACATAGGCATATTTAAGGAGGCTCTCTTTATTCAATTTCTTGAGAACGCCTGTATCCACTTTACTCTACTTCGAGAGAGCACGAAGACCGCACAAAACTGGTAAGTCTTAAGCTAATAACAACCTCCTTTAAAAAGATCGTGTTTTTAAATCATTCAAATAGTACAAAGAATGTTGTAAATATAAGAGCATTGCCTTAATAAAGATTTTATTAACCATTTTATTAACAACGTATCATTGAAAATTTTATTTGACCAACGGGGCAAGGATGGGCTAGTATAAAATATACAGTATATACATATATATATATATATATATATATATATATATATATATATATATATACACATGTTTATATACAAATATATATATACATATATGTTATACATATATGTTCATAAACAAATATATATATATACATATATTTATATATGTTTATATACATATATATATATGCATATATGTTTATATACAAATATATATATATATACATGTTTATATACAAATATATGTATATATACATATATATATACATATTATATATATATATATATATATATATATATATATATAAATATATATATATATATCTGCGAAACTAGTCAGGAATAGACTGAAGACTAAGACTCCTGAAGACTCCTGTGTTTCCTACTCCTCTTACGTCATACATATATATACTAGACCACCCGTGACCCGTTGGGTGAAATGAAATCTTAAATGATACATTGTTAAAAAAATGGTCAATAAAATCTTTGTTAAGACAATGCTCTTATATTTACAACATTCTCCTTGATTATGCTTATGTTATATCACGTCTCGTCATCCCACTCCCACTCATTATCATTGTCATTCAGGGAGTCCCATGGGGCTTGAGCGAGTAGCAACGTTTATAAATATAAACTTTATGATAGATATAATATACTATGTCACTATCACCGTATAGTATAAATCACAGAAAATAAGTTTTTATATCAAATTGAATATAATTTGGAGCTCTTACCTCTATTCAGTAGACGAAGGTAGTGAATTGATTAGTTATAAGAAGTGAAATGCGGAAGATTGTGACGTCATGTCGTCGCTGCTAATTCAGGAGTTGGCTATACTTTTAAATACTGAATATGAAAATTTTATAAGTATATATATATATGATACACATATATATATGTACATATATATATATATATATATATATATATATATTACATATATATACATATATATATATATGGATGTTGGGTCAAATGAAATTTTAAGTGATACGTTGTTATAAGAAGTGAAATCCAGAAGATTGTGAAGTCATGTCGTCGCTGCTTGGAATCATATGATGTCTTTTCTTCTGATTGGCTGACCCTCTGTCGTGACGTCATATCTCTTCTTCTGTTCTCCTCTTCTGATTGGCTGGTCCTCAGTTGTAACGTAATATCTCTTCTTCTGATTGGCTGGGTGACGGTTTCAGGCAAGCATAACAAACAAGATTATCAGACTTTTATATATATATATATATATATATATATATATATATATATATATATATTTTATATATATATATTATTATTATAGACATATTATATATATATATATATATATATATATATATATATATATATATATACACTAATTGTTTCAGCTCTGGTGCAAGTATCTGGACAATAATTGACCTAATATGTTTTGAACAGATTATTTTGTTGAATTTCTTATATTATAATTATTATTGTTATAAATTTTTTTCATCTTTAAGGATTTTGCTCCGACAAACACTGTCACTATGCAATTTTATTCAGCTGAGGGAAAACCCAATTTCGCTGTATCGAGCGATATACAATTACCATGTTACCATCACCGTTCTTAATGCCAATGCCATTTTGATGCCAATAATGAAGACGGATCACGATTACGCTTTCCGATTATGAATGCCCACGATATATGAGACAATTATTCCTTTTTCCAGCTTTCTGTTCACTTTCTGTAAACTTTCAGTGCACTTTCTGTTCACTTTCTGTACACTGACCAAAATCGCTCCTAAGTACCATACATGGTCTTTATTTCTTGGGCATTTTTGGCTGCCAATTACGCTCCCTGAGTTCCTGAATATCAATCAAGAGGTATCTCAGCCGGCTACAGGTCACTTTCTGATCGACAATGTCTTTAATGGAGGAATAGATCTTCTCGACTTCTTGAGTTGCTATGGTCGAGGTCCGGGCCACCTCGTCCATCTTGTGACCCATTCCCTGGAGGAGGGCACACACTGCCTCCAGGGATGTCTCGTCTTTTCTTCTCAGGAGGACCTATGTGCAATAGGCTACCCTCCTCGTTGGAATGAGGTTCTCTAGGCAGAGGCTGCCGATGAATACACAGATGGCGACGTATCGCTTTCTGCGAGAAATCTTTTTAATCTCCTCTTCGGCCCTTTCTTCGAGGGGCATCTTCTCCATGGAGGCTTCTTGGGCTTCCCGTCTTTCGAAGGAGCTTTGGCACTAGCTCAACAATCGCTTTCTGAAGACCTCCTTTTCTTCTTTACCCAAACTTTCTGCCAGTATTTTGGACAGCTGGGCGTATGTTTGCGAATAGAACTGCTGTTTTTTTGCGAATTCAACTATCAATTCAGCTGCCGTTCCTACCGTGCCCGGCTGATTGGTTAGGAAGGCTATGATTTGCTCCGAAATCTTTTTGAAATTCTTAGGTGAAAGCTTGTTCATCAGTGACTTAAATACCCCAATGTCTGTAGCCTGTTTGTCCAGGTAGACAGGCCTCTCTTTAGAAGGGGTTGGGGTCGTCTACTCCTGCCTTTTGTGCCAATTAGGCGGAGTAGGAATTACCCGGCAAGTAGTCGTCACTGGTGTTTGGCGCGAGTCTTTACTTTGTCCTTGAGGCTTTCCGACAGTACTGGGATTGACTCTTTCTGTGTGCCTGTCTCTGATGGGGGAGTTCACTGTTTCAAGATTTTTATTTCTAGAGACGTTAGAAGGCTTCTTAGCGTCCAGTTGCCTTGTCTCTCTGTGCATCCTTTGATTTCTAGGAGCGTTTGATCCTGTTTTACCACCTTTTACAAAACGACCTCTTTCCATGGGTGTTTTTCTTTCTGGGACAGTGATTTTAACCTCTTTCTAATTCCTCTTTTTCTTCTTTGCCACAAGAGTCCATTCTTCTTCCTTTTCATTCAGAATTTCATTATTCTTTGCGTTTGCCTCATTGATTTTCTCTTTATTTTCTTCTTTAGGTTTTGTAGGTACTTCTTTAGGTACTTTCTTCTAATGATCTTTTCTCATATCAGTTTCACTGATATTTCTACTTTCTGTGTCACTCTCAGTTTTCTCTTTCATTCTTTTCATTTCTTTTCTTTCCTTTTGCTCTTTTTCAGACAGTTTACTCTCTTTTCCGATGCTTTTAGTCTTCATTATTACATTATCCACATTACCGTTGCCATTAACTGTCCTACTTTTGTTCTCAAACTCAGTTTTCTAACTGCCTGTACCATTGGACCTTGTTTGCCTTTTAGCAGGAGCTTCGCTTTCTGTGTCACGACTGTCGATCCTTTTTATATCACTTTCCATGTCAAATTCTTGATCTTTTTCTTTCTTTCCACCTTCTTTTTCCTCCTCACTTTTACCAATACCTTTTACTTCCCTTTCCTCACGAGATTCACTATCCTTTTCAAAACTTCCGATACTTTTGATACCATTTTCAATGTAAAATTCTTCATCTTTCTGTGCACTTTCCTTTTTCAAACTTGCATCAATATCTATCACTTCCTTTTTAATAACCTATTTCTCCTCTCTTTCAGGCCCTATCTATGTTTCTGGACTCACTGTTTTACTCCGCCCTTTCCTATCTAATAGAAAATCGGCCAAATCTTCGGGCAATGGAGTATTCATGGTGTTACACGACTCGAACTTATACCACAGGATGCGGGCATATACTCGGCCTCCTTCATCCTACAGGAGTTCGGTCATCTTTAAATAATCTGCGAACTCCGCAGAGTTCGCAGAAGGCCCGCAGCCGCGTACGGGAGCCTCCAACACAGGATCACAGGACGTCATGAACATCCCCAACTTATCCTAGAGGCGAGGCCCCTCAACGAGCGTAACTTCACTAAATTGGAGAAGAGAGATGAACTTCCCGGAGACTCTTCCGGAAGACCTGTGGAAGAAGAATCTCTCTCGCATATGACAAAGAATTCAATTATGTTGAAATTATTATTATTACTATCATTGTTATTATTATTGCTATCATTATTATATTTTTTATTGGTATTATCATTATTTTTATTATTGTCGTCATCGTCGTCGTCGTTGTTGTTCTTGTTGTTGTCGTCGTCGTTGTTGTTGTCGTCGTCGTTGTTGTTGTCGCTGTTGTCGTCGTCCGTGTTGTCGTTGTCGTTTTTGTTGTTAATTTGTTTACTTTTTTTGCTAGCTCTGACCAGAGGTATATCTTCAAAGTATAACACTGTATAAGAACTTATATATATATACTTGTATATATATATATATATAAATATATATAATATACAAATATATATATAATATACAAATATATATAATATAAATATATATATACAAATATATATATAATATAAATATATATATAATATATATATACAAATATATATATATATATATATACGTGATATATTATATATATATATATATACACGTGATATATTATATATATATAGATATATGTATTTAATATATATTAATATATATATATATATATATATATATATAAAGAGAAGTAAAGCAAAAGGTAAAGGTTGCAAAGAGGAGAGCAGATGTGAAATGGGGTAAGAGTTTGACAGAAAATTTTGAAAGTAATAAAAAGATGTTTTGGAAAGAAATTAAGAGAGGAAGAGGAGGCGAATCAAGTAGAGAAGAAAAGGTAAAAGGTGCAGATGGAGAGATGATAATGGAAGAGAAGGCAGTAAGGGGAAGATGGGCAGAATATTTTAGGGAGTTGCTAAATGTGAAGGAGGATAGGGAAGGAAAGATTGCTGCAGTGGGAAGTGCGAAGAAAATGACCGTGATGAATGAGGAGAATGGAGGAGAAATAGGGAAGGATGAGGTGAAGGCAGTTGTTAAGATGATGAAAGCAGGTAAGGCACCTGGTCTGGATGGATGCCATGCGGAATGTCTGAAAAAGGGAGGTACAGTGATGGTGGACTGGTTGGTGAGGTTACTTAATGTTTGTTGGAGAGAGGGTAGAGTGCCGGAGGACTGGAGGAGTGCCTGTATAGTTCCTCTTTACAAGGGAAAAGGGGACAAGTGTGAATGTAGTAGTTTCAGAGGGATTAGCTTGTTAAGTGTAGTTGGGAAGGCTTGTGGGAGGATCCTGTTTGAGAGGATTAGGAGAGAAACAGAACGAGTAATTGGTGAGGAACAGTGTGGATTTAAGACAGGTAGAGATTGTGTAGATCAGATGTTTGTGGTAAGACAGATATGTGAGAAAGCTATAGGAAAGGGAAAGGATGTTTTTTGGGCTTTTATGGATCTGGAAAAGGCTTATGATAGGGTAGACAGGAAGGCACTGTGGGAGGTTATGCAGATATATGGGATAGGAGGAAAGCTTCTGGGAGCTGTCAAGAGTTTTTATGAGAATAGTAGAGCTTGTGTCAGGATTGGGAATGGAGAGAGCGAGTGGTTCGAGGTAAAAGTGGGACTTCGTCAAGGATGCGTTATGTCGCCCTGGCTGTTCAACTTATACATGGATGGGGTGGTGCGAGAGGTAAATGCAAGGGTAGTGGGCAAGGGATTGGAGATGGTTAAAGAAAATGGAGAAAAGTGGGAGGTGAGCCAGCTGTTGTTTGCGGACGACACTGCGCTTGTGGCAGGATCGGAGGAGGGATTGAGGAAGTTGGTGGCAGAGTTTGGGAGAGTATGTGATAGAAGAAAGCTGAAGATAAATGTGGGTAAAAGATAGGTGATGAGATGTACAAGGGGTGAAAGTGGCAGTAGACTGGAAGTGAGCATTAAGGGAGAGCGACTGGAGGAAGTGGATAGTTTCAGATACTTGGGTGCAAATGTGGCAGGGAAAGGTGGAGTGAAGGTGGAGGTAGAATGTAGATTGAGAGAAGCGAGTAAATGCCTTGGTGGATTAAAGAGTGTAATGAGGAATAGACATTTGGGAATGGATGCTAATAGGAGACTGTATGAAGGAGTGATTGTGCCAACAGCACTATATGGGGCAGAAACATGGAACATAAGAGAAGAAGAGAGGAGTTTGAATGTGTTTGAGATGAGGTGTCTGAGAAGTATGATGGGGGTTACTAGGCTAGATAGAGTGAGAAATGAGGAGGTG
>NC_134796.1:31497633-31507633 GCF_046742065.1 Oratosquilla oratoria
TTCAACTTTACATATTTAATTATTTACACATTTTATTTGTTATATATTATGATTTTTACTTATCATTATCATATTTTTTTGTATCCGATCTATTTATGGACCAAAATGTCTACTGTCGGTATGCTCATCCTCTGTAATCCTCTAAAATCTCTTCAAAGAAGTTCCAAGAATTATATTTGCTACAAATTTACCATTTCGGCTCGTTCAGCATCCTCAGTTTCTCAAGATGGTTCAGAACCTGAGGCCAGGTTATATTCCTCCATCCAGAAAAGATATTGCTCATAAGTACTTGGATCTTGGTTATGAAAAGGAATATAAGAAGTGTGCACATGACCTGAATAATGAAACTGTATGTCTTTCAATTGATGGGTGGTCTAACATCCATAATGAGCCCATAATGTGTGTCACTCTAACAACATCCACTGGTCAGATTTATTTAGTTGACACAATAGACACATCAGGGAAACCTCACACTGCTCAATATCTTCTACAACTTGTACAAAATTCGATCAAGAAGGCTGAACAAGATTTGGTTGTCACATTGGAAGTGTTGTGACGGACAATGCAGCAAATGTCACCAAGATGAGAAAAGTCTTGGACGAATCGAGTGAATCTGAGCATACCGTTCTCACATACGGATGTGCAGCACATCTATTAAATCTACTGGCTCATGACCTTGAGATTGATAATGTAAAACAACACGTGGTCCATGTAGTTCAATATCTTAGAAATAATCATTATGCTGCTTCAAATTATCGGCAGGAAGAGAGTCAGTGTCTAGTCATGCCCCAGGAGACAAGGTGGAACACAATGTCAGACTTTCTCAAGGCCTATATAAATAACTGGCCAATTCTAATGAAGATCTGTCAAGTCAACAGGGAAGCTATTGATACTGAAGTAAGAAACAAAGTATCAAATTTAGGCCTAAAACGTTCAGCTGAGGAATTACTCGATGGATTCCAGCCAATAGCAAAGGTTCTAGATGAGGTACAGAGTGACAAGTGCACCATTGCTCAAGCTGTAGATGTTTGGAAGAAATTACTTGGCCATTTCACAAACAATAAACAAGCTGGAAAACTGCTGAAAAAAAGGTATCAACAGTTTATCACCAAAGCTCACATACTTGCCAACATGCTCCATCCAGCACTTCAAGGAAAAATGCTCAGTGCCGAAGAGGTCAATATTACTATGGAGTATGCCAATGACAAATATACACTTGTACCTGTCATTATGAAGTTTCAGGCAAAATCACCTCCTTTCCAGGCGTTCACGTTTACTGAGTCTGTGACCAAGACCCTGAGAGCTATTGAGCGGTGGGATTCACATACAGCCATGTTAAACAGTGATATTCTGTTATCAGTGCGTCAACTCCTAACTGGAGTAGCCTCATCATCAGGAGTTGAAAGAGTTTTCTCCTCCTATGGACTTGTACACACAAAATTAAGGAACCGCCTCGGTAATGACAAGGCAGGCAAATTGGTCTTCCTTCTTCAAGACAATGAACTCAAATATGAATAATGATTAATATAAATAACTATCCACTAACCTCATACAATAATACATGTTAAGTCCGGCCAAAATTGGCATTTCAAAGCATAACAGTGCCTTAAAAACAGTTTCTTATTTCACTGTAAAAGTGTATATTAACTTGTACTGCATTGAATAAGTCAATAGTTGATATATTTGTCCTATATACTATGTTAGATTTCTAGTTTTGATATATTTGTCCAACATAAAATGTTACAATGAAAGCAATGGCCTCCGCTAGCGGACCCAGGAATCTGGGTGCGCACGTCCTGTGTAATAGTTCTTGATATATATATATATATATATATATATATATATATATATATATATATATATATATATACATACATATACTATATACAGATACTACATATACTATATACATATATATTATATATATACATATATACATATATAAATATATGTGTATATATACATATATATACATATATATATGTATATATACATATATATATTATATACATATATATATATATATATATACATACAATTCTGATTGTCTTATCTTGCTTGAAACCGTCTACTGAAGAGAAGATATGACATGAGGATCCAATCAGAAGAAGGTTCGAAGGAACCTCAGCGCTGAGAGCGTGACGTCATAACTGTTAATTTTCCAATCTACCATTTTCGAATATTTTCTGACCATTAATATTTAACATTTTCATATTCAGTATTTAAAAGTATAGCCAACTCTTGAATTAGCATCTATGAGGCATAATGAGTTTATTAGAATATTACGAACCGTATAACTCAATGCGTAGTTTTCCAAATAATGACGACATGACGTCACAACCTTCTGCATTTCACTTCTTATAACTAATCAAGTCATTGCCTTCGTCTACTGAATAGAGGTAAGAGCTCTAAATAATACTCAATTTGATATAGAAATTTATTTTCTGTGGTTTATATTATAGGGTGACAGTGACGTAGTATATCTATCATAAAGTTTATATTTATAAACGTTGCTGCTAGCTGAAGTCCCATGGGACTCTCTGAATGATAATAATGAGTGGGAGTGGGATTGGGAGTGGGATGACGAGACGTGACATAACATAGGCATATTTAAGGAGGCTGGTCCTCAGTCGTGACGTAATATCTCTTCTTCTGATTGGCTGGGTGACGGTTTCAGGCAAGCATGATAACAAACAAGATTATCAGACTTTTATAAGTATATATATATATATATACACTAATTGTTTCAGCTCTGGGGCAAGTATCTCGTCAATAATTGACCTAATACGTTTTGAACAGATTATTTTGTTGAATTTCTTATATTACTATTATTATTGCTATACATTTTTTTTTCATCTTTAAGGACTTTGCTCCGACAAACACTGTCACTACGTAATTTTATTCAGCTGAGGGAAAACCCAATTTCGCTGTATCGAGCGATATCAAATTACTATGTTACCATGACCGTTCTTAATGCCAATACAATTTTGATGCCAAGAACGAAGACGAATCGCGACTACGCTTTCCGATTATGAATGCGCACGATATATCAGACAATTATTCCTTTTTCCAGCTTTCTGTCCACTTTCTGTAAACATTCTGTTCACTTTCTGTAAACTTTCAGTGCACTTTCTGTTCACTTTCTGTACACTGACCAAAATCGCTCCTAAGTACCATACATGGTCTTTAATTCTTGGGCATTTTTGGCTGCCAATTTCTCTCCCTGAGTTCCTGAATATCAATCAGGAGGTATCTCAACCGGCTACAGGTCACTTTCTGATCGACAATGTCTTTAATGGAGGAATAAATCTTCTCGACTTCTTGAGTTGCGATGGTTGAGGTTTGGGCCACCTCGTCCATCTTGTGACCCATCCCCTGGAGGAGGGCACACACTGCCTCCAGGGATGTCTCGTCTTTTCTTCTCAGGAGGACCTATGTACAGTAGGCTACCCTCCTCGTTGGAATGAGGTTCTCTAGGCAGAGGCTGCCGATGAATACACAGATGGCGACGTATCGCTTTCTGCGAGAAATCTTCTTAATCTCCTCTTCGGCCCTTTCTTCACGGGGCATCTTCTCCAAGGAGGCTTCTTGTTCTTGCTGTCTTTCGAAGGAGCTCTGGCACTAGCTCAACAATCGCTTTCTGAAGACCTCCTTTTCTTCTTTACCCAAACTTTCTGCCAATATTTTGGACAGCTGGGCGTATGTTTGCGAGAAGAACTGCTGTCTTGTCGCGAAGTCAACTATCATTCCTGCTGCCGTTTCTACCGCGGACGGGTGATCGATTAGGAAGGCTAAGATTTGCTCAGAAATCTTTTTAAAGTTTTTAGGTGACAGCTTATTCATGAGTGACTTCAAAACCCCAATGTCCGTGGGCTGTTTATCCACGTGGACAGGCCTATCCTCGGTTGAGTTCGGGGCCGTCTACTCCTATCTTTTGTGCCAATTGGGCGGAGTAGGTATTACTCGGCGAGTAGTCACTGGAGTTTGGTGCGACTCTTTCCTTTGTTCCTGAGGCTTTGGGACAGTGCAGGGATTGTTGCTTTCCGTGTGCCTGTCTTTGATTGAGGAATTCGCCGTTTCCTGCTGCCTGCTGAGCCAGTTTGCAGGAATGGGTATAACCCTAGGAGAGGTCACTTGGGTTCGGCGTGTCGCGTTCACTTGTTCATGGTTTTTAGAGACTTTCAAAGGCTTGGTAGTGTCCAGTTGCCTTGTCTCTCTGTGAATCTTTTGATTTTTAAGAGCGTTTGGTCCTGTTCTACCACCTTGTACCAAACCTCTTTCCATAGGTCTTTTTCTTTCTGGAACTGTAGTTTTAACCTCTTCTTTCTTATTCCTCTTTTTCTTCTTTGTCACTACAGTCCATTCTTCTTCCTATTCATTAAGAACTTCACTATTCCTTGCGTTTGCCTCATTCCTATTCTCTTTACTTCCTCCTTTATAGTTTGTTCTCTCGCAAACATGTCTATCATCGGTTCCTGCCTCGTTGATGATCTTCACTTTCTGATTATGTTTTCCCATGTCAGTTTCACTCATTTTTCTACTTTCCATATTGCCTGTACCATTGTATCTTGCTTTCCTTTCAAGGCTTTCGATACTTTTCATATCACTTTCCATGTCAAATTCTTTCTCCTTTTCTTTCTATTCACTTTCCTGTTTCTCACTTACATCATTATCTTTTACTTTCCTCTTATCAGGAGATTCACCTTCCTTTTCAAGACTTTCAAGACTTTTCATATCACTTTCAATGTCCCTTTCTTTATCTTTTTCTCCACTTTCCTCTTTATCACTTACATCATTACCTATTACTTTCCTTTTATCAACACATTCATTTTCTCTTTCAGACACTATCCCTCTTCCTGAACTCACTGGTTTGCTCTGTCTTTTCCTATCAAAGAGGAAGTCTGCCAAATAGCGGGGCAGTGGAGTCTTCAAGGTGTCACAAGACTCGAATCTATACCTGAGGATCCGAACATAAACAAGGCCATCTCGGTCCTTCAGGTATTCGGTCTTTTCTAAAAATTCTGGAAACTCCTCGGAGTTCGCAGATAACACGCAGCCGCGTGCGGGAGCCTCGCTGAACAGCGTGAACATCCCCAACCATCCTAGAGGCGAGGGCCCCTCAGCGAGCGTAACTTCACTAAATCGGAGAAGAGAGATGAACTCCCACCCATCCCTTCCGGAAGCAACCAAAGCTGATTACGGGAAAATCCTTTGATGTAGCTTCGTCGGACCACATGACAAAGAATTCCATGTTTTTGTTTTTGCTATTATTACTATTATTATTATTGCTATTATTACTATTATTAATTTATCTACTTTTGCTGGCTCTGCTGAGAGACATATCTTCAAATTATAACACTGTATAAGAATTATGTAAATATACATATACATTATATATATATATACTTTATTTTATTTATCTACCAACTTACCTACATATTTCACTTACTAATTTCTTCATTTGTATATTTTATTCATTTATGTATTAATTCATTTATTAATTAATAATTTTACTATTTGTTTTACTTAAATATATAATACCAAAACCATCCAATCTTTTCGTTTCAATTTGACCCCTTCCTCCAGGTACTTTTCCTGTTCATTTTGTTTGCCCCCAAACAATTTTATTTGTCTACCTACCCTACTTTCCCCCACCACCACAAATATATATATATATATATATATATACTAGCAGGACCCGCATAAATTCCAAGGTTATTCAACTTGGAAGTATTACGAAGGAGTCTTCAAAATCTTCCGAAGGAGTCCTCTGTCTCCCAAAGGAGTCGTCAAATCTGCAAAGTCTCCCGACGTTGTCGTCAAATTCTCATGTCTCTCTCTCTCTCTCTCTCTCTCTTTCTCGTTAGGTCGATCATAATGGCAATAAAAGTTTTTGAATCGTTTATATTATGTCACAATAAACTTTTATAGACGTTTGATTATCTTCATGTAACGTTTGAATACTGCTAAATAAAAACTGAACTGTAGCAATGGGTTCTGATCGTACGTGATACTACAACCTAAATGCCTTTATTAATTATATACATATATATATATATATATATATATATATATATATATATATATATATATGTGTATATATATATGTACATATATATATAAATTTCTGATTATCTTGTTATCTTGCTTAAAACCGTCTAATGAACAAGAGATATGACGTCACGACTGAGGACCAGCCAATCAGAAGAAGGTTCCAAGGAACTTCAGCGCTCAATGCGTGACGTCATAACTGCTAATTTTCCAATTTGCCATTTTTTAATTTCCTATTTTCCGATTACATATTTTCTGACCATTAATTTTTAACAACTCCTGAATTAGCATCTATGACGCATAACGAGTTTATTAGAACATTATGAACCGTATAAATCAATGCGTAGTTTTCCAAACAATGACGACATGACGTTACAATCTTCTGCATTTCACTTATTATAACTAATCAAGACATTGCCTTCGTCTACTGAATAGAGGTAAGAGCTCTAAATCATACTCAATTTGATATAGAAACTTATTTTCTGTGGTTTATATTATCGGGGGACAGTGACATAGTAACTCTATCATAAAGTTTATATTTATAAACGTTGCTGCTAGCTAAAGTCCCATGGGACTCCCTGAATGATAATGATAATGAGTGGGAGTGGGATTGGGATTGGGATGACGAGACGTGACATAACATAGGCATATTTAAGGAGGCTCTCTTTATTTCATTTCTTGAGAACTCCTGTATCCACTTTACTTTCCTTCGAGAGAGCACGACGAGGACCGCACAAAACTGGTAAGTCTTAAGCTGATAATAACCTCCTTTAAAAAGATCGTGTTTATAAATCAATCAAATGGTACAAAGAATGTTGTAAATATAGGAGCATTGTCTTAATAAAGATTTTATTGACAATTTGATTAACAATGTGTCATTGAAAATTTTATTTGACCAACGGGTCACGGATGGGCTAGTATGAAATATACAGTATATTATATATATATATATATATATATATATATATATATATATATATATATATATATTATATATATATATAATATATATATATATATATATTATATATATATATATATATATATTATATGTATATTATATATATATATATATATATTATATATATATACATATATATATTATATATCTATATTTTATATATATAGATACATATATATAGATATATATATATATAGATAAATATATATAGATACATATGTATATATAGATATATAAATATATGTTTTTATATATATATATATACATATGTTTATATATAAATATATATGTATACATATACGCGTATATATAAATATATATATATATACATATAAAAATATACATATATATGTATATATATACATATATATGTTAAGACATTCTGACAGGTTGACGTAAGCGGAGTAGGAAACACAGGAGTCTTAGTCTTGAGTTAATTCCTAACTAGCTTCGAAGTTATGCTTTGAAAAAGCATATCTCCGAAACTAGTCAGGAATACACTCAAGACTAAGACTCCTGTATTTCCTACTCCGCTAACGTCATACAATATATATATATATTATATACATATATATATATATACATATATATATATATATATATATATATATATATACATATATATATATATATATACTAGACCACCCGTGACCCGTTGGGTGAAATGAAATCTTAAATGATACGTTGTTAAAAAAACAGTATAAAATCTTTATTAAGACAATGCTCTTATATTTACAACATTCTCCTTGATTATGCTTATGTTATATCACGTCTCGTCATTCCACTCCCACTCATTATCATTATAATTCAGGGAGTCCCATGGGACTTGAGCGAGTAGCAACGTTTATAAATATAAACTTTATGATAGATATACTATGTCACTATCACCGTATAGTATAAATCACAGAAAATAAGTTTCTATATCAAATTGAGTATAATTTAGAGCTCTTACCTCTATTCAGTAGGCGAAGGTAGTGAATTGATTAGTTATAAGAAATGAAATGCAGAAGATTTTGACGTCATGTCGTCGCTGCTAATTCAGGAGTTGGCTATACTTTTAAATACTGAATATGAAAAAATTATTATATATATACATATATATATACATACATATATATATATATATATATATATACATATATATATATACACGAGTCAAATGATATTTTAAGTGATACGTTGTTATGAGAAGTGAAATGCAGAAGATTGTGAAGTCATGTCGTCGTTGCTTGGAATCATATGACGTCTCTTCTTCCGATTGGCTGGCCCTCTGTCGTGACGTCATATCTCTTCTTCTGATTGGCTGGTCCTCAGTCGTAACGTAATATGTCTTATTCTGATGAGCTGGGTGACGGTTTCAGGCAAGCAAGGATGATAACAAACAAGATTATCAGACTTTTATAGGTATACATATATACATATATATATATATATATATATATATATATATATATATAATGTATATATATATATATATATATATATATATATATATATATATATATATATATATATACACTAATTGTTTCAGCTCTGGGGCAAGTATCTGGTCAATAATTGACCTAATATGTTTTGAACAGATTATTTTGTTGAATTTCTTATATTACTATTATTATTGCTATACATTTTTTTTCATCTTTAAGGATTTTGCTCCGACAAACACTGTCACTATGTAATTTTATTCAGCTGAGGGAAAACCCAATTTCGCTGTATCGAGCGATATAAAATTACCATGTCACCATCACCGTTCTTAATGCCAATACCATTTTGATGCCAATAACGAAGACGAATCGCGACTACGCTTTCCGATTATGAATGCGCAATCAGGCAATTATTCCTTTTTCCAGCTTTCTGTTCACTTTCTGTAAACATTCTGTTCACTTTCTGTAAACTTTCAGTACACTTTCTGTTCACTGACCAAAATCGCTCCTAAGTACCATACATGGTCTTTAATTCTTGGGCATTTTTGGCTGCCAATTTCTCTCCCTGAGTTCCTGAATATCAATCAGGAGGTATCTCAGCCGGCTACAGGTCACTTTCTGATCGACAATGTCTTTAATGGAGGAATAAATCTTCTCGACTTCTTGAGTTGCGATGGTTGAGGTCCGGGCCACCTCGTCCATCTTGTGACCCATTCCCTGGAGGAGGGCACACACTGCCTCCAGGGATGTCTCGTCTTTTCTTCTCAGGAGGACCTACGCACAGTAGGCTACCCTCCTCGTTGGAATGAGGTTCTAAAGGCAGAGGCTGCCGATGAATACACAGATGGCGACGTATCGCTTTCTGCGAGAAATCTTCTTAATCTCCTCTTCGGCCCTTTCTTCTTCGCGGGGCATCTTCTCCATGGAGGCTTCTTGGGCTTCCCGTCTTTCGAAGGAGCTCTGGCACTAGCTCAACAATCGCTTTCTGAAGACCTCCTTTTCTTCTTTACCCAAACTTTCTGTCAGTATTTTGGACAGCTGGGCATATGTTTGGGAGAAGAACTGCTGTCTTGTCGCGAATTCAACTATCAATTCGGCTGCCGTTCCTACCGTGCCCGGCTGATTGGTTAGGAAGCTTAAGATTTGCTCGGAAATCTTTTTGAAATTCTTTGGCGACAGCTTGTTCATCAATGACTTAAATACCCCAATGTCTGTAGCCTGTTTGTCCACGTAGACAGGCCTCTCTTCAGAAGGGGTTGGGGCCGTCTACTCCTGCCTTTTGTGCCAATTAGGCGGAGTAGGAATAACCCGGCAAGTAGTCGTCACTGGTGTTTGACGCGAGTCTTTACTTTGTCCTTGAGGCTTTGGGACAGTACTAAGATTGACTCTTTCTGTGTGCCTGTCTCTGATGGGGGAGTTCACTGTTTCATGACTTTTATTTCTAGAGACGTTAGAAGGCTTAGTATTGTCCAGTTGCCTTTTCTCTTTGTGCATCCTTTGATTTCTAGGAGCATTTACTCCTGTTCTACCTCCTTTTACAAAACGACCTCTTTCCATGGCTGTTTTT
>NC_134796.1:31512633-31520133 GCF_046742065.1 Oratosquilla oratoria
GTTATTAACCAAATTGTAGGACAATGTCCCAAAGCTCCGCCTTAGCCATCTTGTGTGACCTTTTTTCACCTGTGTCAACTGTCACCCATTTTTATTTATTTATTCTTGTTATTATTATCTTCTATTATATATATGTATGCGTGTGCATGCGTGCACATATATATGTATGTATGTATATGTATATTTATTATTTCTATTATCCTTATGTTTTTATGTTGATTCACATGTGTCAATTGTCACCATTCTTAATTCTTGTTATTATCATTTACATTTTGTTTCTTTGTAGGATATTTCTTATGTATTTATGTTGAACGTCCTTTTATCACCTTGTCAATTGTCATCCTTATGTATTTATGTTGAGTGACATTTTATAACCTGTTTCAATTTTCACCCATTTTATTTTTGTTTCTTTGTAAGATAATCCTTACGTATTTACGTTGAGTGACCTCTCCTGTTTTCTATACTATTGTATTTAAGTTATTCTTTGTTGTGACACTATGTACTTTGAAAATGTCTTAATAGACGAAAACGTTCAGTATTCCGATCTTTAATTTCCTCGTGGTTACTAGCAAAAATCTTTATTCACGTGTTTTTTGTGATTACTGTTATATACATATATATTTCTACATATATACATACATATATATATATATATATATATATATATATACTAGACCACCCATGACCCGTTGGGTGAAATGAAATCTTAAATGATACGTTGTTAAAAAAATGGTCAATAAAATCTTTATTAACACAATGCTCTTATATTTACAACATTCTCCTTGATTATGCTTATGTTATATCACTTCTCGTCATCCCACTCCCATTTATTATCATTGTCATTCAGGATGTCCCATGGGACTTGAGCGAGTAGTAACGTTTATAAATATAAACTTTATGATAGATGTACTATGTCACTATCACCGTATAGCATAAATCACAGAAAATAAGTTTCTATATCAAATTGAATATAATTCGGAGCTCTTACCTCTATTCAGTAGACGAAGGTAGTGAATTGATTAGTTATAAGAAGTGAAATGCGGAATATTGTGACGTCATGTCGTCGCTGCTAATTCAGGAGTTGGCTATACTTTTAAATAATGAATATGAAAAAATTATTATATATATACATATATATATATATATACATACATATATATATATATGTTGAGTCAAATTAAATTTTAAGTGATACGTTGTTATGAGAAGTGAAATGCAGAAGATTGTGAAGTCATGTCATCGTTGCTTGGAATCATATGATGTCTCTTCTTCTGATTGGCTGGTCCTCTGTCGTGACGTCATATCTCTTCTTCTTTTCTCCTCTTCTGATTGGCTGGTACTCAGTCGTGACGTAATATCTCTTCTTCTGATTGGCTGGGTGACGGTTTCAGGCAAGCATGATAACAAACAAGATTATCAGACTTTTATAGGTATACATATAATTATACTTATATATATATATATATATATATATATATATATATATATATATATATATATATATACACTAATTGTTTCAGCTCTGGGGCAAGTATCTGGTCAATAATTGACCTAATATGTTTTGAACAGATTATTTTCTTGAATTTCTTATATTACTATTATTATTGCTATACATTTTTTTCATCTTTAAGGATTTTTCTCCGACAAACACTGTCACTATGTAATTTTATTCAGCTGAGGGAAAACCCAATTTCGCTGTATCGAGCGATATAATATTACCATGTTACCATCACCGTTCTTAATGCCAATCCCATTTTGATGCCAAGAACGAAGATGAATCGCGACTACGCTTTCCGATTATGAATGCGCACCATATATCAGACAATTATTCCTTTTTCCAGCTTTCTGTCCACTTTCTGTGAACATTCTGTTCACTTTCTGTAAACTTTCAGTGCACTTTCTGTTCACTTTCTGTACACTGACCAAAATCGCTCCTAAGTACCATACATGGTCTTTAATTCTTCGGCTTTTTTGGCTGCCAATTTCTCTCCCTGAGTTCCTGAATATCAATCAGGAGGTATCTCAGCCGGCTACAGGTCACTTTCTGATCGACAATGTCTTTAATGGAGGAATAAATCTTCTCGACTTCTTGAGTAGCGATGGTTGAGGTCCGGGCCACCTCGTCCATCTTCTGGCCCATCCCCTGGAGGAGGGCACACACTGCCTCCAGGGATGTCTCGTCTTTTTTTCTCAGGAGGACCTATGTGCAATAGGCTACCCTCCTCGTTGGAATGAGGTTCTCTAGGCAGAGGCTACCGATGAATACACAGATGGCAACGTATCGCTTTCTGCGAGAAATCTTCTGAAGCTCCTCTTCGGCCCTTTCCTCGCGGGCCATCTTCTCCATGGAGGCTTCTTGGTCTTGCTGTCTTTCGAAGGAGCTCTGGCACTAGCTCAACAATCGCTTTCTGAAGACCTCCTTTTCTTCTTTGCCCAAACTTTCTGCCAGCATCTTGGACAGTTGGGCGTATGTTTGCGAAAAGAACTGCTGTCTTGTCGCGAATTCAACTATCATTCCTGCTGCCGTTCCTACCGTGCCCGGGTGATCGGTTAGGAAGGCTAAGATTTGCTCGGAAATCTTTTTGAAATTCTTAGGTGATAGCTTATTTATCAGCGACTTAAATACCCCAATGTCCGCGGGCTATTTGTCCACGTGGACAGGCCTCTCTTCAGAAGGGGTTGGGGCCGTCTACTCGAATCTTTTGTGCCAGTTAGGCGGAGTAGGTATCACTCGGCGAGTAGTCACTGGTGTTTGGCGCGACTCTTTACTTTGTCCTTGAGGCTTTAGGACAGCAATGGGATTGGTTCTTTCTGTGTGCCTGTTTTTGATTGGGGAGTTGACCGTTTCATGATTTTTATTTGTAGAGACGTTAGAAGGCTTCTTAGCGTCCAGTTGCCTTGTCTCTCTATACATCCTTTGATTTCTAGGAGCGTTTGATCCTGTTTTACCACCTTTTACAAAACGACCTCTTTCCATGGCTGTTTTTCTTTCTGGGACTGAGATTTTAACCTCTTTCTAATTCCTCTTTTTCTTCTTTGCCACAAGAGTCCATTCTTCTTCCTTTTCATTCAGAATTTCATTATTCTTTGCGTTTGCCTCATTGATATTCTCTTTATTTTCTTCTTTAGGTTTTGTAGGTACTTCTTTAGGTACTTTCTTCTAATGATCTTTTCTCATATCAGTTTCACTGATATTTCTACTTTCTGTGTCACTCTCAGTTTTCTCTTTCATTCTTTTCATTTCTTTTCTTTCCTTTTGCTCTTTTTCACACCGTTTACTCTCTTTTCCGATGGTTTTAGTCTTCATTATTACATAATCCACATTACCGTTGCCATTAACTTTCCTACTTTTGTTCTCAAACTCAGTTTTCTAACTGCCTGTACCATTGGACCTTGTTTGCCTTTTAGCAGGAGCTTCACTTTTTTTGTCAAGACTGTCGATCGTTTTCATATCACTTTCCATGTCATATTGCTTATCTTTTTCTTTCTTTCCACTTTCTTTTTCCTCCTCACTTTTACCAATACCTTTTACTTCCCTTTCCTCACGAGATTCACTATCCTTTTCAAAACTTCCGAAACTTTTCATACCATTTTCAATATCAAATTCTTTAACTTTCTGTTCACTTTCCTTTGTCTAACTTGTATCAATATCTATCACTTCCCCTCTAATAACCTATTCCTTCTCTATTTTAGGCACTTTCCCTGTTTCTGGACTCGTTGTTTTACTCCGCCCTTTCCTATCTAACAGAAAGTCCGCCAAATCTTCGGGCAATGGTGTATTCATCGTGCTACACGACTCGAACTTGTACCACAGGACGCGGGCATATACTCGGCCACCTTCGTCCTACAGGAGTTCGGTCATCTTTAAATAATCTGCGAACTCCGCAGAGTTCGCAGAAGGCCCGCAGCCGCGCACGGGAGCCTCCAACACAGGATCACAGGATGTCATGAACATCCCCAACTTATCCTACAGGCGAGGCCCCTCAACGAGCGTAACTTCACTAAATTGGAGAAGAGAGATGAACTTCCCGCACACTCTTCCGGAAGACCTGTGGAAGAAGAATCTCTCTCGCACATGACAAAGAATTCAATTATGTTGAAATTATTATTATTATTACTATCATTATTATTATTATTGCTGCTATTATTATTATATTTTTTATTGGTATTATCATTATTGTTATTGTTGTTGTCGTTATCGTCGTTGTTGTTCTTGTTTTTGTCGTCGTCGTTGTTGTTCTTGTTCTTGTCGTTGTCGTTATTTTTGTTGTTGTTCTTGTTGTCGTTGTTGTCGTCGTCGTTGTTGTCGTTGTCGTTTTTATTATTAATTTGTTTACTTTTTTTTGCTGTCTCTAACCAGAAGTATATCTTCAAAGTATAACACTGTATAAGAACTTATATATATATATATATACTTTATATATATATATATATATATATATATATGCTATATATTTAATATATATCATATATATAAATATATATATATATACATATATAGATATATATATATATTTTATATAAGTATATCTATAAATGTTATATATATATATATTTATTATAAATATAAATATAAATATATTTATTTATATATAAATGTATAGGTATATATATTTTATATATAAAATATATATATATATATATAAAAATCATATAATATACATATAAATATATCTATATATATTACATATAATATATCTATATATATTTATATAAATGTATATATATATTATATATATTAAATATATATAAATATATATATTATATATATATATAAATATATATATATAAATGTATATAAATATATATATTTTATATATATATATATATATAATATATATATATAAATATATATATAAATGTATATAAAGATATATATTTTATATATATATATAAAATATATGTAAATGTATATAAAATATATTATATATATATATATATATATATATATATTTTATATATATATATTTATATACATTTATATATATAAATGTATATATATATATAATATATACATATATATACATATATATATTATATATATATATATATATATATAATATATATATATACATATACAGTATATATAAATATATATATATACATATATGTGTGGGTATATATATATAAAATATATATACATATATATATAATATATATATATATATATATATAAAATATATATATATACATAATATCTATAAAATATATATAATATATATATAAAATATATATATACATAATATATATAAAATATATAATATATATATATAAATATTATATATATATATATATATATTATATATATAATATATATATATATATAATATATCTTATAATATAAATAATATATATATATATATATTATATATATATATATATATATATATATATATTATACACATATATATGGGCTAATATTATAAATATGTATATAAATCTATATACATATTTATATGAAATATATATAAATATATATAAATATATATATATACATATATAATACACACATATATATATACAGTATATATAACATATATATAATTATATGTAATATATTTATGTATATTATTTAATGTATAATATATAATATATATACATATATAATACATAATATATATAATTATACATATAAATAATATATATATATATAATATTATACATATAATATAATAATTAAATATATATTGATTACATTTCTATATATATATTTATATATATATATATTGTATAATATATATATAATAATATATCTATATATATATACATATATATATTATAATATATAAATATTATATATATAAATAAATATATTATATATTATAAATATATATATAATATAATATTATAAATATAACATAAATATATATATAAATATATATAATATAAATATTATATAAATATATATACATATAAATATATATACATATAATATATATATATTATATATATTATAATATTATTATATATAATATAATATATATATATTATATATATAGATATTATATATAAATATATATACATAAAATATATATTATATAATATAAATAAAATATAAATATTATATATGAATTATATATATATATATATATATGTATATATATATATATATATAAATATATATTATATATATATATATTTATCAAGGACTACTATTACACAGGACGTGCGTACCCAGATTTCTGGCTCCGCTAGCGGAGGCCATTGCTTTCTTTGTAACCTAACATCTTATATTGGACAAATATATCAAAACTAGAAACCTAACATTGTATATAGGACAAATATATCAACTATTGACATATTTAATGCAGTATAGGTTAATAACTTTTATAGTGAAATAATAAACTATTTTTAAGGCACTATTATGCTTTGTAATGCCAATTTTAGCCGGACTTAACAGGTATTTCTGTTTGAGGTTAGTGGACACCAGGGTTAGCGATTTTTTTTATCTTTTTAAAAAATGTAAAAAATCGTTTTTTTTTTAATCAGATTTATTTGATTTAGATTTTATTTTATTTTTTTAGATTTTTAATATTGTGGGATTGCTATCTGATATGCGATCTGGTTGCTAAAGGACATGTTTAGCATATCAATATAAGGAGCAGTGTTATATGGACTTACCACAAGTATACACAGGAACGGTATAAGTCTACATGTATATATATCACTGTGCAGCCCACAGCAAGTTTCAACATGATTCTTGTTGAAACTATTATTGGTGACGTTTCTGAGCCAGGTACTGATATAAAATTTGTATTATTTTTATAATTTCTCTCTTTCTTTCCGCACTACGAATCTGCAGTAATGAATACCTAGAAGGCGAATTTGATTACATTATGAAAACCTTTGACAAACTTGGATATCCAGAGGGAATGTTGAAAAGAACAAAAAGAAAAGCAATAAATATTTACAATCGCGGAAAGAGAGAAATGATAAAAATAATACAAATTTTATATGAGTACCTGGCTCAGAAACGTCACCAATAATAGACAAATATTTAACAAAATCAGGTATAAACATAGCTAAAATAACTAACAAGAGGATAGGTGATTTAATAAAGACTTCCGAAAAGAGAACCAATTCCGAAAACAGCGTCGTATACAAAATCCCGTGCAATAGTTGCTCAATGGCTTATATTGGCGAATCGTCAAGAGGATTACAAAAACGAATTTATGAACATAAAAACGACATAAAAGCACATAGGACATCTAATTCTTTAGTAGTTCATGCGGAAAAATTCAATCATTTACCAAACTGGAGAGAAGCTGAAGTGCTACATAAAGGTTTTGATAAATTCACTGTTGTATTGTTGAAATCAGCGTATATTTCAACTAATAATTCATCGAATCATCGAGGAGGGTTTATCAATTTAGCTAAACAAACTAGTATTTTAATTCTAAAACACACCAGACAAACGAACTTTCCCAAGTGTCCGAAAAGGTAATTAGATTTAGTACATAAACTTCAATTGCAGTTCTACATACACTCTCTGAAGAAGTT
>NC_134796.1:31525133-31532633 GCF_046742065.1 Oratosquilla oratoria
ATATATATATATATATATATATATATATTTATATATATATATTTACATACTTATATATTTATATATACATATATATATAGATATATACATATATATATATGTTGAGACATTCTGACAGGACGTAAGCGGAGTAGGAAACACAGGAGTCGTAGTCTTGAGTTTATTCCTGACTAGTTTCGCAGGTATGCTTTTTCAAAGGAATAGGTTTACAAACGGGCTGTGGGCATTATATACATGGGGTGGACCTCACCACCTCCCCGTGTTACCATAGTTTGTGACGAATGTGAACATTACATTGTGGCTAACGTAACAATGATGAAATATTACAATTAAATATGATGATAACACTAATTACAAAGAAATTATTAATAGTACTTGTAACAATAGTAATGATAACAATGATGATAAAAATGAACATTTGAATATTTAAATGATAATAGTAACAATAATAATAACAAAAATAATAATAACAATAAAAATAAATTAATAATAATAATAATAAAAATAGAAATAATAATAAAAATAATAATATATGATAATACTAATAACAAAGAAATTATAACAATAATAGTGATAACAATGATAATAAAAACGAAAAATTAAATATTCAAATAATAGTAGTAACAATAATAATAACAATAATAATAATGATAACATAATAACATAAGATAATGAAAGTAATAATAATGATAATAATAATAATGAAAATAATGATAAAAATAATGATAATAATAGTAATAATAATAATAATAATTATAATAACAATGATAATAATAATAATAATAATAATAATAATAATAATAATAGTGTTGAAAATAAATAGTAATAAATAATATTAAAAGAATAAATCCTGATAAAAAAGTTGGGGATAATATTAAATGGTGAAGGAACAATGTTGGGGGATATGTGAATTGGTAGCATGTGAAGTGGAGCAAGGTAGCATGGTGCAAGAAGGAACGTCAGAGTAAAAGGAAGAAAGCTGGAGAGGGTAGGCCGAAGTGGGAAAAAGGTATCTACTTAGGGTTTGGGAAGCCATTCTTGGAGGGCAAGTGTCGCAGTAGATCTTGTCCATTTCAAGTCACCAGTTCTCTTGTTTGTGTTTTTGTGGTTGGCAATGTAAAGTGATTCAATTATTTTCCGTTGTTTTTTGTGTAGTCCTTTAGCTAGAATGGTGGAACCCTCCCAGTTAGGTAAGTGTCCCTCTGTGTCAATGTGGTTAACTAGAGCGTTGGTTTCTCGGTGGTGCCTAATGTCCGCTTTGTGTTCCCTGAGTCTGTTGTTAAGTCCTCTGTATGTCTCTCCGTAGTATGCACAGTCACATCCTTTGCAGGGAATTTTGTAAACGATGCTATTGTCACGGTTCGTCTAGGTTCTGTTGGTGGTCAAGTGTCCTATTTTCTTCCCTGTGTCATTTACTCTGATGAGTCCTGTCTGTCTCAACGTTTTGGAAAGCATGTGAGAGAGGCCAGAGTTAGGAACCACAAGGTATCGTAAATCTGTCCTCTCTTTACTTCCTTTCCTCTGTCTGATTTTAATTGCTTTTCCGAAAATAGGACACTTCACCACCAACACAACCAAGACGAACCGTGAGAATAGCATCCTTTACAAAATTCCCTGCAAAGGATGTGACTGTCCATACTACGGAATAAACTCAAGACTAAGACTCCTGTGTTTCCTACTCCGCTTACGTCATATGTATGTATATATATAAATATACATAAATAACTACAAATATATTATATATATATATATATATATATATATATATGTGTGTGTGTGTGTGTGTATGTGTGTATTTACCTAGTTGTATTATACGGGAAGGGAGCTATGCTCGTGGTTACCCGTCTTTGTATCTCTCAGCATCAATTTTTTTCTTAAAATCTTGAATAGCGTTTGCACACACTGTTTTTTTTGTCTAATTTGTTCCATATATCCATTACTCTGTGGGGGATGCTATTTTTTTCAGATCTCTTCTGTAATTATCTTGTTTTAGTTTCTTTTCGTGTCCTCTTGTTTTTCCATTGTACCATTTCAATAAGTCATTCTTATCTAAGATTTCCATTCCCTTCATAATTCTAAAGATAGTAAGTAGGTCTCCTGTTTCCCTTTTTTGTTCCAGAGTTTGTAATTCTAATTTGGACAGTTTTTGTTCATATGTCATTCTGGAAAGAGTTGGTGCCAGTTTTGTAGTTGCTCTTTGTATTCTTTCATTTTTTTTTATTTTATTCTTTTTTGGTACTGGGTTGTCATAGTGTTGCTGCGTACTCGAGTTTTGGTCACATTAGTGTAGTTAATATTTTTTTTTTATCATTTCCTCATCCAAATAGGCAAATGCCACTTTTATTGACCTCAATAAATTTTAGATTTCTCCGACTATTTTATTAATATGCTTATCCGGTGTCAAGTCTTTGCTGATCATCACTCTAAGGCAGCCCTGTGCAACTTGTGGCCCAAGGGCCGCATGGGGCCCTCAAAGGCTTTCATTGCGGCCATTTCTCCTAAACATAAATAAGCTATAGTGCGGCCCCCAAAGAGAGAGAGAGAGAGAGAGTGTTACCAACTAGAACCCACTGAAAGTTTGATTAAATTCATGTTCTTGTGTACCAATTTTACCATATTTTTTCTATTTTGTTCACTAAGGAACAGATTTCAATTATATTAGAACAGAAAATAACATATTACTTGAAATTTTTAATTATTAGATTGAGAGATCCTTGGCTGTCTTTCATTTGCTAATGAATGGTCAGAAAAATGTCTGTGTTTGATAATTCTTATGTTAATGATCCCAGTTAATCTATATTAAGTAATTATTTATGTTTGTACATTATAGAAATAAGGTACGGTAGCCTTTCAATGGCTCATATATAGTAAGGAAGATAAATTTGCTTCGGACAATTCTTATTTTTTTAATCCCAATTTAGATAAAGTCAGTAACAAACTATTTATCTATCTTTATCAATATAATATCACATAATATGTCTTCGATCGTAGTAAATAACATGAAATAGTAAGGTTATGTGGCCCTTCATACCAACAGAGTCGTGACTAGTGGCCATTTGGGAAAAAAGGTTGCACACCCCTGATATAAGGTCTTTTTACAAGTTTATACACACACACAGACACATGTGTGTGTGTGTGTGTGTGTGTGTGTATATGTATATAATATATATATACATATATATATATATATATATATATATATATATTTAAAATTCTATAAAAACACTGTCACAAAAACACAGCTATAATCCCTTTACCAATGTTCTGCTGTGGAGATAAATGAAGTAGCCATAAGAAAAACGTCACCCAATGGGAAAATATTTGACAAACATGAATTAGAAGTGGAACGGAGGTAAGGGCGCCTGTTGACAACAAAAAAGAAAAAGAAAAGAGACATTAGGTACGTCAGGGGCATCTGTGTGACAATCTATGCTGTTATTTGACCCATGTATTTTTCCATATTTAGTATAGGTATTTTTTTTTTATTCAGCTGAGGGATTTTTGTTGTTGTTAATTATTTATTTATATTAATTTTCATTTCTCATTTTTTCTTTTATCTTTTACATCTCTTTATCATTATAATTCTTACTCCTAGAGTATGTCTTCTGTTACCTCAAGACTTATTTACATCATTTACTTAACAAATTTCCAATGTATTTCTGTTTCTTTTTATATCTTTTATTCATATTTAATTTCTAATTCTTATATAAATTGATCTTATATCGCTTGTTTGCGAAAACGTCGTCATAACTCAAAAAACTGAATTTTTGAGTTATCTATACAGACATATTTATCTTCAAACAAGGATTTTTTTGGTAACAGTGTCATATCTGTAGCTCAAAAATTGACCGCTAGGGAGTGCTAAATGTCCCAACGACATAACCTTACATGGTCCAACTTGTTCCAACAAATATTTTAGACTTAGTATGATTGTTTTTGTTTCTATAAACTTTAGAGGCGTATTTGATGCTCCAAAAATTTTTCCACCTATGGTGTTTGAGGGCTTTTTATAATATTGAGAGCGTTTTGAAACTTTAAAATGCCTCTCCTGAAAAATTCGATATTTTGAGTTATGACAACGTTTTCGCAAACAAGCGATATGTTTTTACATATTTCTTAGATTGTTGCACGTATTGTACGTAGACTTTTTTCGTTCTAATTTTTTGTACTGTTTGTATATGTAGCAGTCACTTCAGTAAATGTTCTCATTAAAAAAAAATTGAGATCTTTGTTTCGTAATGTACCCATACGGGTTATAATTATTCCTGGTGTAGTTGTTTTTAATCTGATTTTGAAAATTATATGCACCTGGATTTGGATGTCGATAGTAATAATAATGGTTGTTGTAGCTTTCTTCGAAAAGGTCTTGGACGTAATAGTATGGATAATCATAATAATTTGTTTTTGATCTAATATTGTCTCTTGTTGCTGAAGACACTTCATATCCTCTTTGTCTCGCTTTTGGTGCCTGTCTTTGCCTTGTGCTATGGTTTCTGTGGCAATCATTATACCTATTACCTTGGGAAGGCCTTTGTTGGTAATGGTTTTGGTGTCTGAGATTGTATTGGTTGCTCCTCTTTTGGTCGGCTTTTTGGATTGGCTCTCCTGGAAAGTTTCTGCTTCCTTGAGTTTTTGTTGATTTGGCCATTTTCCTTTTTGCCTTTCTTTGGAGGGCAGAGTTGCACAGCTCATTCCCGAACTCTTCTTGTTTAACTTGTGCCAGGTATATTTTGTATTTTTGAGTTCGTCTCTGTTTGTGTGTGAGAGTTTTGCTTTCTGCCTCTGACTGACAAGTTTGTGTTGATTGACTTTTTATCAAAGTATTGTCAAAGAAGATTTCTAAGATATTACAATCCTTACTTTTTTTTTTACATAGTCCTTGATACTATTTAGGATCTGTCACCAGCAAAGGCTAAGTTCATGAACACTTAATTCTTCAAACAAAAAACTCCATTAGTCTTTTGAAAGGTCTGTAATATGCTACACACTGACGTCAAAGTATCAAATGGCTTTATTTGAAAGTCAGTACCAAACGACTACCGAAACATATCCTAAGCTACTCTCTCTCTCTCTCTCTCTCTCTATGTATATATATATATATATGTATATATATATATATGTATATATACGTATATATTTATATATATTTAATATATATATACATATATATATATATATACATATATATGTATGGATATATATATATATATAAGTATATTATATATATATATATACATATATATGTCTATATATATGCATATATATATGTATATATATACATATAAATATATCGATATATATATATATACATATATATATATATCATATACACAGGAACCACAGTCGGAAAGAATACAGAAAGATAAATAAAGAATAAAGAAAATTTCGGCTATCAAACTGTAGCCCTCTTCAGGAAAGTACATATACAGAGAACAGAGGGGGCACACACATATATATATATATATGTGTGTGTGTGTATATACATATATACATATATATATATATATATATATATATATATACACATATGCACAAGCTCTAACGAATGATATGTCACAAACTGACTTCACCAACTCATATGATTGACAAAAAACCACAATTTGGAAAACCAAAAGAAGATCGTCCACTGGATCTTCAGCTGCACCACAAATGATCAACCGCATAGTCCGAGGCTTCGGCAAAGCCCTCGGGGCCCTTTTGGAGTGGTGTAGGGAAGCTTTGCAAAGCTTGAACTCCTATGCAGTCAAAACCTCGAGAGAAATGCTCCTGAATTTTGAAGAGTTTGATTCCATCGAGAACAAACAGACTGCTAAGGAAGATTACGAAAGAAATCAGGAAGTCAAAGAAAGACAATGCCTTCCTGAGAAAGTGGAGAATTTGGAAGAAGAAAAGCAGAACCTTCTCGAGGAATTGAAGACTCTGCCAGAACACGAAAAGGATTCAGACTCCGTCGAAGATAAAGGAGAGGACCTTCCAGACAATATCCGAGAAACAGCAATTCCAGAGAAAGTTAATCCTTCTGAAGACTGTAGTTCATGTTTCCTGGTTAAGAACGATGATATTAAACAAGAGGACACAATTCCTGAATCTTGCGAGGGTCAACAGAAACATCCAGAAACCAGAGATAACAATGTGCCTTCGCTTTCTTCACCTCTAACTGACAATACTTTGATCAAAAGTCAATCAACACAAACTTGTCAGTCAGAGGCAGAAAGCAAAAATATCACGCACAAACAAAGAAGAACTCAAAAATACAAAATATACCTGGCAGAAGTTAAGCAAGAAGAGTTAGGGAATGAGCTGTCCAACTCTGCCCTCCAAAGAAAGGCAAAAAGGAAAATGGCCAAATCAAGAAATACTCAAGAAAGCAGAAACTTTCGCGGAGAGCCAATCCAAAATGCCGACCAAAGGAGGAGCACCCAAGGCAATCTCAGACAACAAAACAATTGCCAACAAAGGCCTTCCCAAGGCAGCAGGTGTAATGAGTCCCACAGAAGCCATAACACCAGGCAAAGACAGGCACCAAATTCGAGACAAAGAGGATACGAAGTGCCTTCAGCAACAAGACACAATATTAGACCAACAACAAATTATCATGATTATCCATACTATTACGTCCAAGACCCTTACGAAGAAAGCTACACCAACCATTATTATTACTATCCATGTGCATGTCATTTTCAAAATCAGAGTAAAAATAGCTGCACCAGGAATAACTATAACTAGTATGGGTACATTACGAGACGAAGATCTCAGAATTTTTTTAACGAGAACATTTACTGAAGTGACTGCTATATATACAAACAGTACAAAAATTAGAGCGGGAAAAGTCTACGTACAATAAGAAAATCTACGTGCAAAAATCTAAGAAATATGTAAAAACATATAAGATCAATTTATATAAAAATTATAAGTTATATATGAATAAAATATATAAAAATAAACAGAAAAACAATGGAAATTCGTTAAGTACATGAATAAAATTAGTCTTGAGGTAACAGAAGACATATTAAAAAATAAACCTTCTTGGAATAAGAATTATAATGATAAAGAAATGTAGAAGATAAAAGAAAAAATGAGAAATGAAAATTAATATAGATAAATAATAATAAAAAATCCCTCAGCTGAATAAAAAAAAAATGCCTATGTTAAATATGGAAAAATACATGGATAAAATAACCGGATGGATGGTCACACAGATGCCCCTTACGTACCAAATGTCTCTTTTCTTTTCCGTTGCACTTCTAAATCATGTTTATCAATCATTTCCCCATTTGGGGGACGTTTTTCTTATGGCTCCTTCATTTATCTCCACAGCAGAACATTGGTAAAGGGATTATAGTAAGGTTTTGTGTCAATGTTTTTATGGAATTATATATATATATATATATATATATATATAGACACACATTTGTATATATATATGTATATATATATACTATATATATATATATATAGACACACATTTGTATATATATACATATGTATATATATTATATA
>NC_134796.1:31537633-31545133 GCF_046742065.1 Oratosquilla oratoria
CTAATGACAATAAAAAAGAAAAAGAAAAGAGACATTCGGTACGTAAGGGGCATCTGTGTGACCATCCATCCGGTTATTCTATCCACGTATTTTTCCATATTTAACATAGGCAATTTTTTTTATTCAGCTGAGGGATTTTTTAAAATTATCTATTTATATTAATTTTAATTTCTCATTTTTTCTTTTATCTTCTACATGTCTTTATCATTATAATTCTTATTCCAAGAAGGTTTATTTTTCATTATGTCTTCTGTTACCTCAAGACTAATTTTATTCATTTACTTAACGAATTTCCATTGTTTTTCTGTTTCTTTTTATATATTTTATTCATATATAACTTATAATTTTTATATAAATTGATTTTATATGTTTATACATATTTCTTAGATTTTTGCATGTAGATTTTCTTATTGTAGGTAGACTTTTCCCGCTCTAATTTTTGTACTGTTTGTATATATAGTCACTTCAGTAAATGTTCTCGTTAAAAAAATTCTGAGATCTTCGTCTCGTAATGTACCCATACTAGTTATAGTTATTCCTGGTGCAGCTTTTTTTACTCTGATTTTGAAAATGACATGCACATGGATAGTAATAATAATGGTTGGTGTAGCTTTCTTCGTAAGGGTCTTGGACGTAATAGTATGGATAATCATGATAATTTACTGTTGGTCTAATATTGTGTCTTGTTGCTGAAGGCACTTCGTATCCTCTTTGTCTCGAATTTGGTGCCTTTCTTTGCCTGGTGTTATGGCTTCTGTGGGACTCATTACACCTGCTGCCTTGGGAAGGCCTTTGTTGGCAATTGTTTTGTTGTCTGAGATTGCCTTGGGTGCTCCTCCTTTCTTCGGCTTTTTGGATTGGCTCTCCGCGACAGTTTCTGCTTTCTTGAGTTTTTCTTGATTTGGCCATTTTCCTTTTTGCCTTTGTTTGGAGGGCTGAGTTGGACAGCTCATTCCCTAACTCTTCTTGCTTAACTTCTGCCAGGTATATTTTGTATTTTTGAGTTCTTCTTTGTTTGTGCGTGATATTTTTGCTTTCTGCCTCTGACTGACAAGTTTGTGTTGATTGACTTTTGATCAAAGTATTGTCAGTTAGAGGTGAAGAAAGCGAAGGCACATTGTTATCTCTGGTTTCTGGATGTTTCTGTTGACCCTCGCAAGATTCAGGAATTGTGTCCTCTTGTTTAATATCATCTTTCTTAACCAGGAAAGATGAACTACAGTCTTCAGAAGGAATAGCTTTCTCTGGAATTGCTGTTTCTCGGATATTGCCTGGAAGGTCCTCTCCTTTATCTTCGACGAAGTCTGAATCCTTTCCGTGTTCTGGCAGAGTCTTCAATTCCTCGAGAAGGTTCTGCTTTTCTTCTTCCAAATTCTCCACTTTCTCAGGAAGGCATTGTCTTTCTTTGACTTCCTGATTTCTTTCGTAATCTTCCTTAGCAGTCTGTTTGTTCTCGATGGAATCAAACTCTTCAAAATTCAGGAGCATTTCTCTCGAGGTGTTGACTGCATAGGAGTTCAAGCTTTGCAAAGCTTCCCTACACCATTCCAAAAGGGCCCCGAGGGCTTTGCCGAAGCCTCGGACTATGCGGTTGATCATTTGTGGTGCAGCTGAAGATCCAGTGGACGATCTTCTTTTGTTTTTCCAAATGGTGGTCTTCGTCAGTCTGGTAAGTTGGTGAAGTCAGTTTGTGACATATCATTCCATAGAGCTTGTGCATACTTTAAAGATAATATAGAACTCACTGTGGTGATTTGTACAAGGCTAAGGGTTCCATTTCATTCAAAATCACCAATGTTCTGGACGGGGGAGAGTAGGCGAGCTATGACAGGTCACATTGCCCCAATTCTAAAGAAATTGGCACAATATATAGGAACATGTGTGTTTATGTTGGTATATACATGACATTCATACAAGAAATATATTGGGTCACACCGGGCACAAGTTCTACGGCTGTGGCATATTCGTTAAAGTTGGGGGTCATACGGATTAAAAAAAAAAAAAAAAAAATCTTTCAACTTCTTAAGGTTCGTAGTATTGAAGAAAAGTTTTATTCACAATTAGAGGTAAACTTTATATGATTTAGTTTGGTTATGGGACTAATTATTTTACGCCCTCTTCATGAAATTACTTTCTTGAAGAGGGCTACAGTTGATAGCCGAAATATAGGATTCTTGTTTATTCGAAGTTTATTTTCTCCGACTGTGGGTTTCCTGTGTGTCATATGTATATATATATATATATATATATATATATATATATACATATATATATATATATATATATATATATATATATATATATATATATATTGCCTAAAACCACGAGGAAACGAAAGATCGGAATATTAAATGTTTTCGTCTATTTAAGACATTTTCAAAGTACTTAAAAAATGTCTTATATAGACGAAAACTTTCAGTATTCCGTTCTTTGATTTCTTTGTGGTTTCAAGGAAAATATCTTTATTCACGTTTATATATATATATTTATATATATATATATATATATATATATATATATATATATATATATATATATATATATATATATATTCACACACACACACAAACACACACACACGCATGCACACACACACACACATGCACACACACACAAACGCACACACAGACGCACACACACGAATGCACGCACACGCACGCACACACCCATACCTAGACACATACACACACATACACTTAAACACACACACACACACACACATACACACACACAAACGCACACACACACACACACACACACACACACACACACACACACACACACACACACATACACACACACATAGAAACACACACACACACACACACACACACACACACACACACACACACACACACACACACACACACACACACACACACACACACACACACACACACACACACACACACACACACACACACACACACACACACACACACACACACACGCGCGCGCGCGCGCGCACTCGCACATGCGCATACCCACAAACACACACAAATAGGCACACATACATAGACACACATGCGCACACACACATGCAGAAACAAACAAATAAGCAATCAAAAACAAATATACACACTCAAACTCACATATACACACACATGCACGTGTACACACGCATATATGAAATCACACACGCGCGCGTACGCATATGTTTGTATATGCGCGCGTGTGTACGTGCGTTTGTGTGTTTGTGTATACATATATATATATATATATATATATATATATATATATATATATATATATATATATATATATATGAAGTAAGTGAAGTAGGAAACACAGGAGTCTTAGTCTGAGATTATTCTTGACAAAAAGTTAAAAGAAAAGTACTTGGGTGAATAGATCTTACATAAAAGGCATCTGAAGAACATTGGAAGATTACCAGATGCCAATGGCTTCCATAAAAAACATAGATAAATAGATAAATAGAAATAAAGGAGGGCAAATGATCGAAAAAGAGGAGAGAATGGGAGAATGAGGAACAATTCTAGCCTGACCACAACGACCAAAATAATATTCCTATACTCAGGGAAGAAAAAGTACAGAAGAAAGAAGATAATAAAGACCAAAAATCTGTCGAAGAACTAGTGGACACAATCAGACAAATGTAAAAAATGAAGAGGACAGGTTGTGATGACTTACCTACAGAGGTGTTAAGGTAAGGGGATGAGTTGAACGACAAGCTATGTATGGTGTACAACAGTACCAGAAGGGAAGAAGAAATATACCAGAAAAATAGGAGGAGAGAAATTATGCCAAGATCAGAATGGCTAGAAATGGAGGGAAAGGGAGATACATCATTAAAATAGCAACGAAAAGAAATCTCCAAAGTAGCAAAAAGCCAAACTCCATACATATATATATATAAAAGAGACATTTGGTACGTCAGGTAATTGTGTGACCATCCATGCGGTTATTTGACTCGTGTATTTTTCCATATTTTACATAGGTATTTTTTTATTCAGCTGAGGGATTTTTTTTATTATTATTTATTTATATCAATTTTCATTCCCCATTTTTTCTTTTATCTTTAACATATCTTTATCATTATAATTCTTATTCTAAGAAGGTCTATTTTCTATTATGTCTTTTGTTACCTCAAGATTTATTTACATCTTTTACTTAATGAATTTCCATTGGTTTTCTGTTTCTTTCTATATATAATTTTATTCATATTTAATTTTTAATTTTTACATAAATTGATTTGATATGTTTTTACATATTTCTAAGGTTTTTGCACGAATATTTTCTTATTGTACGTAGACTTTTTTCGTTCCAATTTCTTGTACTGATTGTATATATATAGCAGTCACTTCAGTAAATGTTCTCGTTAACAAATTTCTGAGATCTTCGTCTCGTAATGTACCCATACTGGTTATAGTTATTCCTGGTGTAGTTGTTTTTACTCTGATTTTGAAAATGACATGCACCTGGATAGTAATAATAATGGTTGGTGTAGCTTTCTTCGTAAGGGTCTTGGACGTAATAGTATGGATAATCATAATAATTTGTTTTTGATCCTATATTGTCTCCTGTCGCTGAAGACATTTCGTATCCTCTTTGTCTCGCTTTTGGTGCCTGTCTTTGCCTGGTGTTATGGCTTTTGTGGTACTCATTACACCTGTTGCATTTGGAAGGCTTTTGTTGGTAATTGTTTTGGTGTCTCAGATAGACTTGGTTGCTCCTCCTTTGTTCGGCTTTTTGGATTGGCTCTCCGCGAAAGTTTGTACTTCCTTGAGTTTTTGTTGATTTGGCCATTTTCCTTTTTGCCTTTGTTTGGAGGGCAGAGTTGGACAGCTCATTCCCGAACTCTTCTTGCTTAACTTGTGCCAGGTATATTTTGTATTTTTGAGTTCGTCTCTGTTTGTGTGTGAGAGTTTTGCTTTCTGCCTCTGACTGACAAGTTTGTGTTGATTGACTTTCGACCAAAGGATTGTCATTTAGAGGTGAAGAAAGCTAAGGCACATTATTATCTTTGGTTTCTGGGTCTTTCTGTTGACCCTCGCAAGCTTCAGGAACTGTGTCTTCCTGTTTAATATCATCTTTCTTAACCAGGAAAGATGAACTCGAATCATCAGAAGGAATAACTTCTTCTGGAATTGCTAGTTCATGGATATGGTCTGGAAGGCCCTTTACATTATCTTCGACGAATTCTGAATCCTTTTCGTGCTCTGGGAAAGTCATCAATCCCTCTAGAAGGTTTTGCTTTTCTTCTTCCAATTTTTTCACTTTCTCTGGAAAGCTCTTTCCCTCTTTGGCCTCCTGATTTTTTTTCATAATCTCCCTTAGCCTCGTATGGGTTGTCGATGGAATCAGATTCTTCAAAACCTAGCGCCATTTCTCTCGAGGTGTTGACTCCATAGTTGTTGAAGGTTCGCAAAGGTTCCCGACAACATTCCAAAAGGGCCCAGAGGGCTTTGCCGAAGCCTCGGACTATGCGGTTGATCATTTGTGGTGCAGCTGAAGATCCAGTGGACGATCTTCTTTTGTTTTTCCAAATGGTGGTCTTCGTCAGTCTGGTGAGTTGGTGAGGTCAGATTGTGACATATCATTCCTTAGAGCTTGTGCATACTTTAAAGATAATATAGAACTTGCTGTGGTGATTTGGACAAGGCTAAGGATTCCATTTCATTCAATATCACTAGTGTTCTGGAGAGGGGAGAATAGGCGAGCTATGGCAGGTCCCAATACTAATGAAATTGGCACAATATATAGGAACGCGTATGTTTATGTTGGTGTACATGACATTCATACAAGAAATATATTTTATCACCCCGGGCACAAGTTCTACGGCTGTGGCATATTCGTTAAAGTTGGGGATGATTCGAATAAAAAAAAGTCTTTCAACTTCTTAAGGTTCGTGGTATTGAGAAAAGCTTTATTTGCAATCAGAGGTAAACTTGATATGATTTAGTTTGGTTACGGGACTAATTGTTTTACGCACCCGAGTGGAAAGAGGACGCCCTTCTAAAGAGGATCTCCAAGGATCGAGACCCACTGCCATATTTGTTTTGAAGAATTGAAATAAATCTTCTGTACCGGAGGAAAGTATTTATCCTGTTTGTCCTTACTGGTGATAAGTAATTTGATTAATATCCATGGCACTTACTGAGGCAAAGACACTACATTCTTTTTCATAGCGGTTGTCACTTTTTTCCTAATGGCTGCCACCTTGCGATTGTATTCATGTCTGTAGCACTCTTTGGAGAGCGAAGGGGTTTGAAAGATATTTGAGATGCTCAAGGCCCTAAAGACTCTGTCACTCAGACACAGGTCTGAATAGATCAGTTGAGGAAGTTGAAAGAACGAGGAGGTGTTGAAGGATTGACTCTCGAATGATGGTGGAGGGAGGGGACGTGGGGATAGTGTCAGGAAGGAGCGTGAGGCTGCGCAGGAAATATGAAAATGATGGGAGAAAGATGAGAACATTTTGTGAGTGTGTGGAGTTGGGGTGAGGCGTAGTGATGGACGTGAGGGGGTTGGCGTGCCGAGAGCCTGAAGGGGGGGGGGGAGATGAATGTGGGTTGGTCAGTTGTGTGGAAGGATAATGTGGATCCGCGGGACTGTTGTGTTTGTGAATTTGGGCAACCCCCAAGCTTGTGGACGTGTTTGTTTGTGAAGCACAGTAGCAATGTTACTCACGTGTCAGGAAGTTCTGGGAATCATCCTGAACAAAGTTGAGATCATATTCTCAAAACCCGGTAGTGTTATCGATATTTTGTTTATTGTGTGTGTGTGTGTGTGTGTGTGTGTGTATGTGTGTGAATGTGTGTGTGTGTGTGTGTGTGTATGTGTGTATGTAATTATGTGTATGCTTGTGGGTGTGATTATGTATGTGCTTGTGTGTGTGTATGTGTGCGTGTTTGTGTGTGTTTATGTGTGTAATTTTGTGTGTGCGTGTGTGTGATTATGTATGTGCTTGTGTGTTTGCATGTGTGCGTGTTTGTGTGATTGTGTGTATGTGTGTGTATGCGTCTGTATGTATTTGTGCGTACATACACTCATACATTCAAGCGCTAACGCACAAACGTATTTACACACGCATGTATATACACAAGCACACACACACACACGCGCGACCGCGGGGGCGTGTACGCTATATATATATATATATATATATATATATATATATATATATAAAATATATATATATATATATTTCTATATATATATATATATTTCTATATATATACATAACTTACTATATTTACATATATGTATATATATATATATGTATATGTATATATATACATACATATATATATATATATGTATACATACATAAATAACTATAAATATATATATATATATATATATATATATATATATATTTGTGTGTGTGTGTGTGTGTGTGTGTGTGTGTGTGTGTGTGTGTGTGTGTGTGTGTGTGTGTGTGTGTGTGTATTTACCTACTTGTATTATACGGATAGGGAGCTATTCTCGTGGTGACCGTCTTTGTATCTCTCAGCATCAAGTTTTTTCTTAAAATCT
>NC_134796.1:31550133-31556746 GCF_046742065.1 Oratosquilla oratoria
TCAGACACCAAAACCATTACCAACAAAGGCCTTCCCAAGGTAATAAGTGTAATGATTGCCACAGAAACCATAGCACAAGGCAAAGACAGGCACCAAAAGCGAGACAAAGAGGATATGAAGTGTCTTCAGCAACAAGAGACAATATTAGATCAAAAACAAATTATCATGATTATCCATACTATTACGTCCAAGACCCTTACGAAGAAAGCTACAACAACCATTATTATTACTATCGACATCAAAATCCAGGTGCATATAATTTTCAAAATCAGATTAAAAACAACTACACCAGGAATAATTATAACCCGTATGGGTACATTACGAGACAAAGATCTCAATTTTATTTTAATGAGAACATTTACTGAAGTGACTGCTACATATACAAATAATACAAAAAATTAGAACGAAAAGTCTACGTACAATAAAAAAGTCTACGTCCAAAAATCTAAGAAATAAGTAAAAACATATAAAATCAATTTATATAAGAATTAGAAATTAAATATGAATAAAATAAATAAAAAGAACAGAAATACAATGGAAATTCGTTAAGTAAAAGATGTAAATAAGTCTTGAGGTAACAGAAGACATAATAAAGAATAAACCCTCTTGGAGTAAGAATTATAATGTTACAGAGATGTAGAAGATAAAAGAAAAAATGATAAATGAAAATTAATATGAATAAATAATCAACAACAACAACAAAAATCCCTCAGCTGAATAAAAAAAAATATATATATATTTATATTAGATATGGAAAAATACATGGGTCAAATAACCGCATAGATAGTCACACAGATGCCCCTGACGTACCAAATGTCTCTTTTCTTTTTCTTTTTTGTTGTCATCAGGCGACCTTACCTCCGTTCCACTTCTAATTCATGTTTATCAATTATTTCCCCATTAGGTGACGTTTTTCTTATGGCTACTTCATTTATCTCCACAGCAGAACATTGGTAAAGGGATTATAGCTGTTTTTTTGTGTCTGTGTTTTTATGGAATTCTAAATATATATATATATATATGTATATGTATATATATATTATATACATATATACACACACACACACACACATGTGTGTGTGTGTGTGTCTGTGTGTGTGTGTAAACTTGTAAAAAGACCTTAGAGTAGGGGTGTGCAACCTTTTTTCCCAAATGGCCACTAGTCACGACTCTGTTGGTATGGAGGGCCACATAACCTTACTATTTCATGTTATTTACTACGATCAAAGACATATTATGTGATATTATATTGATAAAGATAGATAAATAGTTTGTTACTGACTTTATCTAAATTGGGATTACAAAAATAAGAATTGTCCGAAGCAAATTTATCTTCCTTACTATATATGAGCCATTGAAAGGCTACCGTACCTTATTTCTATAATGTACAAACATAAATAATTACTTAATATAGATTAACTGGGATCATTAACATAAGAATTATCAAACACAGACATTTTTCTGACCATTCATTAGCAAATGAAAGACAGCCAAGGATCACTCAATCTAATAATTAAAAATTTCAAGTAATATGTTATTTTCTGTTCTAATATAATTAAAATCTGTTCCTTAGTGAACAAAATAGAAAAAATATGGTAAAATTGGTACACAAGAATATGAATTTAATCAAACTTTCAGTGGGTTCTAGTTGGTAACACTCTCTCTCTCTCTCTCTCTCTTTGGGGGCCGCACTATAGCTTATTTATTTTTAGGAGAAATGGCCGCAATGAAAGCCTTTGAGGGCCGCATGTGGCCCTTGGGCCGCAGGTTGCACAGGGTTGCCTTAGAGTGATGATCAGCAAAGACTTGACACCGGATAAGCATATTAATAAAATAGTCGGAGAAATCTAAAATTTATTGAGGTCAATAAAAGTGGCATTTGCCTATTTGGATGAGGAAATGATAAAAAAAAAATATATATTAACTACACTAATAAGACCAAAACTCGAGTACGCAGCAACACTATGACAACCCAGTACCAAAAAAGAACAAAAAAAAAAAAAATACAAAGAGCAACTACAAAACTGGCACCAACTCTTTCCAGAATGACATATGAACAAAAACTGTCCAAATTAGAATTACAAACTCTGGAACAAAAAAGGGAAACAGGAGACCTACTTACTATCTTTAGAATTATGAAGGGAATGGAAATCTTAGATAAGAATGACTTATTGAAATGGTACAATGGAAAAACAACAGGACACGAAAAGAAACTAAAACAAGATAATTACAGAAGAGATCTGAAAAAAATAGCATCCCCCCACAGAGTAATGGATATATGGAACAAATTAGACAAAAAAATGTGTGCAAACGCTATTCAAGATTTTAAGAAAAAACTTGATGCTGAGAGATACAAAGACGGGTAACCACCAGCATAGCTCCCTTCCCGTATAATATAACTAGGTAAATACACACATACACACACACACACATATTTATATATATATATATATATATATATATATATATTTGTAGTTATTTATGTATATTTATATGTACATACATATATATATATATATTTATATATATATATCTATATATCTATATATATATATATATATATATATATATATATATATATATATACAGTATATATGACGTAAGCGGAGTAGGAACCACAGGAGTCTTAGTCTTGAGTTTATTCCGTAGTATGGACAGTCACATCCTTTGCAGGGAATTTTGTAAAGGATGCTATTCTCACGGTTCGTCTTGGTTCTGTTGGTGGTCAAGTGTCCTATTTTCGGAAAGCAATTAAAATCAGACAGAGGAAAGGAAGTGAAGAGAGGACAGATTTACGATACCTTGTGGTTCCTAACTCTGGCCTCTCTCACATGCTTTCCAAAACGTTGAGACAGACAGGACTCATCAGAGTAAATGACACAGGGAAGAAAATAGGACACTTGACCACCAACAGAACCTAGACGAACCGTGACAATAGCATCGTTTACAAAATTCCCTGCAAAGGATGTGACTGTGCATACTACGGAGAGACATACAGAGGACTTAACAACAGACTCAGGGAACACAAAGCGGACATTAGGCACCACCGAGAAACCAACGCTCTAGTTAACCACATTGACACAGAGGGACACTTACCTAACTGGGAGGGTTCCACCATTCTAGCTAAAGGACTACACAAAAAACAACGGAAAATAATTGAATCACTTTACATTGCCAACCACAAAAACACAAACAAGAGAACTGGTGACTTGAAATGGACAAGATCTACTGCGACACTTGCCCTCCAAGAATGGCTTCCCAGACCCCCCGACCCTAAGTAGATACCTTTTTCCCACTTCGGCCTACCCTCTCCAGCTTTCTTCCTTTTACTCTGACGTTCCTTCTTGCACCATGCTACCTTGCTCCACTTCACATGCTACCAATTCACATATCCCCCAACATTGTTCCTTCACCATTTAATATTATCCCCAACTTTATCAGGATTTATTCTTTTAATATTATTTATTACTATTTATTTTCAACACTATTATTATTATTATTATTTTTATCATTATTATAATTATTATTATTATTATTACTATTATTATCATTATTTTTATCATTATTTTCATTATTATTATCATCATTATTATTACTTTCATTATCTTATGTTATTATGTTATCATTATTATTATTGTTATTATTATTGTTACTACTATTATTTAAATATTTAATTTTTCGTTTTTATTATCATTGTTATCACTATTATTGTTATAATTTCTTTGTTATTAGTATTATCATATATTTTTATTTTATTATTATTTCTATTTTTATTATTATTATTACTTTTATTTTTATTGTTATTATTATTTTTGTTATTATTATTGTTACTATTATCATTTAAATATTCAAATGTTCATTTTTATCATCATTGTTATCATTACTATTGTTACAAGTACTATTAATAATTTCTTTGTAATTAGTGTTATCATCATATTTAATTGTAATATTTCATCATTGTTACGTTAGCCACAATGTAATGTTTACACTCGTCACAAACTATGGTAACACGGGGAGGTGGTGAGGTCCACCCCATGTATATAATGCCCACAGCCCGTTTGTAAACCTATTCCTTTGAAAAAGCATACCTGCGAAACTAGTCAGGAATAAACTCAAGACTACGACTCCTGTGTTTCCTACTCCGCTTACGTCCTGTCAGAATGTCTCAACATATATATATATATATGTATATATATATGTATATATATATATATATGTATGTATATATATATATATATATATATATATATATATATAATATATATATATAGCGTGCACGCCCCCGCGGTCGCGTGTGTGTCTATGCACAAGCTCTAAGGAACGATATTTCACAATCTGACTTCACCAATTCACCAGACTGACGAAGACCACCATTTGGAAAAACAAAAGAAGATCGTCCACTGGATCTTCAGCTGTGCCAGAAATGATCAACCGCACAGTCCGAGGCTTCGGCAAAGCCCTCTGGGCCGTTATGGAATGCTGTCGGGAAGCTTTGCAAAGCTTGAACTGCTTTGGAGTCAAGACCTCGAGAGAAATGCCATTCAATTTTGAAGAGTCTGCTTCCATCGGCAACCCACAGGGGGCTAAAGGGGATTACAAAAAAAATCACGAAGACAAAGACAGACAGAGCCTTCCATAGAAAGTGGGAAATTTGAAAGAAGAAAAGCACAATCTTCTCGAGGAATACAAGAGTGCCAGAACACAAAAGGATTCAGACCCTCTCAAAGACAATACAGAAGGCATTCAAGACAATATCTATGAACCAGCAATTCCTGAAGAACTTATTCCTTCTGAAGACTGCAAAGAAAAGAATGTCTTGAGTTTATCTCTCCTGGTTAAGAATAATGATATTAAACAGGCAGACACAATTCCTGAAGCTTGCGAGGGTCAACAGAAACATCCAGAAACCAGAGATAATAATGTGTCTTCGCTTTCTTTACCTTTAACTGACAATACTTTGATCAAAAGTCAATCAACACAAACTTATCAGTCAGAGGCAGAAAGCAAAAATCTCACACACAAACAGAGACGAACTCACAAATACAAAATATACCTGGCACAAGTTGAGCAAGAAGAGTTCGGGAATGAACTATCCAACTCTGCCCTCCAAAGAAAGGCAAAAAGGAAAATGGCCAAATCAAGAAAAACTCAAGAAAGCAAAAACTTTCGCGGAGAGCCAATCCAAAAAGCCGACCAAAGGAGGAGCATTCAAGGCAATCTCAGACACAAAAACAATTACCAACAAAGGCCTTCCAAAGGCAACAGGTGTAATGAGTACCACAAAAGCCATAACACCAGGCAAAGACAGGCACCAAAAGCGAGACAAAGAGGATATGAAATGTCTTCAGCGACAAGAGACAATATAAGACCAAAATCAAATTATTATCATTATCCATACTATTACGTCCAAGACCCTTACGAAGAAACCTACAGCAACCATTATTATTACTATCCAGGTGCATGTCATTTTCAAAATCAGAGTAAAAACAACTACACCAGGAATAACTATAACCAGTATGGGTACATTACGAGACGAAGATCTCAGAAATTTGTTAACGAGAACATTTACTGAAGTGACTGCTATATATATACAAATAGTACAAGAAATTGGAACGAAAAAAGTCTACGTACAATAAGAAAATATTCGTGCAAAAACCTTAGAAATATGTAAAAACATATCAAATCAATTCATATAAAAATTAGAAATTAAGTATGAATAAAATTATATATAGAAAGAAACAGAAAACCAATGAAAATTCATTAAGTAAAAGATGTAAATAAGTCTTGAGGAAACAGAAGACATAATAAAAAATAAACCTTCTTGGAATAAGAATTATAATGATAAAGATATGTTAAAGATAAAAGAAATAATAGGGAATGAAAATTAATATAAATAAATAATTAAAAAAAAAATCCCTCAGCTGAATAAAAAAAAATACCTATGTTAAATATGGAAAATACACGAGTCAAATAACCGCATGGATGATCACACAGATGCCCCTGACATACCAAATGTCTCTTCTTTTTTCTTTTTTTTAATATATATATAAGTACGGCGTTTTGCTACTTTGGAGATTTTTTTTCATTGCTATGTTAATAATGTCTGCCTCTCCCTCCATCTCTAGCCATTCTGATCCTGGCATAATTCCTCTACTCCTACTTCTCTGGTATATTTTTCTTCATTTCTGGTACTGATGCACACCATCCATACCTTGTCGTTCATCTCATCCCCTTACCTTAATACCTCTATAGGTAAGTCATCACAACCTGTCCTCTTCGTTTTTTACATTTGTCTGATTGTGTCAACTAGTTCTTCAACAGATTTTTGGTCTTTATTATCTTTTTTTTCTGTACTTTTTTTTTTTTTTTTTTTTGGTTCCTTAGTATAGGTATATTATTTTGGTCGTAGTGGTCAGGATAGCATTGTTCCTCATTCTCCCATTGCCTCCTATTTTTCGATGATTTGCCCTCCTTTATTTTTATTTATCTATGTTTTTTATGGGACTCATTGGGAGCTGGTAATCTTCCAATGCTTTTCAGCTGCCTTTTATGTAAGATCTTCTATTCACCCAAGTATTTTTCCTTGGTCTTTTTGTCAGGAATAAACTCAGAC
>NC_134796.1:31557246-31572246 GCF_046742065.1 Oratosquilla oratoria
GGCAAGACGTTTATAGACTTACTGGAAGATGATGTTTAGTCTGTCCATAAATGTAACAAGGACCGTAAGGCCTTGGGGAGCTTAACAAGGGCTTTGCGGTGTAGTGCATAACAGTGAAGGGTCATGTCAGGAGGTCCTTCACTGTATGGGCGACGGCTTATGGTGCATGTGGCGCTGTCAACGTTTATGGAAGTGGGCTAAGATGCGAATCTTCATATCGCTTATACTCCCTGTCTTCCTCTACGACTGCGAGAAACGGGCATTCAATGCTAACTTGATGACGCGTCTTTGGTAATAAACGCTTTCTAAAAACCAGGAGTCTCCCTGAAATGACTTTCCATCAATCCAGCAACTGCTCCATGAGATTCAATCAAGGCCTGTTATCAATACAATTCATGAACATCAACTCTAGTTATTCCGCATATGGCACGCTTCCCTGATGTTGATCGCACCCAGAAGGTCATCTTCACAAGAGACAACATTCGATGGAGGAGGAAGAGGAGGAGGAGACGCCCACAGAACCAACGGCTGTAGCAAGCCGACCGATCCTGCCGGGAGCTATTTGGAATGGGACCGGGGAAGGCATTGGGGGGACGTGCTCGTGGAGAACCGTGCGTGCGTGCGTGCGTGCGTGCGTGTGTGTGTGTGTGTGTGTGTGTGTGTGTGTGTGTGTGTGTGTGTGTGTGTGTGTGTGCTGGGTTGGTGTGTGAGTGAAGCGACGCGTTCCTCGATGTATGATGATGGTGGTGGTGATGATGATAATGATAATGATAATGGTGATGGTGATGGTGATGGTGACGGTGACGGTGACGGTGACGGTGACGACGATGATGATGATGATGATGATGATGATGATGATGATGATGATGATGATGATGATGATGATGATGATGATGATGATGATGATGATGATGATGATGTTGGATGATGATGGTGATGATGGTGGTGATGGTGGTGGTGGTGATGGTGGTGATGGTGGTGGTGGTGATGGTGGTGGTGGTGATGGTGGTGGATGGTTGGTGGTGGTGATGGTGGTGATTGTTGGTGGTGGGTGGGTGGTGGTGATGGTAGGTGGTGGTGATGGTTGATGGTGATGGTGAAGGTGGTGGTGGTGGTGCAGTGGTGGTGGATGGTGGTGATGGTAGTGATGGCGGTGATGATGATGATGATAGTGATGATGATGCATGATGGCGATGATGATGATGATATGGATGAGATAGATGGATGATGATGATGATGATGATGATGATGATGATGATGATGATGATGATGATGATGATGACGATGACGACGACGACGACGACGACGACGACGACGACGACGACGACAATGACGACGATGGTGATGACGATGGTGATGACGATGACGACGATGACGATGATGCCACGCTTTATATATATTTTAGTCTAAATAAACTGAAATTTCAAAAGATGAAAACCTCACGCCGAAAAAAAGAAAACTCATCATCATCGGGAAAAAAAAATCCTCACAACCTTTACCCAATATGTTCGGGCTTCCAGTAAGATTGGAACAGAAACCAACAGTCCACTCGGGACACCGTTTGAGGACTTGGTAAAGGCGAAATGTAATGAGAAATTCGAATCACAAGCGTTGGCTGATGAGGCGACGGTACAATCGAATCAAAGCGCATTCGATGGTGAACGAAAGCTACCTATGAAAAAAAGGTTCGAAAAATGCATCAACTTAGAGTAAAAAAGAGCAAAGGAAGGGGAAGAGGAGGAGAGCGGGGAAGGGAGGGGGAGGAGGATGATGAAATCTTGTCGATATTTAATCATATCGTTTCAGAAAAAAAATAGTTGGGGAAAAAATATCTAGACGGCGCGTGGGAAGCACGGCTGACGACGGGGAAGACGAGGAAGGAAAGAGAGAGGAATAAGTGCGAGAGAAAGGGAAGAGGAGGAAAAGGAGGAAGAGTAGAAAGAGGAGGAAAAGAAGGAAGAGTAAAAAGAGGAGGAAAAGGAGGAAGAGTATAAAGAGGAGGAAAAGGAGGAAGAGGAGGAAAAGGAGGAAGAGTAGAATGTGGAGGAGGAGGAGGAGGAGGAGGAGTAGGTGAAGGTGGAGCGTGAGGAAAAAGAGGAAAAAAAGAGATCTAGAGAGGGCGCGTTGGGATAGCACGGAGGAAGAGGACGGGAGGAGAGGAAGGAAAGAGAGAGGAGAAAAGGGGGTGGAGAAAAGGGTGAGGGAGAAGAGAAGGGAGGAAGAGGAGGAGGAGGAGTAGAAAGACCGGAGGAAAGGAGGGGAGGAAAGAGGGGAAGGAGGGGGAGATAGAGGGAGGAAAAGAGGGGGAGGAAGAGTATAAAGAGGAGGAGGAAATGGGAGAGAAGGGTGGAGGCAAGGAGAGGAAGGAGTAGGGGGAGAGGAGGAGGAGGAGGAGGAGGAGTAGGGGGGGGAGGGTGGAGCGAAGAAGAAAAGGAAGGTGAGGAAGAGAAGGAAGAGGGGAGGAGGAGGATAAGAGGAGGGGAAAGAGGAGGGAAGGGGGATAGGAGGGAGGAAGATAGAGGGGAGAGGAAGGAAGACGTTGAGGGGGCGAAGGATGGAGGGAGGGGGAGGTAAGGAAGATGTGGAGGGGAGGGGGAAGGAAGAGGGGAGGAGGGGGGAGGAAGAAATGTGTAGGGGGGAGGATGGGAGGGAGGGAGGAGGAAGAGGGAGGAGGAAGAAAAGGGAGGAGGGAGAGGGAGGAAGAAGAGGAGGAGGAGGGGAGAAAGGAGAGAGGAGAAGGAAAGGGTGGGAGAAGGAAGACGTGGACGGGGGGGAGAGGAGGGGGAGAAGGACGAGGAGGAAGGAATGTGGACGAGGATGAGGAGAAGGGGAAGGTGAGAGGAAGAGAAGGGAGGAGAGAAGAGGAGGGAGGATGAAGGGGACGGAGGAGAGAGGAAGGGTGAGGGGAGGGAGGAAGTGGACGAGGAGGAAGAGGAGGTGGACGAGAAGGGAAGGGGGACGAGGAGGAGAGGAGGGGTGGGGAGGAGGAGTGAAGAGAAGGTAAAGGGAACGGAGGAGGAAGAGAAGGTGGACGAGGAGGGAGAGAAAGTGGATAAGGAGGAAGAGCAGTGGACGAGGAGTGAGAAGAGAGGTGGACGAGGAAGTAGAAGGTGGACGAGGAGGAAGAGAAGGTGGACGAGGAGGAAGAGAAGGTGGTAGGACGAGGAGGAAGACGAAAGAGGTGGACGAGGAGGAAGAGAAGGTGGACGAGGAGGAAGAGAAGGCGTGGACAGGAGGAGAAAGAGAAGGTGGAGGAGGAAGAGAAGGAGGACGAGGAGGAAGAGAAGGTGGACGAGGAGGAAGAGGGACGAGGAGGAGGGGTGGACGAGGAGGAAGAGATGGGACGAGGAGGAAGAGGAGGAGGAGGAGAGGAGGTGGAAGAGGAGGTGGACAGGAGGAAGAGAAGGTGGACGAGGAGGAAGGAAGAGAAGGTGGAGGAAGAGAAGGTGGAAGAGGAGGAAGAGAAGGTGGAGGGGGAGGAAGAGAAGGTGGACGAGGAGGAAGAGAAGGTGGACGAGGAGGAAGAGAAGGTGGACGAGGAGGAAGAGAAGGTGGACGAGGAGGAAGAGAAGGTGGACGAGGAGGAAGAGAAGGTGGACGAGGAGATGGAGGAAGAGGAGGTGGACGAGAGGAGAGAAGGGAGAGGTGTGCAAGGAGGAAGAGATGGACGAGGAGGAAGAGAAGGTGGACCAGGAGGAAGAGGAGGTGGACGCGGAGGTGGACGAGGAGGAGGAGAGGGTGGACGAGAGAGAAGGTGAGACGAGGAGGAAGGAGGTGGAGGAGGAAGAGAAAGTGAAGAAGGGGGAGAGGGACGAGGGGAGAAGGTGGACGGGAAAGAGAAGGTGGACGAGGAGGAAGAGAAGGTGGACGACGGACGAAGAGAAGGTGGACGAGGAAGAGAAGTGGACGAGGAGGAAGAGAAGATGGACGAGAGGAAGAGAAGGTGGACGAGGAGGAAGAGAAGGTGGAGTGGAAGAGAAGGTCTCGGAGGAAGAGAAGGGGACGAGGAAGGTGGACGAGATAGAGAGAGACGAGGAGGAAGAGAAGGTGGAAGAGGAGGAAGAGAAGGTCAAGGAGGAAGAGAAGGTGGACGGTGGAGAGTGTGGACGAGGAGGAAGAGAAGGTGGACGAGAGGAAGAGAAGGTGACGAGGAGGAAGAGAAGGTGGTGGAGGAGGAGAGGTAAGAGAAGGTGGACGAGGAGGAAGAGAAGGTGGACGAGGAGGAAGAGAAGGTGGACGAGGAAGAGAAGGTGGACGAGGAGGAAGAGAAGGTGGACGAGGAGGAAGAGAAGGTGGACGAGGAGGAAGAGAAGGTGGACGAGGAGGAAGAGAAGGTGGACGAGGAGGAAGAGAAGGTGGACGAGGAGGAAGAGAAGGTGGAGGAGGAGGAAGAGAAGGTGGACGAGGAGGAAGACAAGGTGGACGAGGAGGAAGACAAGGTGGACGAGGAGGAAGACAAGGTGGACGAGGAGGAAGAGAAGGTGGACGAGGAGGAAGAGAAGGTGGACGAGGAGGAAGAGAAGGTGGACGAGGAGGAAGAGAAGGTGGAAGAGGAGGACGAGAAGGTGGACGAGGAGGAAGAGAAGGTGGACGAGGAGGAAGAGAAGGTGGACGAGGAGGAAGAGAAGGTGGACGAGGAGGAAGAGAAGGTGGACGAGGAGGAAGAGAAGGTGGACGAGGAGGAAGAGAAGGTGGACGAGGAGGAAGAGAAGGTGGACGAGGAAGAGAAGATGGACGATGAAGAAGAGAAGGTGGACGAGGAGGAAGAGAAGGTGGACGAGGAGGAAGAGAAGGTGGACGAGGAGGAAGAGAAGGTGGACGAGGAGGAAGAGAAGGTGGACGAGGAGGAAGAGAAGGTGGACGAGGAGGAAGAGAAGGTGGACGAGGAGGAAGAGAAGGTGGACGAGGAGGAAGAGAAGGTGGACGAGGAGGAAGAGAAGGTGGACGAGGAGGAAGAGAAGGTGGACGAGGAGGAAGAGAAGGTGGACGAGGAGGAAGAGAAGGTGGACGAGGAGGAAGAGATGGTGGACGAGGAGGAAGAGAAGGTGGACGAGGAGGAAGAGAAGGTGGACGAGGAGGAAGAGAAGGTGGACGAGGAGGAAGAGAAGGTGGACGAGGAGGAAGAGAAGGTGGACGAGGAGGAAGAGAAGGTGGACGAGGAGGAAGACAAGGTGGACGAGGAGGAAGAGAAGGTGGACGAGGAGGAAGAGAAGGTGGACGAGGAGGATGAGAAGGTGGACGAGGAGGAAGAGAAGGTGGACGAGGAGGAAGAGAAGGTGGACGAGGAGGAAGAGAAGGTGGACGAGGAGGAAGAGAAGGTGGACGAGGAGGAAGAGAAGGTGGACGAGGAGGAAGAGAAGGTGGACGAGGAGGAAGAGAAGGTGGACGAGGAGGAAGAGAAGGTGGACGAGGAGGAAGAGAAGGTGGACGAGGAGGAAGAGAAGGTGGAGGAGGAGGAAGAGAAGGTGGAGGAGGAGGAAGAGAAGGTGGAGGAGGAGGAAGAGAAGGTGGAGGAGGAGGAAGAGAAGGTGGAGGAGGAGGAAGAGAAGGTGGAGGAGGAGAAAGAGAAGGTGGAGGAGGAGGAAGAGAAGGTGGACGAGGAGGAAGAGAAGGTGGAGGAGGAGGAAGAGAAGGTGGAGGAGGAGGAAGAGAAGGTGGAGAAGGAAATGAAGGAGGAAATGGAGGAGGAAAAGAAGGAAAAGAAGGAGGAAAAGGAGGAAAAGGTGGAGGAAAAGGAGGAGGAAAGGGAGGAAGAAAGGGAGGAGGAAAGGGAGGAAGAAAGGGAGGAGGAAAGGGAGGAGGAAAAGGAGGAGGAAGAGGAGGAGAAGGAGTAAAAAGAGAAGAAGGGAAGAGGAATAAGAGGAGAAATGAGAGTATGAGAAATGAGAGTATGAGAAATGAGAGTATGAGAAATGAGAGTATGAGAAATGAGAGTATGAGAAATAAGAGTAGGGGAAATAAAAGCATGAGAAATGAGAGCAAGAGAAATGAGAGTATGAGAAATAAGAGTAGGGGAAGTAAGAGTATGAAGGTGGAAAAGGTGGAGGAGGATGTAGAGGAGGATGTGGAGGAGGAACACAAAGGAACACAAAGGAAGAACAAACAACAGCAGGCCTACTGGCCCTAACGAGGCTGTTTGTGTTAATTAAACTACACTACAATTAAGGAAACAGGGTAACTAGGCGGTAGAAGATGAACTAATACTACTGCTATAACTAACCTATCCAATTAGTCCAATTGCGATTAAATGTCTGGTTGTCATATCTTTTATTGCAAAGGATAATATTTCATTTGTGGATTAGATTCCAAGTATTTATCTAAGCGATTTTTAAATGTTGTTATCGTGTTACTTTCAACGACAGTGGAAGGTAACGAGTTCCACACGTTAACAACCCGGTTAAAGAAGAAGTGCTTACTCTCGTTCGTAGAGAATCTTTTGCCAATTACAATCTTGTATTTGATTGGTCTAATGAGAAGTAATCTTTGGCATTAATGTTGCCAAAGCCTTTGAACATTTTAAAAACCTCAATCAAATCTCCTCGCATCTTCTTTTTGAGAGGGAGAATAAGTTTAGATTTTTTAGTCTTTCTTCATACGGCAGATTTCTCAGCCTTGGTATCATTTTGGTCACTCTCCGTTGTACTCTTTCTAGTTTGTTAATATCTTTCTGGTAGTATGGGGACCAAAATTGTACACAGTATTCGAGATGGGGACGGACCAAGGAATTATAGAGGTTTAGCAATATTTTTTCTGATTTATTTTCGAAGACTCTTCCGATGAAGCCAACTAATTTGTTTGCTGTTTTAACAACTTCTGAGCAATGTTGACTTGGCTTCAAGTCATTTGATATTAAAACTCCTAGATCTTTTTCTTTAGTTACTGAATCCAATGTTTCGCCATTCATTTGGTATTGGATGTGATCATTATTTCCTCCAATGTGCATGACTTTACATTTGTTAACGTTAAATTTCATTTGCCACTTGCTAGCCCATTTTGCTAATTTATCTAGATCGGATTGTAGAGTTTCTTTCTCTTTGGTGGTTGTCACTTTACCGGCAATTTTTGTGTCATCAGCAAATTTTGATACTTTGCTGAGGAGGCCGTCATCTAGATCATTTATATATATTAAGAACAAGACGGGTCCTAAAACTGATCCTTGCGGTACGCCACTTTTAACGTCGAGCCAGCTAGATGATGCCCCGTTTATTACGACCCTCTGTTTTCGCTCTGAGAGCCAATCTTTAATCCAATTGTGGATATTGCCAGAAATATTGTGCATTTTTAGTTTGTCGAGCAATCGTTTGTGGGGAACTTTATCGAATGCCTTCTGAAAATCTAGATATATTATATCAACAGATCTACATTCCTCATATTTGTTAAAAACGTCATGAAAGAAGTCAAGGAGATTAGTTAGACATGAGCGTTTGCTACGGAAGCCATGTTGTGAATCTTTCATAATCTTATTTTCTTCTAAAAATTTTACTACACTGTCACGGATAATTGTCTCTAGCAGTTTGCACACAATCGAAGTCAGGCTAATCAGTCTGTAGTTGCCTGGTTGTGATTTGTCCCCTTTCTTGAATATTGGTGTTACGTTAGCACATTTCCAATCTGATGGGACTTTACCGAGTGCTAATGATTTGTTGAAGAGGATGCACAAGGGGTTTACTGATTTGATTTTTTGACTTCTCGCAGAATTCTAGGTGAAATTTTGTCAGGTCCCGGGGTTTTATTTATTTTAAGCTTATCAATCACTTGTACGACATCCCTTTCTGTAATCATGAGTTGATTTAAGGCGTTTTGCGACATCTTATGTTCTGGTGGCTGATACACTGAACAATCCTCGTCTGTGAAGACGGATGCAAAAAATTTATCAAGGATTGAGGCCATCTCATTTTCATCATTCGTATGTTTTCCTTCATCGTTGTTTAGTGGTCCAATACTGCAACTAAGCGTTTTCTTCTTATTCGCATAACTGTAGAATTCTTTAGGGTTCGACTTGCTTGCCTCTGCAATATACTCTTCAAGATGTTTCTTACTACGTTTTATCAGTGTTTTGTTTTCACGGCGAATTCTGTCTAGTGTTAGTTTATCGTCTTGGCTTTTAGTTGATAAATACTTTTTGTACGCACTCCTTTTACGAGAGAGGTTGTTACTAATTTCCCTATTCCACCACTTTGGTTTATTTGTTGCCGGACGTCTCTCACGATAGGGAACACAGAGATTTACAGCATTGTTTAGGTCCGTGGTGAAGTTTTGCCACGCATTATCGATATCAATCTCATTCAAAGTTGTACTCCAGTCTAAGTTTGCTAGTAATGATCGGAGTCTATTGAAATTAGCTCTACAGAAGTCGGGTACTTTTTCTTTGCTGGTCTTAGATAAACTGGCTTCCATTTTAATCTTGAATGTGATGGTACGATGATCGCTAGTACTGAATAATGGGCCGACATTTATGTCGTTTACAAGATTTTCTGTTGTAGAGAGTATTAGGTTAAGGACATTATCTCCTCGGGTAGGGCAGTTTACGCCTCGGTGGAAGCCACTTTCTAGTAAGTTACTATACAAGTCTCGTCCTGTATGCGAACTCAAATCTTCCTGTATGCGAACTCAAATCAGAGGATGTGGAGGAGGAGGATGTGGAGGAAGAAGATGTGGAGGAGAGGATGTGGAGGAAGAAGATGTGGAGGAGAGGATGTGGAGGAAGAAGATGTGGAGGAGAGGATGTGGAGGAAGATGTGGAGGAGAGGATGTGGAGGTCAAAGATGTGGAGCTCAAAGATGTGGAGGAGGACGATCTGGAGGAGGAGGTGGAGTAGGAGATGGAGGAGGAGGTAGGAGGAGGAGATGGAGGCGATGGAGGAGATGGAGGCGATGGAGGAGATGGAGGAGGAGATGTAGGAGAAGATGGAGGAAGAGTGGAGAGATGGAGGACCTGGAGGAGGAGGCAGATGGAGGGAGGAGGGAGATGGAGGAGAAGATGGAGGAGGAGGAGGGAGATGGAGGAGGAGGGAGATGGAGGAGGAGGGAGATGGAGGAGGAGGGAGATGGAGGAGAAGATGGAGGAGGAGGAGGGAGATGGAGGAGAAGAGGGGGTGGAGGAGAAGAGAAGGAGGTGGAGGAGAAGAGGGAGATGGAGGAGAAGATGGAGGAGGAGGAGGGAGATGGAGGAGAAGAGGGGGTGGAGGAGAAGAGGGAGGTGGAGGAGAAGAGGGAGGTGGAGGAGAAGAGGGAGGAGAAGAGGGAGGTGGAGGAGAAGAGGGAGGAGAAGAGGGAGGTGGAGGAGAAGAGGGAGGTGGAGGAGAAGAGGGAGGTGGAGGAGAAGATGGAGGAGGAGGAGGGAGATGGAGGAGAAGATGGAGGAGGAGGAGGGAGATGGAGGAGAAGAGGGAGGTGGAGGAGAAGAGGGAGGTGGAGGAGAAGAGGGAGGTGGAGGGAGAGGAGGTGGAGGAGAAGAGGGAGGTGGAGGAGAAGAGGGAGGTGGAGGAGAAGATGGAGGAGGAGGAGGGGGGTGGAGGAGAAGAGGGAGGTGGAGGAGAAGAGGGAGGTGGAGGAGAAGAGGGAGGTGGAGGAGAAGAGGGAGGTGGAGGAGAAGAGGGAGGTGGAGGAGAAGAGGGAGGTGGAGGAGAAGAGGGAGGTGGAGGAGAAGAGGGAGGTGGAGGAGAAGAGGGAGGTGGAGGAGAAGAGGGAGGTGGAGGAGAAGAGGGAGGTGGAGGAGGGGGAAGAAAAAGAGGAATTACATGGATAAATAAACAGTAACAGACCAATTGGTCCTTACATGGCTGATCGGCGCTTAACCTGATCTAATGCAATAATAAATTTATATTTGTCTTTCCTTCAACTCTGCTGGATTAAATAAAAACAGAAAGAGGAGGAGGAGGAGGAGGAGGAGGAGAAAAAGGAAAAGAAGGAGGAAGAGGAGGTGGAAGAGAAAGAGGAAAGGAAGGAGGAGGAGGAGGAGGAGAAGGAGGAGGAAGAGAAAGAGGGGGAGAAGGAGGAGAAGGAGGAGAAGGAGAAGGAGGAGAAGGAGGAGAAGGAGAAGGAGGAGAAGGAGGAGGAGGAGGAGGAGGAGAAGGAGGAGAAGGAGGAGGAGGAGGAGAAGGAGGAGGAGGAGGGGAGGAGGAGGAGAAGGAGGAGGAGAAGGAGGAGAGGAGGAGGAGGAGAAGGAGGAGGAGGAGGAGAAGGAGGAGGAGGAGGAGAAGGAGGAGGAGAAGGAGGAGGAGGAGAGGAGAAGGAGGAGGAGGAGGAGGAGGAGGAGGAGGAGGAGGAGGAGGAGAAGGAGGAGGAGAAGGAGGAGGAGAAGGAGGAGGAGAAGGAGGAGGAGAAGGAGGACGAGGACGAGGACGAGGACGAGGACGAGGAGGAGGAGGAGGAGAAGGAGGAGGAGGAGGAGGAGGAGGAGGAGGACTGGAGGAGGAGGAGGACTGGAGGAGGAGGAGGACTGGAGGAGGAGGAGGAGGAGGAGGAAGACTGGAGGAGAAGGAGGAGGAGGACTGGAGGAGGAGGAGGAGGACTGGAGGAGGAAGAGGAGGAGGATTGGAGAAGGAGGAGGAGGAGGAGGAGAAGGAGGAGGAAAAGGAGAAGAAAGAGGAGAAGAAGGGAAGAGATAATTGTTAAACCTGAGCTGAAGAATGGTTTCCAATGAAGTAAAGCAATCAGATGCCATATTAAGAGGATTTGATGCAATTCGATGAATATGTAGGATCACGCAAAGTATAAGTATGACGGATAGAGCCGCTATCAGGAATCCCCAAATACGGGTAATAAGAGTGTCTTCCGGAATTCAGAGAGGGCCTTTGGTATTGGGCATTGTCTATAACTGGGATTTTTATCTATTTCTTATTTTTATTTTTATTTATTTATTTATTGCTCAGAATATAAGCAATATTGTAATTTATAATTTGCAAAGAGGTCTGCCTATCCTTCATATTATATATATATATATATATATATATATATATATATATATATATATATATATATATATATATATATATATATACAGTATATTCATATCTTGACATGTTTTCATTATAAATTCTCCATCACAAACAAAAGCGTAAAAGATGAGACGAAGAGAAATAGAAAAAAAAAAAAAACGAAAAAATCTTGATCACATACTGATTGATTAACGTTATGCTTCTTTGTTTACAACGGGAGTGCAAGGCAAAAATTAACAGATTTTTAATTTCGCGTGAATAGACTTCCATTTCGCTCAAATTTCTTCCTTTTTTCTGCTTCTCTACGTTAACATCACAAAAAGGAAGTAGCTGGCTTGTTTGCTGTTGTTGTTGTTGTTGTTTCCTGACTTACCATTTTAATTTCCCATTTCTTTTTCTTTTTTAAGTTAAATTGAACACATCTCTTCAAGATGAATAATAATAAGTAAAAAATTAAAAAATTGTATATATAGGTAATAATAATGACAATAAGAATAAGATAACAAAAAATAATAGTAATAATGATAAAATAATAAGAATTTCAATAACAATAGTAATATCACAATAATGATAATAATGATGATAATGATAATGACGATAATAATGACAATGATGATAATGATAATAATAATAATAATGATAATTTGGCTACCCCCGTGTAAGGGGGACAAAGCCTTTGGTATATGTATGTAATAATAATAGTTAATAATAATGATGATAATAACAACAATAACGACAACAATCTACAGGTCTCCATAAATGAACCAAGACAAGTTATCACACTGGGCTATTTTTCCTCCGACAGTTGAAGCAGATTTGCAGCTTTCGGGGAGGAATTTGATATGCTGGAGGAAAATAATTTTCCTTGCATATCAGGTGACAATCTATGTAAAATTTTGAGAAAACAAAATATTTTGCCAGAGTGATTTTACGGCTGACAAATTGCTGGAGGTGGCTGGTACTGCCGATTAATCGGAGGTTGGATGAAAAATAGTCCGGTGTGATATCACCTTTAATCTGAATAAAATCACTTGACGACACCTAAAGGAAGACTTTCAACGATACCTCTTGGCCGTACTGGCCAAAGACTTGAAATAATATTCACAGAAAACGGGGCGTGGGTTGACTGACGCACTGTCTGATTAGCTTTTTTTTTTCTAAGTCACCCTGGTGATAGTATTGATCCCGGTGGTAGTAGAAGTGGTGGTGGTTATGATGGTGATAGTGGTGGTAATGATAGTGGGAGTGGATGTGGTAGTGGTGGTGACAGTGGTGGTAGTGGTGGTGGTAGTGATGGTTGTGATGGTGGTAGTGATGGTGGTAGTAGTGGTAGTGGTGAAAGTGGCGGTAGTGGTGGTAATAGTAGTGGTGGTAGCGATGGTGGTAGCGATGGTGGTAGTGATGGTGGTAGTAGTGGTAGTGGTGAAAGTGGTGGTAATGGTGGTGGTAGCAGCGGTAGTGGTGCCAGTGGTGATGTTGCAGTAGTGGTGATAATAGTAGTGGTGGTAGCGATGGTGGTAGCGATGGTGGTAGCGATGGTGGTAGCGATGGTGGTAGTGGTGGTGGTAGTAGTGGTAGTGGTGAAATTGGTGGTAATGGTGGTGGTAGCAGCGGTAGTGGTGGTAGTGGTGGTAGTGGTGATAGCGGTGGTGGTGGTAATGGTACTGGTGGTGGTATTGGTGGTTACAATGGTGGTGGTAGTAGTGGTGATGATAATGTTGGTGGTAGTGGAGGTGATAATGATTACAGTGATAATAATATTACCCAAACGACAAACAGAACAGTTACCAGTGATACTGGTGGGAAATCGGTTGGTGAAAATAGCACCACACATTTGCACCAAAAGATAAGCGTGGATGTCATCCAACAAGAGCTGGTGGATGACAGAGGTTCTTGAGTAGTGAGGATACGGGGGAAGGGAGGTGAAGAGGATCCCTCGGCTGAATAAAATCGCCTGACGACATTCAGAATAGAATAAACGTGAGAGCAACTCCTCGAAGGCCCTATTAGTCCTTAAGGCGTCCGCTGCAGGTGAGAAGGACCTTAGTCTTGGCTTAAAAGAAAAAAAAATCCAAGGAAAGCGGGATGGAGGCAGGAGGAGGAGGAGGGAAGAGAAAGGGAGGAGGGAAGAAAGGAAGGGGAGGGAAGGGGAGGGAAGGGGAGGGAAGGTGAGGGGAGGGGAGGGAAGGGGAGGGAAGGGAAGGTAAAGAAAGGGAAGGAAAGGGAAAGAAAGGGAAGGGAAAGGGGAGGGAAGGAAAAGAAAAGGATTGGGAAAAGAGGGAGGGGAGGGAAGGAAAAGAAAAGGATTGGGAAAAGAGGGAGGGGAGGAAAGGAAAAGAAGAGGAGGGAAAAGAGGGAGGGGAGGGAAGGAAAAGAGGAGGGAAAGAGAGGAAATGTAAGGGAAGGGAAAGAGGAAGGAAGGAAAGGAAAAGGATTGGGAGAAGAGGGAAGGGAAAGAAAAGGAAGGAGGGAGAGGGAGGTGAGGGAAGAGGAGGGAAGGGGAGGGGAGGAAAAGGAAGAGGATTGGGAAAAGAGGGAAGGGAAGGAGGGAAGGGAAGGAGGGAAGGGGAGGGGGGAGAGGGAGGGGGAGGGGGAGAAGGAGGGGGAGGGGGAGGGGAGGGGGAGGGGGAGGGGGAGGGGGAGGGGGAGAAGGAGGGGGAGGGGGAGGGGAGGGGGAGGGGGAGGGGAGGGGGAAGGGTGGGAGGTGAGGGATAGGGGAGGAAAGGAAAGGAAGTGAAGTGAAGGGTAGGAGGGGAACGGAATAATGGGAAGGGAAAGTAAGGGAAAGGAAGCAAAGGAAGGGCAGGGAAGACGAGGAGGGAAGTAAAAGAAAAGGAAAGAGAAGTAAAATAAGAGAAGGGAAGAGAAGGAAAAGAAGCTGAAGGGAATGAAAGGAGAAGGAAGGAAAGGGAAGGGAAGGGAACCGAATCAGTTGAAGGAAAAGGAAGGGAAGGGAAGGGAAGGGAAGAGAAGGGAAGGGAAGGGAAGGGAGCCGAATAAGTTGAAGGAAAGGGAAGAAAACGGAAGGAAAGGGAAGAGAAGGAAAGGGAAGAGAAGGAAAGGGAAGAGAAGGAAAGGGAAGGGAAGGGAAGGGAAGGGAAGGGAAGGGAAGGGAAGGGAGCCGAATAAGTTGAAGGAAAGGGAAGGAAACGGAAAGGGAAGAGAAGGAAAAGGAAGGGAAAAAAAAAAGGAATGAGAAGGAAAATGGAGGAAAGGAAAGGGAAGGTTGGAGGAGGAGGTTGGGTATTTGTTCAGATGTGTACATTGACGCGATATAGCGTTAGAAAATTAAATATTAATTTTGTAAATTATATTACATGAATGTAATATGCGATTTTCTTGGTGGAAATGAAAATAGAAAATACCTTACTACAAGCAAATATACTAACGAACGAAGTCGCTAGCATAGGATCGGGACGCCATTTTGTTTGTGAAGTGTTGTCTGCCCGGTCCAGCTGAGGCTTGGTGTACGCCCTCGGTACTTCCGCCAGTACCTCGCGAGGTATATATTTTTGAAGGAATGCTATGGAGCTGAAATCCATTCATTCCTTCAAGCTATGAAAAACCTATAAACCCCGCAATCAGAAAGAGTGACTGAACAGGCCACCAACATCCGTGACGACGACGACGACGACAATCCGGATGACCTTAATTAACAGGTAGCGATTTACTAAATACACGTTAGGTTAGGTTAGGTTAGGTTAGACGAATTTATCTTCGACGTCGGCATCTATCATAACAAAAATGGCGTACCATTCGTTCGGCGCGACTTCGTTACTTACGAAATCTGTTTTAGCAACTTTTTTGTTTTTTATTTCCACCAAGAAAATTGCGCTCATACATTATAATTTACAAAATTAATAACTAATTTTCTAATGCTATATCGCCTCCATGTACACAACTGAACATTTACCCGTGGTTGGGGAGGAGGATGAAGGAGGAGCAGGAGGAGGAGGAGGAGGAGGAGGACAGAAGCGATGAAGCGAAGGAGGTGGGAAGAGAATACGGAAGAAGTGAAAGCGGGGAAAGGGGAAAGGGGGAAGAGGGGGAAGAGGGGAAGA
>NC_134796.1:31579746-31584746 GCF_046742065.1 Oratosquilla oratoria
AGGAGGAGGAGGAGGAGGAGGAGGAGGAGGAGCAGAAGAAGAAAGAAGGAGGAGGAGTAGGAGAAGAAAGAAGGAGAAGTAGGAGAAGAAAGAAAGAGGAGGAGAAGAAAGAAAGAGGAGGAGATGAAAGGGAGAAGAGGAGGAGATGAAAGGGAGAAGAGGAGGAGGAAAAGGAAGGGAGAAGAGGAGGAGGAAAAGGAAGGAAGAAGAGGAAAAGGAAGGAAGAAGAGGAGAAGAAAGGAAGAGGAGAAGAAAGGAAGAGGAGAAGAAAGGAAGAGGAGAAGGAATGAAGAAGAGGAGGAGAAGGAATGAAGAAGAGGAGGAGAAGAAATGAAGAAGAGGATGAGAAGAAATGAATAAGAGGAGAAGAAAGGAAGAAGAGGAGGAGGAGGAGGTGAGAAGAAAGGAAGAAGAGGAGGAGGAGGAGGAGGTGAGAAGAAAGGAAGAAGAGGAGGAGGAGGAGGAGGAGGTGAGAAGAAAGGAAGAAGAGGAGGACGAGGAGGTGAAAAGAAGAGGAGGAAGAAGAAAGAGGAGAAAAGAGGAAAAATGAGGAAGAGGTAAAATGAGGAAGAGGATAAATGAGGAAGAAGAGGAAAAAGGAGGAAGAGGAAAAATGAGGAAGAAGAGGAAAAAGGAGGAAGAGGAGGATAAAGGAGGAAGAGGAGGATAAAGGAGGAAGAGGAGGATAAAGGAGGAAGAGGAGGAAAAAGGAGGAAGAGGAGGAAAAAGGAGGAAGAGGAGGAAAAAGGAGGAAGAGGAGGAAAAAGGAGGAAAAGGAGGAAAAGGAGGAAGAGGAGGAAAAGGAGGAAGAGGAGGAAAAAGGAGGAAGAGGAGGAAAAAGGAGGAAGAGGAGGAAAAAGGAGGAAGAGGAGGAAAAAGGAGGAAAAAGGAGGAAAAAGGAGGAAAAAGGAGGAAAAAGGAGGAAGAGGAGGAAAAAGGAGGAAGAGGAGGAAAAAGGAGGAAGAGGAGGAAAAAGGAGGAAGAGGAGGAAAAAGGAGGAAGAGGAGGAAAAAGGAGGAAGAGGAGGAAAAAGGAGGAAGAGGAGGAAAAAGGAGGAAGAGGAGGAAAAAGGAGGAAGAGGAGGAAAAAGGAGGAAGAGGAGGAAAAAGGAGGAAGAGGAGGAAAAAGGAAGAGGAAGTAGAGGAGGAAAAAGGATTAGGAAGAGGAGGAAAAAGGAAGAGGAGGAAAAAGGAAGAGGAAAAAGGAGGAAAAAAGGAGGAAGAGGAAAAAGGAGGAAGAGGAAAAAGGAGGAAGAGGAAAAAGGAGGAAGAGGAAAAAGGAGGAAGAGGAGGAAAAAGGAGGAAGAGGAGGAAAAAGGAGGAAGAGGAGGAAAAAGGAGGAAGAGGAGGAAAAAGGAGGAAGAGGAGGAAAAAGGAGGAAGAGGAGGAAAAAGGAGGAAAAGGAGGAAAAAGGAGGAAAAGGAGGAAGAGGAGGAAAAAGGAGGAAGAGGAGGAAAAAGGAGGAAAAGGAGGAAAAGGAGGAAAAAGGAGGAAGAGGAGGAGAAAGGAGAAAGAGGAGGAGAAAGGAGAAAGAGGAGGAGAAAGGAGAAAGAGGAGGAGAAAGGAGGAAGGGGAGGAGAAAGGAGGAAGGGGAGGAGAAAGGAGGAAGGGGAGGAGAAAGGAGGAAGGGGAGGAGAAAGGAGGAAGGGGAGGAGAAAGGAGGAAGGGGAGGAGAAAGGAGGAAGGGGAGGAGAAAGGAGGAAGGGGAGGAGAAAGGAGGAAGGGGAGGAGAAAGGAGGAAGGGGAGGAGAAAGGAGGAAGGGGAGGAGAAAGGAGGGAAGGGAGGAGAAAGAGGAGAAAGGAGGAAGGGGAGGAGAAAGGAGGAAGGGGAGGAGAAAGGAGGAAGGGGAGGAGAAAGGAGGAAGGGGAGGAGAAAGGAGGAAGGGGAGGAGAAAGGAGGAAGGGGAGGAGAAAGGAGGAAGAGGAGGAGAAAAGAGGAAGAGGAGGAGAAAGGAGGAAGAGGAGGAGAAAGGAGGAAGAGGAGGAGAAAGGAGGAAGAGGAGGAGAAAGGAGGAAGAGGAGGAGAAAGGAGGAAGAGGAGGAGAAAGGAGGAAGAGGAGGAGAAAGGAGGAAGAGGAGGAGAAAGGAGGAAGAGGAGAAAGGAGGAAGAGGAGGAAGAGGAGGAAGAGGAGAAAGGAGGAAGAGGAGGAAGATGAGAAAGGAGGAAGAGGAGGAAGATGAGAAAGGAGGAAGAGGAGGAAGATGCGAAAGGAGGAAGAGGAGGAAGATGCGAAAGGAGGAAGAGGAGGAAGAGGAGAAAGGAGGAAGAGGAGGAGAGATGAGGAAGAGGAGAAAGGAGGAAGAGGAGGAGAAAGGAGGAAGAGGAGGAGAAAGGAGGAAGAGGAGGAGAAAGGAGGAAGAGGAGGAGAAAGGAGGAAGAGGAGGAGAAAGGAGGAAGAGGAGGAGAAAGGAGGAAGAGGAGGAGAAAGGAGGAAGAGGAGGAGAAAGGAGGAAGAGGAGGAAGAGGAGGAGAAAGGAGGAAGAGGAGGAGAAAGGAGGAAGAGGAGGAGAAAGGAGGAAGAGGAGGAGAAAGGAGGAAGAGGAGGAGAAAGGAGGAAGAGGAGGAGAAACGAAGAAGAGGATGAGAAACGAAGAAGGGGATGAGAAACGAAGAAGGGGATGAGAAACGAAGAAGAGGAGAAACGAAGAGGAGGAGAAACGAAGAAGAGGAGGAGAAACGAAGAAGAGGAGGAGAAACGAAGAAGAGGAGGAGAAACAAAGAAGAGGAGGAGAAACAAAGAAGAGGAGGAGAAAGTAGGAAGAGGAGGAGAAACGAAGAAGAGGAGAAAGTAGGAAGAGGAGGAGAAAGTAGGAAGAGGAGGAGAAAGTAGGAAGAGGAGGAGAAAGTAGGAAGAGGACGAGAAAGGAGCAAGAGAAAGAGGACGAGAAAGGAGAAAGAGGACGAGAAAGGAGCAAGAGAAAGAGGACGAGAAAGGAGCAACAGAAAGAGGACGAGAAAAAGTAGGAGAAAGTAGGAAAAAGAAGGAGAAAGTAGGAGAAAGGAGGAGAAAGGAGGAGAAAGGAGAAAGGAGGAGAAAGGAGAAAGGAGGAGAAAGGAGGAGAAAAGAGCAGGAGAAAGGAGCAGGAGAAAGGAGCAGGAGAAAGGAGCAGGAGAAAGGAGGAGATAGGAGGAGATAGGAGAAAGGAGGAGAAAGGAGGAGGAGAAAGGAGGAGGAGAAAGGAGGAGAAAGGAGGAGGAGAAAGGAGGAGAAAGGAGGAGGAGATAGGAGAAAGGAGGAGAAAGGAGGAGAAAGGAGGAGAAAGGAGAAAGGAGCAGGAAGGAGGAGGAGAAAGGAGGAGAAAGGAGCAGGAAGGAGGAGGAGAAAGGAGGAGAAAGGAGCAGGAAGGAGGAGCAGGAAGGAGGAGGAGAAAGGAGGAGGAGAAAGGAGGAGGAGAAAGGAGGAGGAGAAAGGAGGAGCAGAAAGGAGAAAGGAGGAGGAGAAAGGAGAAAGCAGGAGAAAGGATAAAGGAGGAGAAAGGAGGAGAAAGGAGGAGAAAGGAGGAGAAAGGAGGAGAAAGGAGGAGAAAGTGCAAGAACAGGAGGAGGAACACAAATGAAAAAGGAAGAGACAAACAACAGCAGGCCTACTGACCCTAACGAGGCTGTTTGCGTTTACTAAACTAATCTACAGTTAAGAAAACAGGGCATCTAGGCGATAGATGATGAACTAACACTACTGCTACCGCTATCCTATCCAATTGCAATTAAATGCCGGGCTGTCCTATCTTTTATTGCAAAGGTTAATATTTTATTTGCGGATTAGATTTCAATTATTTATCTAAGCGATTTTCAAATGTTGCTATTGTGTTACTTTCAACGACAGTGGCAGGTAACGAATTCCACACATTAACAACCTGGTTAAAGAAGAAGTGTTTACTTTCGTTCGAAGAGAATTTTTGCCAATTACAATCGTGACGTCTTCTTGTATTTGATTGGTCTAATAGGAAATAATCTTTGACATTGATGTTGTCAAAGCCTTTGAACATCTTAAAAACCCCAATCAAATCTCCTAGCATTCTTCTTTTTGGAAGTGAGAATAAGTTTAGACCTTTAAGTCTTTCTTCATACGGCAGATTTCTCAGCCTTGGTATCATTTTGGTCATTCACCGTTGCACTCTTTCTAGTTTATCAATATCTTTCTGGTAGTATGGGGACCAAAATTGTACACAGTATTCGAGATGGGGACGGACCAAGGAATTATATAGGTTTAGCAATATTTTTTCCGATTTATTTTCCGATGAAGCCAACCAATTTATTTGCTGTTTTAACAACTTCTGAGCAATGTTGACTTAGCTTCAAGTCATTTGATATTAAAACTCCTAGATCTTTTTCTTTAGTTACTGAATCCAGTATTTCGCTATTCATTTGGTATTGGATGTGATCATTGTTACCTCCAATGTGCATGACTTTACATTTGTTAACATTAAATTTCATTTGCCACTTGCTAGCCCAGCTTGATAATCTGTCTAGATCGGATTGCAGTTTCTTTCTCTTTGGTGGTTGTTACTTTACCAGTAATTTTTGTGTCATCAGCAAATTTTGATACTTTGCAGAGGAGGATGAAGATGATGAGGAGGATGAGGAGGATGAGGAGGATGAGGAGGAAGAGGAGGATGAGGAGGAAGAGGAGGATGAGGAGGAAGAGGAGGATGAGGAGGAAGAGGAGGATGAGGAGGAAGAGGAGGATGAGGAGGAAGAGGAGGATGAGGAGGAAGAGGAGGATGAGGAGGAAGAGGGTGATGAGGAAGACGAGGAGGAAGGGTAAGATGAGGATGAGGAGGATGCGGATAATGAGGAAGAGGAAGAGGAGGAAGAGGAGGATGAGGAGGAAGAGGAGGAAGAGGAGGAGGAGGAAGAGGAGGAGGAGGAGGAGGAAGAGGAGGAAGAGGAGGAGGAAGAGGAGGAAGAGGAGGAAGAGGAGGAAGAGGAGGAGGAAAGAGGAGGAAGAGGAGGAAGAGGAGGAAGAGGAGGAAGAGGAGGAGGAGGAGGAGGAGGAGGAG
>NC_134796.1:31589746-31594746 GCF_046742065.1 Oratosquilla oratoria
CCCCCAGCTCCACAGCCCCCAGCTACACAGCCCCCAGCTACACAGCCCCCAGCTACACAGCCCCCAGCTACACAGCTCCCCTCCTTTGCCACAGCACCATCGCCACACCTACCCCTACACACACACAGCCCCGCTAAACACATAACCCCCCCACACACACAGCCCGCAGCCACAGCCCTGGTTAACACATTTATGCATTCCTCTGCAATCTCACCCATCCCCCCCACACACACACTTACCACAGCCTCCCCTCTAGAGCCCCCAGCCCCATCCGACACACACAGCCCCCAGCCACCGCCCTGGATACCAAATCTATGCATCCCTTGGCAATCTCGCCCATCTCCCCGCATCCCCCCCACCCCCACCCCCCATCTTCTGGTGGATATGAGTCACAGAGCCCCTCCCTTACACGCCGGCGGGGCCATCGCTCATCACGCCCCTCGAGCGAGACCACCACCACCACGAAGAAGGCGCAGACGCAGACGGAAAACCTGCAGAAGGAAGAGCTCCCCCCCACCCTCCAGCTCGCACTTGCTACCAAACCCCGAGGGGACAAAGGGAGATGAGAGGAGAAGGGGAAAGAGATGAGAGGAGAAGGGGAAAGAGATGAGAGGAGGAAAAGGGTGGAAGGGGGAAAAGGGTGGAAGGGGGAAAGGGGTGGAAAGGGGAAAGGGGTGGAAAGGGGAAAGGGGTGGAAGGGGGAAAAGGGTGGAAAGGGGAAAGGGGTGGAAAGGGGAAAGGGGTGGAAGGGGGAAAAGGGTGGAAGGGGAAAAAGGGTGGAAGGGGGAAAGGGGTAGAAGGGGGAAAGGAGTGGAAAGGGGAAAGGGGTGGAAGAGCAAAGGGGTGGAAGAGCAAAGTGGTGGAAGAGCAAAGTGATGGAAGAGCAAAGGGGTGGAAGAGGCAAGGGGTGGAAGAGGCAAGGGGTGGAAGAGGCAAGGGGTGGAAGAGGCAAGGGGTGGAAGAGGCAAGGGGGTGGAAGAGGCAAGGGGGTGGAAGAGGCAAGGGGGTGGAAGAGGCAAGGGGGTGGAAGAGGCAAGGGGTGGAAGAGGCAAGGGGTGGAAGGGGCAAGGGGGTGGAAGGGGCAAGGGGGTGGAAGAGGCAAGGGGTGGAAGGGGAAAAGGGGTGGAAGGGGAAGGAGGAAAAAGAAAAAAGGAAAAGGGTGGGTTATGGAGAAAAAAGGGGGGAAGGGGGTAAAACGAACTTGGCTAGCTACTTTTCCTTCACCAATGCTTCTATCCTTACGGGCTTCAAGAATCTTGAAGAACAGGTGGAATAAAAGAAAAAATAGAACAACAATAACAAAAATAAAAACAACAACAACAAATCATCACCATCATCATCATCATCATCATAATGATATAACAATGATACAACAGTGATACAACAATGATACAACAATGATACAACAATGGTACAACAATGATACAACAATGATACAACAATGATACAACAATGATAATGATAATGATAACAACAACAATAATGATAATAATAATAATGATAATAATAATACATATATACATATACATACATATACCAAAGACTTTTCCCCTCTTACATGGGAGGCAGCCAAAAGACAATTTCCATCCCCTACATACTTCACTCTCCTCTACCCTCTTCCCTCCCTCTTTTCTTGGCACCTCCTGGATGACGAGTCATCCCTGCATCTTGTCCACTGCCCTGGGTCAGAAGTAGTATCACAAGACACAGCACATCCACAGCAAGGCCGCTTCATTAAATCGTCCTCACACCCCATCCCCCACTCACTCCTCCTCATGCATCAGAGCATCATCCATACACATTCTCCATTCACCCCTATCTTCTGTCCTCTCCCGTCCTTCCTCCACAGACATTCCCCTTTTTCCCAATGCCCCTTTTACCTCATCCATCCATCTCATCCTAGGTCGCCCCCTCATGTTCACTCCTTCCACCTCTGCCTTCCACACCTCTTTTACTAATCTTTCTTCATTCATTCTTTCCATGTGTCCAAACCATCCCAATACTCTTTCATCAACCCTATCTCCCAACTCCCTTTCCTCTCCTATCCTCCTCACCTCATCGTTTCTCACTCTATCTAGCCTAGTGACCACTGTCATAGTTCTCAGGCACCTCATCTCAAACACATTCAAACTCCTCCTCTCTTCCTCTCTTATGTTCCAAGTTTCTGCCCCGTACAGTGCTGCTGGCACAATCACTCCTTAAAATCTCCTCATAGCATCCATTCCCAAATGTCTATTTCTCAGTACACTTTTTAATCCCCCAAGGCATTTACTCGCTTCTCTTCATCGACATTCTACCTCCACCCCCAACTCCTTCTTTTCCTGCCACATTCGCACCCAAGTATCTAAAGCTATAATAATAATGATAAATAAATAAATAGTAATGATAATGATGATAATTTGTTGCCTCGACACTTACCTCAGTTATTCACTATTAATTCATTAACTTGTTTACTTATTCTATTATCTATTTATTCATTAGTTCATTGATCTAAATTATCAGTTATTTCATTTATTCATGTGTTCATTTGTTCACTTATTCATCAATTCATTTCATATACGTTTATTCATTAATTCAGTCATTTACTCATCCATTCATTCATTCATTCATTCACTTACTCATCTACTCGCTTACTCACCCTTTACCTCTTCCTCTAACTCACCATTCTAATAATTTTCATTAATGGCTCAATTAATCAACAATTAACCCAGTCACTCAACTTATTCACAAGGGTCTTCAACTACTATAGGGGGGAGGAGGGCGAAGGGGGATGGGTGGGGGAAAGGGGAGAGGGAGGGGGAAGGAAGGGGAAGGAAGGGGAAGGAAGGGTGAAGGACGGGGGAAGGAAGGTGAAGAGGAAGGAAAGGGGGAAGAGGAGGAAGGAAAGGGGGAAGGAGGAAGGAAAGGGGGAAGAAGAGGGAGGAAGGGAAAGGAAGGGTGGAAGGGGGAGGAAGGTGGGAGGAAAAGGGGAAGAAAGGGGGAGGAAAAGGGGAGGAAGGGGAGGAAGGAGGAGAAAGATGAGGAAGGGGAGAAAGGGGGAAGGAAGGGGGAAGGAAGGGGGAAGGAAGGGGGAAAAACGGGGGAAGAAGGGGGAAGAAGGGGGAGGAAGGGGGAAGGGGGAAGAAGGGGGAGGAAGGGGAAGAAGGGGGAGGAAGGGGGAAGGGGGAGGACGGGGGAGGTAGGGGGAGGTCGGGGAGGTAGGGGGAGGTAGGGGGAGGTAGGGGGAGGTAGGGGGAGGTAGGGGGAGGTAGGGGGAGGAAGGGGGAGGAAGGGGAGGAAGGGGGAGGAAGGGGAGGAAGGGGGAGGAAGGGGAGGAAGGGGGAGGAAGGGGAGGAAGGGTGAGAAAGGGGGAGGGAGGGGGAGGAAAGGGAGGAAAGGGAGGAAGGGAGAGGAAGGGGGAGGAAGGGGAGGAAGGGGAGGAAGGGGAGAAGGGAGAGGAAGGGGAGGAAGGGGGAGGAAGAGGAGGAAGGGAAGGAAGGGGGAGAAGAGGAGGAAGGGAGAGAAGAGGAAGGGGGATGAAGGGGAGAAGGGGGAGTATGGGGGAGAAGGGGAGGGAGAAGGGGAAGGAGACGGGGTGAGAAGGGGAGGGTGAAGGTAAGGGAGAGGAAGGGGAGAAGGGGGAGGAAGGGAGAAGGGTGAGGAAGGGAGAAGGTGAGGAAGGGAGAAGGTGAGGAAGGGGAGAAGGGTGAGGAAGAGAGAAGGAAGAGGAGGGGGAGAAGGGGGAGGAAGGGGAGGAAGGGGAGGAAGGGGAGAAGGGAGAGGAATGGGAGAAGGGGGAAAGGGAGAAGGGGAGGAAGGGGAGAAGGGAGAGGAAGGGGAGAAGGGGGAGGAAGGGGGAGGGGGAGGAAGGGGGAAGGGGAGAAGGGAGAGGAAGGGGAGAAGGGGGAGGAAGGGGGAGGGGGAGGAAGGGGGAGGGGGAGGAAGGAGAAGGGGGAGGGAGGGGGAGGGGGAGGAAGGGGAGAAGGGGAGGGGGAGAAGGGGAGGGGGAGGAAGGGGGAGGGGGAGGGGGAGGAAGGGGGAGAAGGGGAGGGGGAGGAAGGGGAGGGGGAGGAAGGGGAGGGGGAGGGGGAGGAAAGAGGAAGGGGAGGAAAGAGAAAGGGGGAGGGGAGGAAGGGAGGAGGGGAAGGAAGGGAAGGAAGGGGAGGGAGGGGGGGAGGGAGGGGAAGGGAGGAAGGGGAGGAAGGGGGGAGGGGAAAGGGGGACGGGGAGGGGGGGGGAGGAAGGGGAGGAGGGGGAGGAAGGGGAGGGGGAGGAATGGGAGGGGGAGGAAGGGGAGGAGGGGAGGAAGGGGAGGGGGAGGAAGGAGGGGGAGGACAGGGAGGGAGGGGAGAGGAGGGGGGGGGGGAGGAGGGGAGGGAGGAGGGAGGGGGCGAACGGGGAGGAGGAAGGGAAGGAGGGGACAGGAGAGGGAGGGATGAAGGGGGAGGGGGGGGAGGGGGGGGGGAGGGGGGAAAGGAGAGGGGAAAGGGGGGAGAAAGGGGGAGAGGGGGAGGAAGGGGGAGAGGGAAGGGGGAGGGGAAGAGAGGGGAGGAGGGGAGGGGGGATGAGAGGGGGAAGGGGAGAGAGGGGGGGAGAGAGGGGGAGGAAGGGGATGAGGGAGGAGAGAGGGGAGAAGGGGAGGAAGGGGGAGAAGGGGAGGAAGGGGGCAGAGAGGGGGAGAAGGGGGAAGAGGGGGAAGGGGAGGGAGGGGAGGGGAGAGAGAAAGGGGAGGGAGGGGAGGGAGAGAGGGAGAAAGGGGAGGGAGGGGAGGGGAGGGAGGGGAGGGAGGGGAGGGAGGGGGGGGGAGGGGAGGGGAGGGAGGGGAGGGGGGGAGGGGAGGGAGGGGAAGGGGAGGGGGGGGGAGGGGAGGGAAGGGAGGGGAAGGGGGTGCGGGAGGGAGGGGGAGGGGGGGAAGGAGGAAGGGGTGCGGGAGGGAGGGGAAGGGGTGCGGGGAGGGGAGGGGAGGGAAGGGAGGGGAAGGGGAGCGGGAGGGAGGGGGGAGGGGAAGGGGGGAGGAGAGG
>NC_134796.1:31599746-31602246 GCF_046742065.1 Oratosquilla oratoria
GGCGCTTGAATAGCTATATTTGGCTACTTACACGTCACACTCCCGAAGATTCCCAACTATAGCCGAAGCTGTCTTCAAAGTGCAGAGGATTTATTCAGAGTTGAAAAATAGAGTTTTTGTTGCCTAATTTCAAGTTTAATAGTAAAAATATTTCGTGGGAATGGTCGGCAAAGCTCTTTTATTTACTCTGCTTGGAGTTTTGAAAAAGTGTCTCCTATTGTGTATTCTGACCTCTGAGGCTTCCAACACGCTGCAATCCTTGTACATCTTATCTTGTTTCTACCCACACTTACTTTCAACTTCCTCTTATTGCATACCTTCCCAAACTTAGTCACTAAATACATTAGACCCTCCTCTGACCTTGCCATGAGCACAGCGTCATCTGCAAATAACAACTGGCTCACCTCACAACTCCCTCTCCTATCTCTAATCATCTCAAATCCCCTGCCCATCGCCCTCGCATTTACCTCCAGTACCCCCATCCAAGTGCACATTGAACATTCATAGTGACATGACATTCCTGACGCAGTCCTACCTTTACCTCAAACCATTCGCTCTCTCCATTTCCAATCCTAACACAAGCTCTAACACTCTTGTAAAGACTCTTGACTATCTTTAACAGCTTTCCCCCAATTCCATATATCTGCAAAACCCACAGTTGTTTTTCTGTCTACTCTGTCATAAGCCTTCTCCAGATCCATACATATGTATGTATATAATCAAATCAGCCATCCTGAGTCCACTACTGAACAAAGGCCTCTTTCACTCCTGCAAACTTCTCTATCTCGTCTCTTCACCTTCTGTCTAGTCTCCCTCTTCCACGCTTCCCATCTCGCGGCGTCTACTCAGTATCACACTTTCTCTATCGCTTATTAGGTGTTCGCACTTATATATATATATATATATATTATATATATATATATTATATATATATTATATATATATATATTTATCTATATATATATTTATATATATATATTATATATATATATATACATATATATATATACATATATATACACACATATATATATACATATATATATATATATATATATATATATATCTATATATATAGATATATATATACATATATATATATATACATATATATATATACATATATATATATATACATATTGCATATATATACATATATATATACATATATATATACATATATGTATATATTATACTAATATATATACATATATATACATATATATATATAAAATGTGTATATATATATACATATATATATATATATATACATATATACACATATATATATATATATATATGATATATATGATATTTATGATTGTATATATATATATATATATATATATGATATATATGATTGTATGTGTGTATATATTATATATATATATATATATATATATATATATATATATATATACACATATATATCCTATCCGAGAGTTGACACCTTGACGTGGTGGATAGGCTTGAGAATCTTAATGACTACAAAAGCTATGTCGATAGAGAGAAAACCTCTGCAGGGTCACCCATATCGAACAGGTTTTGTAAGAAAGATCAGACAAAGAGCAGCTCACACACACAGTCGCAGGACCCACTGCTAACTGGCACGTCCCTGATGGTGAACAGGGAAATTCCCCATAGATATATGGGGTACCGTCATAATGACGGCGTGGGCCATTGAGCACCCTATAGATATAGGGCTTCACCGAATATAATGAATAAGGTGACACCAGAGAAATATCTCACCAGAAACCAGTTGGCACGGAGGTGAGATTACTGCCAAAAAAGCCCTTCATAGCAACCATGAACAGCACAACCAAAAGAAAACCGGGCGTTCCTGTTGGATCATCGTCTCCTAAAAGTCCAACCGCATTGCCTCGTGTGCTTACGGGCAGTGTGCCACCGAATGTGAGTAAGCACTGTCTAAACAGATCCAAGTCTTGAACATTAAACAACATGAGGAAAATGAAGATATATACTTACAACGTAAGAAGTCTCTCGGAAGACCACAGGATGGAGAACTTAATGGAAGAACTAGACAACATCGTAGGATTGAGCGAAGTCCGAAGAGCGAGAGAAAAGCTGATACAATTACAAGATGGTCACCACCTGTTCTACTATAGAGGTAAGGACAAAGAAAGATCTTGTGGAGTAGGATTCTTGATCAACCGAGAGGTTGCTGGTAACGTAGTCAAATTCAGTAGTTTGTCAGACAGGGTAGCTTGGATTGTGATTAGGGTGTGTAAAAGGTACACTCTAAAAGTAGTTCTGGTTTATGCACCAACTTCACAGAGTTCAGACGATGAAATTGACTCGTTCTATGATGATTTAAGTCAGGTAATGGATCAATAAGTAAGTACACGTTCGTAATAGGAGACTTTAATGCTAAAGTGGGGAAGAAGATGGGAGATGAGACGTGCATTGGGAAGTTTGGAGTAGGTGAAAGAAATGACAGAGGCGAAATGTTAGTCAATTTTGGAGAGAACTACAACATGAG
>NC_134796.1:31609746-31612246 GCF_046742065.1 Oratosquilla oratoria
TAATACCAATACATGTCAACAAAGGCCCGAAATTTTTATCTTCCTGACTGTACAAAGGATGTAGATTTCGTGGCTTACCACATACGACCATATTCCAAAGTTCGACGACACTACTTTACCCCTCACAGATAACAAATAACGCTTTAGCCACCGCACATAATGTTGCAAATAAATCTTATGTATATACTGCAATATTACAAAAAAAATCTGGTAAACCACCCGTAACTAATTAAAGCCACTACAACAATGACGTCATACTTCGGAAACCTGTAATTTATGACGTCATACAGTGTCTGAAAATGATAAAGTGTGAAATATACATAAGGTGAAATGTCTCGCCCACTTCCCCCTCCACCTAACCATCCCCACCCCCCACGAGGCAAATTTCGATCCTCGTCATCCTTTACATATTCTATGCTGGCTATCATTGGATGATTTATTTGTTTATCATTTTTTAGGCTAGAACACGGGTTAAGGCCATCAGTACGCATTAGGGCTATAACCATTAGGGCTATCGTTGTTAGGCTACCTCAACTATCTCTACTAAGGCTACATCAACTAAGGCTGTCTCAACTAAGACTACTTAAACTAAAGCTACTTCAACTAAGGCTACACCGACTAAGACTACACCGACTAAGGCTACATCGACCATGGCTACCTCGACTAATGCTGCCTCAATTAAGGCCACCTCATGTTAAGCCATTTCTACTAAGGTTACATCGACTAAAGCTACCTCAACTAAGGCTATCTCTAGTATGGCTATATCGACTAAGGATACCTCAACACAGGCCACCTTATCTAAGGCTACCTCAACACAGGCTACCTTATCTAAGGCTACCTCAACTAAGGCTACCTTATCTAAGGCTACCTCAACTAAGGCTACCTCATCTAAGGCTACCTCATCTAAGGCTGCTTCATCTAAGGCTGCTTCATCTAAGGCTATCTCATCTTAAGCTACTTCAACTCAGGCTATTTCTACTAAGGATACATTGACTAAGGCTACTTCAGCTAAGACTACCTTATCTAATGCTACCTCAACTAAGGCTACCTCATTTAATACTACCTCAGCTAAGGCTACCTCGTTTAATGCTACCTCAACTAAGGCTACCTCGACCAAGGCTACCTTATCTAAGTTTACCTCGACCAAGGCTACCTTATCTAAGGCTGTTTCTACTAAGACTATTTCTACTAAGGTTACATCGACTAAGGCTACCTCTACTAAGGCTACCTCAACTAAGGCTACCTCAACTAAGGCTACCTCAACTGAGGCTACCTCAACTGAGGCTACCTCAACTGAGGCTACCTCAACTGAGGCTACCTCAACTGAGGCTACCTCAACTGAGGCTACCTCAACTGAGGCTACCTCAACTGAGGCTACCTCAACTGAGGCTACCTCAACTGAGGCTACCTCAACTGAGGCTACCTCAACTGAGGCTACCTCAACTAAGGCTACCTCAACTAAGGCTACTTCAACTAAGGCTAACTAAAATAAGGCTACCTCCACTAGGGTTATCTATACTAAGGCTACCTCGACTAAGGCTTCCTCACCTTCTAATGACGCTCTTTATTCATTACATTCTGGCTGTCGTCAAGCGATTCCACTTACCTTCGTTACCGACATCGTGGCGAAGGAGCCGGTGAACGAAGCGATGAGGGAAACGACCAAGAAGTGGATGAACAAACATTTACGCTAAAGCTCCTTCTTTCTCAGAGCGGCAGAGAAGAGGAGAAGACACACAGACAGAGAGAGAAAGAATGAGAGGGAGAGGGGGAGAAGGCGGGAGGGAGGGAGGGAGGGAGGGAGGGAGGGAGGGAGGGTGGGAGAGAGGGAGGGAGGAAGAGAGAGAGACAAAGAGAAAAAGAGCGAGAGAGAGAGAGAAGAGACAGATCTTTTCTTCTCTACCGCTTCTTAACACGAGGGCCGCGTCGCCGTAACACATTCTGCTCCGTTCTGAGCTTGAATAAATGAAATTCCCACACCAGCTACCAAAAAGACCATACGACGACACTGACAGAACCTGAAAACGTGGTGGTGGAGGAGGAAGAGGAGGAGGAGGAATAGGAGGAGTTATATGAAGTTACATGGACAAAATAGAAAAACATAGGAGGAGGAGGAGGAGGAGGTAGAGAAGATGGTGGAAGAGGAGAAAAAAGAGTTGTATGAAGTTACATGGACAAACGAACAACAATAAAGGAGAAGTAGAAAGAGGTAGAGAAGATGATGGAGGAGGAAGAGGAGGAGGAGGAGAAGGAGGAAGAGAAGAAGAGGAGAAGAGAAGAAGAGAAGAGGAGATGAGGAGGTAGTGGAGGTGGTGTAGGAGGTAATGGGGGAGTGGGAGGAAGAAAAGGAGGAGGAAGAAGAGGAGAGAGGAAGAAGGTTGAGGAGGAGGAAGAAGGTTGAGGAGGAGGAAGAAGGTTGAGGAGGAAGAAGGTTGAGGAGGAGGAAGAAGGTTGAGGACGAGGAAGAAGAAGAGAGTAGGAGAAGAAGAAGAAGAGAGGA
>NC_134796.1:31617246-31632246 GCF_046742065.1 Oratosquilla oratoria
ATTAGCCCGAGTTACTGGACAGTTTTCCGTTCCTTTAAGAATATTGTAGAATTGAGATCTTTCATACATTGGCGCGTTATATAGGAGCAATATTTATATTCTGACACAGCCCACCTAGAGTAGACGAATCCCAGACGCTGAACGAAAATATATGAACTGTGGCCAGGCGAAATAAATGGAGCCCGAGCTAACTGGCTGTAATTACATGTTCATTTTAGAAAATCTAATACTCGGGCTAAGCCCGAGTACCCTGACGGCCGGAGTCGTGTGTGTGTGGTGTGTGTGTGTGTGTGTGTGTGTGTGTGTGTGTGTGTGTGTGTGTATATATATATATACAGTATATATATATATATATATACATTAGGGTGTTTCAAAAAAATGAAATTTCGAATTTTGTTTCAGCTGTATGCTGCCCTCTTTTATATCAAATAATGCAATGTTCACACAAAATTTTTAGGAGGTAGCTGAATATTTAGGGGTCGCTCAAAAAGTTTGCTTTATTTTTAAAAGTTGAAAAAATGAGAAAATAAAACAAATGACATTTCATTAAATTTATTTTTAATTCTCTCTTCAAAAAATGAAACAAATGAAATAAAACTCTTTAAAATAAAGGCAATGAAACATGATCATTTGAAAGCTGATTTTTGTGACGGTGGAATCTCCTTCCAGTGCTTTTGCACAACTCTTCAAACAACAAATGAAATAAAATTCTTTAAAAAAGGCAATGGAAAATGATAATTTGAAAGCTGATTTTTTTGGCAGTGGAATCTCCCTCCGGTGCTCTTGCACAACTCTTAAAAGAAATTGTCGCTGATCTTCATCTTTGGTAATAACAGTGTTAAATTGTTGGATAAGAGAAATGGCCCGCTCAGCACAGTCATTCACAGCCTTCAGCTCATGTGCTGCTTTTTCGAAGCGACGATACAAATCATCATTTTCCCAAGAAGATGGATCTTTCGTAAGGAATTCAGGTTCTTCTGACAGAATCACAGGAAATATATTTTTTGTCTTCATCGTAAAAAAATCAGGGAGGGAAATCCGTGTCGAAAATGTTTTTCCATCAACCTTCTTCAATCCTTTTGGTTTTGCAGACAGAGACATATTGTCCACCATTTTCCGCTTTTCATCAGGTGAGATACGATCGTCGAACAGGGAAAGTCCCACAGCTTCCTCTGAAATATACCAAAGATGACGTTTAAAAGCTGTGAAGGCAACCTTGGCAAGTTTTTCATTTGGGATTCCATGTTGCATGAGTTTCATCATATCCATATCATTCTTGGCAGCATAGGGACCGATTGGTGACTCATTCCAAAATGGCACATAGCACAGGGCGGCGAACAGGGAAATATCTCGAACTGCTTTCAGTTCACCTTCCGTCAGAGGAAACCGATCATGGAAGAGGAATATTTTTATACAATATATACATTTTCCCATCCATCTTGCATGATGGAAAGCACCTGGAGCACGAAAGGAAATTCCACCCGGTGGAGTACCTCCAAGGAAGAAGTAGGCAAGAGTATTAAGTTCCCGATTATCATCTCTTATTGTAATTAACCTCAGCGCAACCTCAAGACGTCGCATTGCTTCCTCACGAGGTACGGACCAATCACCCACGAAGTTTGCCAAGATTTCTTCATCATCCTCTGCTGTCTTGGAGTTTCTTTTGTCGAGGTTTCCCCACAGATCTTGAAAACGTGAAAATAATGGGATACTTGGTCCGGAAGAAGGACCGTAGGCAGAACGGAACACATCAGCAAGGATCACTTCGTACACGTGATGCCGACAGGCCAACCAAACAAGCTCCTTTTGTAGTTGCTCTTGAATTTTGATACAGGCGCCTTGAAGCAAACCTGTGTTTGAGGCTGTTGTGTCAAACACAATAGCCTTTATTTGGTGTGACAGGCCCCAATCGTTGATAGCAGACAGACATGCATTGGCTTAATCTGTACCCGAACTAGATCCAATTTTGGGAACACCAAGGAGGAACTCAACACCATCTCCTGAGGAAAGAATTGCGATTCTTTCAGCCTTCTCCCGACCAAAGCTTGCTACAGTTATGTCAGGCAATAGCTTGCCATCCCAATGCAACACGAGAGGTGTATCACGTGGAATTCTTGTCATGATGTCAGCCTTGATGCTGGTTGCTGCTTCTTCACGGTTCTTTTTCCGGTACCGGTAAATCGAACTCTGAGACAAAGTGATTTGTTCGATGTCAATACCAATAGACTTTGCCTGAGCCCCCAGTTGGTGCATTGCCTTCCTGTGAGACACGCCAGTACGATCCAGAGCCGCCGTAACTTCAGGTTTCAAGAAGATATTCTTGGGAATCGATGGACCTGCAGATATAGTATCCGTCCTCTTTTTTTTTTTTTTGTGGCTGTGAATTTGAAAGGAGTCATCTGCAGAGGACTCTGAAGACGAACTGGAATCAGCTAGTGTCGATGAGCTGACGACTTCGACGGTTAGTCATTTTTCCGCCTCAGATTTCTTCTTGCGTTTGTCTTCTACTTCAGCCCTTTTCTTTTTCTTTTCATGAGATTTTAAATTATCCATGTCAATTCCAGCCATGCTCGACTGGGAACGATCCTCTCGTTGGCTCAACAAGAAGACTTTATCTTCTTCATTTTTCATCATTATCAGCGCATCTTTGTGAGCAACGTCGAAGATTTCATCTAAGTCATCACAAAACATTTGTTCCTTCATGCGCTGATTCTCCGAATCCCGCAGACTACTCTTCTTGAGACCTTCGTATTTCGTAACCAGGTCTGTAAGCTTCTTTTTGGCGTAAAATAGCGTTGTTGTAGGCATTTGGGCCTTCGCCCAGAACAAAAAAACTGCTTCCACAACTGCCTTCGCTCTCTCGGACTTCGTGCACTTCAAGTTGAGGTGATGGTAAAAGAAGTGCTTCAGAACTTGACCATTGGACGGGAGTCTGGAACCAGTAAGTTCTTCCTCACAATGTCCAAGGAGCCAAACTGATGCTGCACGACGTCTAGCCATTTCAAAGTTCACCTGCGTTCTGCAGGAATATGAGAAGAGAAAATTAGGTATTTTTTTGCATGGGCTAAAAAGTGAACAATATGAGCGACCTTTAAATCTTCACTAATCATTGCATAATTTGGCACAAATTCAGCTTATATAATTAGGAAACGGGGCAACATGCAGCTGAAAGTATACACGCACTTTGTAATTTTACCCTATGGGTTTGAAACACCCTAATATATATATATATATAATGTGTGTGTGTGTGTGTGTGTGTGTGTGTGTGTGTGTGTGTGTGTGTGTGTGTATATATACGTATATTTTTGTATATATATGTGTGTGTGTGTGTGTGTGTGTGTGTGTGTGTGTGTGTGTGTGTGTGTGTGTATACACACATATATATATATATATATGTGAGTTTATTTCCGTTATATATATTATATATATATATATTATATATATATATATATATATATATATATATATATATATATATATATATATATATATATATATATATATTCTTGAAGCGCGGTAGGAGATTTTCCTTCAAGCATATTCTGTTAAAAACGACAGCAAAAGTATTAATAATAAATCTCTTTCCTAAGCTTTCCGGTTTTCAACAGAAATCCACTTTCCGAAAACTAGAAAGCTTACAGAAGAAATTTATTACTATATCGTTTGCTGTCGTTTTTAACAATGTTTGGATGTTTACTAAGAACGCTATTAAACTGAATAAAATCGTCTAATAGAAGGAATAAAATGGAAAGTACCGTTTGGTATGGAGGGAGCATATTAGAGTAAATAACCTTATATGTTATGATTCAATAACCCCGGAACACCACCAATAATAATAACAATATCAACAACACCAACAGCCAAAGTGCTAATGAACAAATAAGCAAGACTAGCCAGAAACCATTTATCTATTGCCTTTCTATTCATACCTTTATCAGTTAATTTGCATTTACTCCATTTGTTTTTTATCTGTTTACGTATTCCTGTATTTATTAATCTATTTATGCATTTTATCATTCTTTCGTATCAAAATTTTAAAAATCTACATTTATTCTTCACTGTAAGTGGACGCACGCAATATGTCGCCACTACTTTTGTATGAAAAATTTACGTAATTCATTACGTCATCCTCATAATAGATGAATTGAGGCTTTGAACCACGAGACAGAATCATAATTCAGTGAGCTTTTAGAACGGCCCTTTAGAATAATAAAAGAAAGGAAACACGAATAGTTACATTGAGAAAAAAAAATCAGAACAGTAGTCCTATTCATATGAACTTTAACATTTCCACTCTCGCGCGACTCGCATTTACGCGTTGACCCAAGAACGAAATAATGTTAAATAATGCGGTCATATTCGATGTTGTCAAAGAGCACAGGGCTCATGGGAGGGAGGGAGAGAGAGGAAAAAATCTACGGAAATTTTACGCCCAGCGTGTGTTTTCCCAGCCAACACCAACAACGATGAGTATTTTTTGGATGTGATTCTGGGAATGACAAAATGTGCCAATCGTGCTCAAAGACACGCGCACACGCTCACGAATGTGAACGCATAAACACACAGGCAAAAAATGTGCAACACACACAGTGAACTCTCATCCAGAAGGGTAATGTCTGTCAATCACGAGCCCAACACGTGATTCATAATCATGATAAGTCTCTTTCTTTCTCCCGCTCACACACACACGCGCGCGCACACACAAATACTGCGCTCTCAACTAGAGGGGCAATAGCTGTCGGTCACGAGTCCAACATGTGATCCAAAACTATGATAAATATCACACACGCATACACATACGCACATACACTTGCATTTGTAAAATGTAATTCAAATAAATCCTATGATAAACAATATACTTCGGGTATTTTCAAATTTGCAAATAACGCCCTCAGAAGGGCGAGGGGGAGAGATGATTTTTTTTTCAGCAATAACCAGAGCTTCTATCCTTGTGTATGACATTAAGCTTAGAAAGTGAGGCCTTAGAGATGGTAAAGGGGAAGGGTAAAGTGACAATATATATATATATATATATATATATATATATATATATATATATATATATATATATACACACATCGCTTTAACCCTTTCGGCCACCGAAGCTGCAAAAATCTTGTAACCCGAATTAAGGCGATGTTAAGGCTATCTTACCGATGGCTGAAGCAGAAGGTTCGAATCCTACATGCGACTGTCATAAAAATTATCAGATTAATGTCGCTGTCACTAGCAAATTTCTCTCGTAGTTACAATGGCGAAGCGTGAAAGGGTGTAAGGACCGGAATAAATCCCTTTCACGCTTCGCATAAAAATTAGGCAGTCGATAGTTTGTACAACGTTAAGAGTGGAGACCAGAATTAGGCGGTTTTAGCAACGCCGGTTTAACATGGTTAATCTTGGTCAATTAAGCAGTAGTTAAACACAATAAGACAAATCGCAATACTTGGTTATCCGACATGTGTGGAGATAAAGTTCAAACTTGGTAATTATGTAAAGATCCGTCAAATTGAATCATCACAATGCCTGATTCCACCAACGAACGCAACTCGGCACAGGATGATCATTGTATGAAATTGGTAGTTCCAGAAAACTCTATAACAAAAAACATGAGGATGAAGTCCTTAACAGTACAATATTTCGCTTGTTAGAACTTTATAAAGTTCTCGAAATCCTTGATAAAAGTTTCTTCCTCACATTGCGTTTCTTTGGTAATCATCGACACGCTAGTACCAACATCATATGCTAGACGAATGAAAATTTCTCATAAAATACACATAAATATTCTAGTTTCTCAATCTTCAGCAAACCGTTTGTTGATTGAATTTGTCTTTCTTCATTTATAATTAAATTTGGCTTATATCGCATTATGCAAATAATCACACAGGTGAAACAATTTGAATCCGGTAAAGAAGAAACAAGAGAACAGAGAGGCAGGTTATTCATAAGAACATAAGAATGAAGGAGACTGCAAGAGATCAAAAGCCTTACACTAAGCAGTTCCATGTCATGGTACAAACACAATTCATATTTCAATAAACAAATACACAGTTTATACTTTATTCAGCATATAAGTGTGTTGATATGAAATGTACAGAGAAATTATATAAATTATATAATTATTATAGACCATATGAATAATATAATGCTGATAATACAAATGTATAATATAAATTATTGAAAAATAGACAATATAAGTAATATATATACATACATATACGAAAGGTTTGTCCCTCTTACAAGGGAGGTAGCCAAAAAACAAAGGGATAAAATCCATTCCCACCCCCCCTCCCTTCTCTTATCTTGGCTCCTCCTGGATGACGGGTTATCCTTGCATCTCGCCCACTGCCCGTGGTCGGAAGCAGTGTCGCAAGATATAGTACATCCATGTCAAGGCCGCTTCACTAAATCGGCGATCCCTCCCCTCTCCGTCCCCTCATACAGAAATGGAGAAGACTGGAGAAATCCCTTCTGGCTGCGTCAGTTTATTTTTCACACATACTCCCTCATCCCCATCCCCTACCCATTCCACCTCATGCATCACAGCATCATCCTTACACAACCATTCTCCATTCACCCGTATCTTCTGTCTTCTCCCGTCCTTCCTCAACAGATATTCCCCTCTTTCCCAAAGCCCCTTTTACCCCATCCATCCATCTCATCCTTGGCCGCCCCCTCATGTTCACTCCTTCTACCTCTGCCTCTCCCACCTCTCTTACTAATCTTTCTTCACTCATTCTTTCCATGTGTCCAAACAATCCCAATACTCTTTCATCAACCCTATCTCCCAATTCCTTTTCCACCCCCGTTCTCCTCCTCACCTCATTTCTCACTCTATCCAGCCTAGTAATCCCTATCATACTTCTCAGGCACCTTACCTCAAACACATTCAAACTGCTCCTCTCTTCCTTTCCTATGTTCCATGTTTTTGCCCCATACAGTGTTGTCGGCACAATCACTCCTTCATACAATCTCCTCTTAGCATCCACTCCCAAATGTCTATTTCTCATTACACCTTTTAATTCCCCAAAGCATTTACTCACCTCTCTCAATCTACATTATAACTCCACCTCCACTTCTCACTTTCCAGCCATATTCATACACAAGTATCTAAAAATATCCACTTGCTCCAGTCTCCCTTAATACTCACTTCCAGTCTGCTGCCACTTCCTCCCCTTATACATCTCATCACCTTACTTTTACCCACATTTATCTTCAACTTCCTTCTTTCACACACCTTCCCAAACTCTGTCACTAACTTCCTCAATCCCTCCTGATTCTCCCACAAGCGCAGCGCCGTCAGCAAAGAATAACTGGCTTGTCTCCCTCTTTTCTCAATTTTCTTTAATCATCTCCAATCCCCGACCCATTACCCTTGCATTTACCTCTCGCACCACCCCATCCATGTATAAACTGAACAGCCAAGGCAACATAACACATCCCTGGCAAAGTCCCACCTTTACCTCAAACCACTCTCTCCATTTCTGATTCTAACACAAGCTCTACTTCTCTCGTAAAAACTCTTGACTGCTCTCAACAGCTTTCCTCCTATCCCATATATCTGCAATATCCCCCAGAGTGCCTTTCTGTCTTCCTTGCCATAAGCCTTTTCCAAATCCATAAAGGACCAAAAACATCCTTACCTTTTCCTAGAGCTTTCTCACATATCTGTCTTACCACAAATATCTGATCCACACAACCCCTACCTGTCCTAAACCCACACTGTTCCTCACCAGTTACTCTCCTAATCCTCTCACTCAAGACCCTCCTACAAACCTTACCATTTACACTTAACAAATTGATCCCTCTGAAACTAATACACTCATACTTGTCCCCTTTTCCCTTGTAAAGTGGAACTATACAGGCACTCCTCCAGTCCTCCGGCACTCTACCCTCTCTTAAAACAAACATTAAATAACATCACCAGCCAGTCCATCATCACTGTACCTCTTTTTTAGACATTCTACATGACTCCCATCGAAACCAGGTCCCTTACCTGCTCCCATCTTCTTAACAACTACCTCCACTTCATCCTTCCTTATTTCTCCTCCATTTTCCTCACTCATCACGGTCATTTTCTTAGCGCAACTACCTTTCACTCTCTATCCTTCTTCACATTTAGCAACTCCCTAAAATAATCTGCCCTCCTTCCTCTTACTGCCTTCTCTTCCATTATCATCTCTCCACCTGCACCTTTTACCCTTTCTTCTCTACTTGATTCGCCTCCTCTTCCTCTCTTAATTTCTTTCCAAAATATCTTTTTATTATTTTCAATTTTTCTCTCATACTCTTACCCCAATTCACATCTGCTCTCCTCTTTGCCTCCTTTATCTATTGCTTTACTTCTCTTTTCTTTGTACCTCTCATACGATTCCCTCGTCCTATTTTGTAGCTAATCTGTGAATGCTCTCTTCTTCTCTTCTACAACCTCCTTTTCTTTCTCATCCCACCACTCACTATCCTTCCTTCTATTTCCTCCCATCCTCCTTGTTCCACACACCGTCTTTGCACATCTTGTGACTCCCTCCTTGAAACATCTCCATTCCTCCACTATTAGTTCTACTCAATCCTTCACTCTCTCCCACCCCTCTCTCATCTTTCTTGTTTTGCTCATTCTCCTTTACTTTCTCATTTAAGCAGTTTACTCTAAGCACCTCCCTACCTTCTGTCCTTTTCCTCTTTCTCCATCTATCCTCCACTCTCAACTCACCTTACACCAAAAAATTATTTGATATTCCCCCACTCTCTCACCTTAGAACATGTACATCCTTAACTCTTTTAACACTTCCTACTATTCTCCTGATTACCACTATATAGTCCATTAACACACTATCTACCACCCTTCCACCAATCACCCTCTCCCATGTGTATTTATGCTCGACTTTCTTCCTAAACACTGTATTTGCTATCATCAACTTTCTAGACACATCTCCACCATCAACTCTCCACTACGATTTTTTCCTGGAACTCCACACTTCCCAATCACTCCGTCTATTGGTTCATTTCCTACCCTAGCATTAACGTCTCCCAATACCACTAAATTGACATTTCTCTCTAATACCTCTATGCACTCATTTAAATCTATCCAAAAAAGCCTCCCTTTCCTCTACACTCTTCTCATTACAAGGTCCACATGCACTAGAAAAAAAAAAAAAATCCCTTCCCAGTTTCGCCTTCACCCACATTAACCTTGAAGAAACCTCCATCCACTCCACCACACGCTTACCTATCTCTTCACTTACTAAGATAGCCACCCCTTTTCTCCCTCATCCTCTCTTCACTCCTGGGAGCCTCCCAACTATATTCCCATCCCATACTCAAACTCGCCCCTCCCTTTCAACTTAGCTTCACTCATTGCCAACACCCCATCTTTCTTCTCACAAACATACTGCCTATCTCTTCCCTTTTACTCTCATCAGTACTATATCCACACACATTAAAAGACCCAAACCTTAAGTTACTGATTGGAAAACTCCCAGACCCTCTTATGCCTTTACTTTGTTTAGGAATGCCCCCTTTGAGGCTACAGGGAGAAGAATACCTAGTCCTATCTCCGTCCCGTTTTTGTCGCCTTATACGACTCAAGACTTGGAAGTATTCTTTTCCCCACCACAGGGTTTGGCCAAATGAGAAAATGAATATTCAGAGAAATGGTACAGGACGGTAACAAGAGTGGAGGACAGCATAACGGAGGGACAGTCGCAGTATAATAAAGTATCATCCTTTCTCTATGAATAGATATTACCTCTACCACAGATAAAATTATGTGTAACTCTGGTCTGTAGGGGCACCCCATATAGACCCTAAAAAATCAGTTGCATGCTACTTAGCAACTTTTAATCCCACAATAACATGCAGAAAACACCCCAGACAGGATAAAGAATATAAATAATAAGATTACTACAAATCATATAATAAAAAATAACAAATAGAATGAATCATATAAACAATATAAGTAATACAATATAAAATAATATAAACATAAAAAATATAATATAAAATGAGAAAAACAAACAAATACAATACAAATCTTATAAATTAGATAAATAGAATAAATAATGCAAATAAAGTGAATGATATAGGAAATACAAAAACATGAATAGCATAAACAGCATAAATGATATAGATATAAATAATAAAGATAATACAAAATAACATAGATTATACAGTAAAGACCCAATCTATGATCCACAACAATGTTCTTCTCCAATCGAGGAAAGAAGATTTCAGCCCTGCAACTGCATGACACAAAGCATTACCGATTTTGATGACAGGAAATCTATCACTACAGCAGTGGAAGATATGTTTGGTATTTCGAGTATTTCCATACGAAGTAATTTTTTTTTTTTTAACAGAAGGGCATTTATGGAATTATATCGAAGACTTATCTACATACACGTGACATATCCTGGGTCAGTTTTTAATGTCCGTGAAAACGACCTTGTAGTGACGCAAGAGGTCGAGGGTGTGGTCCAAGGAGGAAGAGAAGGAGGAGGAGGAGGCGGAAGAGAAGGAGGAAGAGGAGGAGGCGGAGGAGAAGACTCAATGTCAACTTTCTCCTCAGCTTCTCCATCTCATACCACCACCATCCTCTCAACGCCTCTTTCGTCCGGACACGCCCTGGCACGCTCTTGAGGACCCTCTTAGATGCATCGCTTTAACAAAAAGACCTAATGTGTCTCGATACTTGACCGCAGCGAAAGCTTAAGCTTAGTTAAGAAAGATGAGAACGTCTCACAAAACAAAACTAATTAACTAATCAAATAAAGTAAACGAAGATATAGAATAATTAGAATAAACGGATAGAATAAACAGATAACACAGATTAGCATCTGAATAAGAAACTATCTCGTCAGGTTTTCCAGAAGCTTCCAGACCTCTCAACAGAAGCTGCATCTGGTTTCTGGTTTCTGGGGGAGAAGGGGGGGTGGAAGGGGGAGGGGGAGAGGGGGCACGGCTCCCCGCATCACAAAGAGGATCCTCTCCAAGGCGAAAACCAGACACCAAAATCCAAATGCAAAGAGAATTTCCACTCTTTGTTGAAATGTCGACAGAGTCGACATGACGTCACGGGGACTGTGGACAGACCGGTGTGACATCATTGACCAAATGGTGATGGATGGTGATGGTGATGATAGTGACAGTGACAGTGACAGTGACAGTGACAGTGACAGTGACTGCGATAGTGATGGTGATGGCGATGGCGATGGCGATGGCGACGACAACGACGACGACGACGACAATGACGACGACAGACGACGACGACGACGACGACAACGACAACGACGATGATGATGATGATGATGATGATGATGATGATGATGATGGTGGTGATGGTGATGGTGATGGTGATGGTGATGGTGATGGTGATGGTGATGGTGATGGTGGTGATGATGATGATGATGATGATGATGATGATGATGATGATGATGATGATGATGATGATGATGATGATGATGATGATGATGATGATGATGATGATGATGATGATGATGATGATGATGATGATCTTATGACCCAACTAATAACTGTAGTTCAACACTAACATTTCTGTTTAAGCAACAACTGAAATACGACTACAATGAACGAACATAAAACAAGTATTTTCGCTAAGGGGAAAAAATCATGCAATAGTCGAAATACCAAAGGATAATTTTCCTGAAAAAAAAAATCAAATAGAGAGAGAAAGAGAGATCCTCGTGTCACCAGCTGTTTTGACAGCTGTATATTATCGACCAGCTTTCTCATTGTCCTCCTGGCCCCTCACCATTGTCCCCACCCTCTTCTCCCAATCCTCTTCGACTACTACCACATAGCTAGTACATGCATTCCATCTACAGCTCCCAACAGCCAGACCTAGCGAGCGCCTTCAACTATTACAAAGTAGAATTTTAATATAACTTCTCGGTTAACTTTATCTGAATTACTACCTTATCTAAAAAATCTACAAGTAATTTTCATATTCATCGAGTCTGCAAAGTTGCAGTGTCCATAATGTAGTAAAATATTCATAAGTCATAGTAAGTTATAGGAGTGAATATATATCCATTCATATACACATACATACACACACACAATATATATATATATATATACATATATACACACATATATATTACATATATATATATATATATATATATATATATATATACACATACACATAGATATTCATTTTTTCAACCACATTAATTTTCATTTTACTTCCATGCCATCATGGTCAAGACTGACAAGGAGCTCGAAGGAAGCCTATAAGGAAACTGTTATGTAGTCAGGCTAAGGACTCAAACACAGCTGAGACGTAATAAGTGAACAGTGACTTATACCACTGCGCTATCAAGAGGGATATAAGTTCGTAAACCAACCAATGTAAGTTCATATATTCATTATTATTATTCTCATCCAAATAATATTAAACATACAGTATTTGCCTCAATGTATTTAAGAGCTTTTCGTATTTGTAGTCCTGAATTTATTGATGAAGAAATCAGAAATGTTTTTAACATTGGGCTAGAATTAAAATACCCTAAGCAATTCCTTGATATTGCTTACAATTTTGCAAGGAAATCATTTTTAACTCCTCAGCCTAAATCACCTTTCAATTATCATAATGTTTTAATTTTACCATTTCAAGAAAATTTGTTAAGTATCACAGAATTATTAAAAAGATTTAACGTAAAGGTAGTTTTTAAACATGATAGTACAGTAAAACATAAACTCATCAACAATAGTATTGAAATTAAAAAAAGATGCATTTATAAAATTCCTTGCAAAATGTGTAATCAATTTTACATAGGTCAAACTGCCAAACCCTTAAACATTAGAATTGAACAACACAAGAAAAATGTTAGGGATGGCAATCATTCTAGTGGTATATTCAAGCATATTGAATTAAATAATCATCCAGTTGATTGGGGTAATGCCCAGGCAATCTATTATACCAACAACATAATAGCAAGAAATTTAATAGAGTGCAGTTTGATTCATACCACCAGTAATCAAAATGCCAACCTACATAAAGGCTTGTACAAACTTGATAATTTCATTTGTCAAGAAATTAGTAAGATAATATCAGGTAAAATGTAACCTAATGATTTGACCTAATGTCGCCCTATATCATTAGTAGAAACAGTGACCCTGGCGACTGTGACCTGATGTTGCCCCACCATCTTAAGATAATTGACAATGACTTTCCGCTCTCCAGGGGGTAATTGGTCGCTACGCTTATTCAAACTGTCCTTGTTCCTTTGTATCATATATATATTTTCTATGTATTCCTATCACTATGTACTTGTTGCACTGAAGATGTAATATACGAAAGCGCTCTGCTTGGTTAGTTTATTTTTTCCAAGTGGTCTACTTTGCATATATATATATATATATATATATATATATGTATATATATACATATATACATATATATACATATATATACACATATATATACATGATATATACACACACATATAGATATATATATATTTACATATATATACACACATTATATATATATATATATATATATATATATATATATATGCATATATATACATATATATATATGTATATATACACATATACATATATATACATATATATATACATATATACATATATATATACATATATACATATATATATACATATATACATATATATATACATATATACATATTATATATATATACATATATATACATATATATATTATATACATACATACATATATATATTATATACATACATACATATATATATTACATACATACATACATATACATACATATATATACATATATTATACATATATATACATACATATACATACATATACATACATATACAATATACATATATATATACATACATATACATATATATATACACATACATACATATACATACATATACCAAGGCTTTTTCCCCCTTCCAAGGGAGGTAGCCAAAAAGGGAAAGGCATAAAAAACACTCCCACCCATTTCATCCCCAAATACACTCCACACCCCTCCCACCCTTCCTCTCATCTGAGCACCTCCTGGATGACGGGTCATCCCTGCACCCCGCCCACCGCCCTGGGTCAGAAGCAGTGTCGCAAGACACAGTACATCCACAGCAAGGCCGCTTCATTTAATCGGCGACCCCCCCTCTCCGTCCCCCTTTGCATATAAGGAGAGGACGAGGAGAAATCCCTTCGGGCTGCGTCAAAATTTACTCACACATACTACCCCCCCACCCCCCCCCCCCGCCCATTTCTCCTCATGCAGTCACAACATCATCCATATACAACCATTCTCCACTCACCTCTGTCTTCCGTTCTCTCCCTTCCTTCCTCAACAGACATTCCCCTCTTCCCCAAAGCCCCCTTCACCCCATCCATCCACCTCATCCTAGGACGTCCCCTCATGTTCACTCCCTCCACATCTGCCTTCCATACCTCTTTTACTAGTCTTTCTTCACTCATTCTTTCCATGTGTCCAAACCATCCTAATATTCTTTCATCAACCCTCTCTCCCAAATCCTTTTTCATCCCTGTTCTCCTCCTCACCTCCTCATTTCTCACTCTATCTAGCCTAGTAACCCCCGCCATACTTCTCAGACACCTCATCTCAAACACATTCAAACTCCTTCTCTCTTCTTCTCTTATGTTCCACGTTTCTGCCCCATACAGTGCTGTTGGCACAATCACTCCTTCATACAGTCTCCTCTTCGCATCCATTCCCAAATGTCTATTTCTCATTACACTCTTTAAACCACCAAGGCATTTACTCGCTTCTCTCAATCTACATTCTGCCTCCACCTTCACTCCACCTTTTCCTGCTACACTTGCACCCAAGTATCTAAAACTATCCACTTCCTCCAGTCGCTCTCCCTTAATGTTCACTTCCAGTCTACTGCCACTTTCACCCCTTGTACATCTCATCACCTTACTTTTACCCACATTTATCTTTAGCTTTCTTCTATCACATACTCTCCCAAACTCTGCCACCAGCTTCCTCAATCCCT
>NC_134796.1:31639746-31642246 GCF_046742065.1 Oratosquilla oratoria
ATACCACCACGACCACCACCACTGAAACCTTTGTTATGTTTGGTTGACTCAGACTCTCTCCTTGTCGCTCTTTCTTTGCTTCTCTTTTGTCGTCGCCATTCGCCCCCTGGTCTCTGATTTGGTAGCGCACCTTTGCAGTGCTCTCCATCCGTCGAGCATCGCCACGTGTCCTCCTTGCCATGATGTTAATCCCGCTCTCCTCGCTCTCGCGTCAAGTACAGGGACATCCCCTTGCTTAACCCTCCTACTTGGGAAAGTGGACGGGGAAAGTGGACGGGGAAAAGGGGGGGGGGGTCTCCCTTGGGTGAATAAAATCGTCAGGCGATACCCACTCTGAATAGGTAGTTCGTAAGTTTACGCCATTTTAGCTTACGCGAATTTGGTTTAACGCGACTAGTGAAATAAATCTTATTTGATTTATGCTTAACCCTCCTACTGGGGAAAGTGGACAGGGAAAGGGGGGTTCTCCATTGGGTGAATAAAATTGTCAGGCGATACCCACTCTGAATAGGTAGTTCGTAAGTTTACGCCATTTTAGCTTACGCGAATTTGGTTTAACGCGACTAGTGAAATAAATCTTATTTGATTTATGCTTAACCCTCCTACTGGGGAAAGTGGACAGGGAAAGAGGGGGTGGGGTCTCCCTTGGGTGAATAAAATCGTCAGGCGATACCCACTCTGCATAGGTGGTTCGTAAGTTTACGCCATTTTATCTTACGCGAATTTGGTTTAACGCGACTAGTGAAATAAATCTTATTTGATTTATGCTTAACACTCCTGGGGAAAGTGAACGGGGAAAGTGGGGGTCTCCCTTGGGTGAATAAAATCGTCAGGCGATACCCACTCTGAATAGGTAGTTCGTAAGTTTACGCCATTTTAGCTTACGCGAATTTGGTTTAACGCGACTAGTGAAATAAATCTTATTTGATTTATGCTTAACCCTCCTACTGGGGAAAGTGGACGGGGAAAGAGGGGGTGGGGTCTCCCTTGGGTGAATAAAATCGTCAGGCGATACCCACTCTGCATAGGTGGTTTGTAAGTTTACGCCATTTTATCTTACGCGAATTTGGTTTAACGCGACTAGTGAAATAAATCTTATTTGATTTATGCGGTTTGTTTGAATAATGGTTTCTGCCGGAGCACAGAAAATAAATGTGGTGGATATCTTGGTACCTTTCTGTCCACACACCCAATCTAATTTACGCGATTTTCTAATTACACGATGCTTCTCGGTCCCTATATATCGTCTAAATTAAGAACTACTTGTATGCAAACACAGTAAAAATGCTAAAGTTAAAAATATGACCTCCAAAACCATAACGAGCTTCCTATTCTTCATCACTCGCCGTTCAAGTCTATCCAAATATTCTCGGTTTTCATTGTATCTGGGAAAATTTATTCTCTCTTTATGGTATCGTCAATGGTCGTGTTGTAGCAAACAATCAAGGCCTCTGACCTCAGCCCAGTGTCATTGACCTGATCTCCTATCAACTATGCGGATTCAAGGTCATATGTATGGTGTCACTCGATAGTATTTAAGCTAAGAGAGGAAATTCTCCCCATAGAGTAAGCAAATTTCTCAAGGGGGCATCAAATTCCCCATAAGAGGATCAAATTCCCTAGAAGAGAATCAAATCATCTATAAGAGGATCAGATCCCCATGTGGTGTAGACCTTCTGGATTCCACAGATAATTCTAATTATAGGAAAATGCTAATTACCAAGAATTAGAGTTCACCGTCCAGCCATATTACCTGGCGACCTCCCCTCCCCCCCCCCCATGCCGACCTCCAACATTTAAATTATGTTATCGAGAAACTTACCAGCTGGACAGCTGGATACCACCACCTGAAGGACTTCGCAGCGAGTTTGAGTTCGATGATTCTCCTCAAGGAACGAACTTTGTCTTCAAAACCTCGAGGTTAACCTCTGAGGGGAACTCTGACCCAACGCTCGACTGAGTATTAAACTTTTGAAAACCCTCTACTCAGTTTTCTTCGACATATTTGTGCGATTTTTTCTTTATCGTCTAATATACTATAGCAGTAGGTGTGCGTCTGTGCTTCTACGTGTGTCTGTCTATCTAGCTGTCTATCTCTGTGTGATTGTATTTGTGTCTGTATCTGTTTTATTCTATGCGTGTATGTCAACTGGGTATTAGACTTTTGAGAATCCTCAACTCATTTTTCTTTTATATATTTGCGAGAATTTTTTTCTTGTATTGTTTATCACCCAATATACTATAGCAGTTGGCGTATGCCTGTGATTACAAGTCTGTCTGTCTGTTTGGCTGTCTCTGTTTATGTCGTTGTATCTGTATACGAGTATCTATCTGTCTGCTCTGTCCGTCTGGCTGCCTATATGACTGTCTGTATGTTTGTCTCTGTCTGTCTGTCTCTGTCTGTCTGTCTGTCTGTCTGTCTGTCTGTCTGTCTGTCTGTCCCGGGCAGCCGAAACTACAAGTTCGCTACCGATCAAACTTGACGCAAAAAATGTACCGA
>NC_134796.1:31649746-31654746 GCF_046742065.1 Oratosquilla oratoria
AAGATGGGAGTGAGAAAACGAGAGGAACACAGAAGACTCGCGGGAGACAATAAGCGAAATAAGAAAGAGACAAGGAGGAGGAGGAGGAGGTAGAAAAAGAGTAAAATGAGAAAAGAAGTAGGGAGGAGGTGGAGGAGACAAAAGAAAGAAGAGTGGTAGAGAAAATAGAGAAAGAACGAGAGATGGAATGGAAGAGGAAACGGGAAAAACAGGACGAAGGGAGGGAGAGGAGGAAGGGAGGGAGAGGAGGAAGGAAGGGAGATTAGGGGAGAGGGAGAGGAAGCAAAGACTGTGGGGAAAGAAAAGGAGGGACGAGAGGCCGAGGTGAAGAAGAGGAGGAGGAAGAGGAGGTGGAGAGGGAGGAGGAGAGGGAGGAAGGGGAGGAAGAGGAGGTGGAAGAGGAGGTGGAGAGGGAGGAGGAGAGGGAGGAAGGGTAGGAATAGGAGGTGGAGAGGGAGGAGGAGGAGAGGGAGGAAGGGGAGGAATAGGAGGTGGAGAGGGAGGAAGAGAAAGAGGAAAGGAGGATGAGGAAAGGAAGGAAGGGGAAGGGAGTAGGAAGAGGAGGAGGAGGGGGAGGAGGAGGAGGGGGAGGAGGAGGAGGGGGAGGAGGAGGAGGGGGAGGAGGAGGAGGGGGAGGAGTAGGATAGGGAGGAGTAGGAGAGGGAGGAGGAGGAGGAGGAACAAGAGGAGGAGGAGGAGGAACAAGAGGAGGAGGAGGAGGAACAAGAGGAGGAGGAGGAGGAACAAGAGGAGGAGGAGGAGGAGGGGGATCCAAAGATCCTTGTCCTGGCCCTGGATCCGTGTCGCCATAATTGCCTCTTGCCTTCCCTTTTCCCTTTCCTCCTTCCCTTTCCGGTACTTGTCCGGATGCTTGCTTCCGGTAACGACCGCCCCCCCCCCCCCGGTGTGTGTTCGGGAACCGGAGGATCTTCTGGAGTCTGCCTCTGGGTCTGGAGTTGTCACGAAGGCCTCCTGTGTGACTCTGGTTCGTAAGGGGTGTCACTAAAGGTCCCCCCCCCTCACCTCCGAAGTATTGACTGCATAAAGACTTGAGGAGGACCAAGTGGGAAATTAGGAGATATAAAGAAAAAAGGCAAAGGAAGAGAGAAGGAGGAGGAGGAGAGGGAGGAGGAGGAGGAGAGGGAGGAGGAGGAGGAGAGGGAGGAGGAGGAGAGGGAGGAGGAAGAGGAGGAGGAAGGAGGTGAAGGAGGGAGGAGGGGAAGTAACAAAAGGAGGAGGAGGGAAGAGGGGGAAGAAAAGAGAAGGAGGAGGAGGAGGAGGAGAAGTAAAAGAAAAGGAGGAGAGGAAATAAAAGGAGTAGGAGGAGGAGTAGGAAGAGGAGGAGGAGGGAAGAAAAGAGGAGGAAGAAGACAGGGGAAGAACGGGAAGAAAAGAGAAAATTGAGGAGTGATTGAGAAAAGAGCGACAAGGAGAAAAAAAGAGAAAAAGAAGATATGTAAAGAGAGAAAGGAAAAGAGAAAGAGAGAAGTTAGATAAAAGAGTGGTGATTGTCGCTAACTGAAATTATTCACATTTGCGTACCAGGATAGATCTCGGGCAAGGGGAATGGAGACGGTGGTAGGAATTGAGACGAGAAATACACGTGGGAAAGGAAACGAAAGGCTAACAGGACGAGAATAACAGAGAGAAAAAATAGAAAAAGAGAACTTGATTAAGAGACGGTGAAGAAGGAAAAACGACAAGACAAAAAAGAACGAAAAGGACAAAGGAAAGAAAATAAAAAGAGGAGAAAAGAGAGGTGTAAGAAGAGTAACAACAACAAGAAATTGAGGAGGAGGAAGAGGAGGAAGAGGAGGAAAGCGAGAAGGAAGGGGAGGTAGAGGAAGAGAGGAGAGGGAAGGGAGGTGCGAAGAGGGTGAGGAAGTGGAGGAGGAGAAGGAAGAGGAAGAAGAGGAGGAAGAGAAGAAGAGGAAAAGGTGGGGACGTGCCAAGAGGGTGATGAGGTGGAGAAGAGAACGAGTAAGCGGCGTTATGACGTCATAGTCGCAATGCATTGTGGGAGGCGGCCATTGCAAAGGCTATAAGGACATAAACAAACGACTCATCTAAGTGTGACTGTTATACTTCTTGCGCCTCTTATTGCGTTTTCTATTATCCCAACACCTTTCCAAGGTTCCACAGGGAAGCAGAGAATCTCCAGAAGACAGAGAGAATAAAAAACAAAAAGTGACAACCGGTATGGAATAAGTGACAGTAGATAGTGTCACCGATTCCTAACTCGGAAATCCAGATACGAGCCTCAGTGAATACAACTCAGAGGTGCAGTATACCAGTATCGTATTTCAGCTTTAGCACCTCGTGAATATAATGAAATATAATTACAATATTTTCAGACTAAATACACACAACATGACCAAGTTGAATTAAGTAACTGGGGTGAGGTGGTCCTGCAGTGGGCTATTAGTGACATCCCTATGGACCAGAGGTACTTTTTAAATTTTTTCTTCTATTATGGCTGCCGCCAGTAGATTTTATTCAATGACACTTTCTCACAGAAAAATATATTTCGCGAGTTATCTTTACGTTAAAGAAATAGTACAAATCCTCGTAAAAGTTTGTGTTGAATTCACAAAAAAAAAAAAAATCTAGATGACGTGTCTGGGTAGAGCCCAGTCCACAGACGTTGCCTGGTAGGCTGGTTTTCGGTTCCCGGTGCGACCTTAATATCTTCATCAAATGCCTGTTGCCGTTTTTCCAGAAGATCCAGCATTCTTATAACAAGACTGAAGCTGCAGATTAAGTTAATTATTCTTTATTGCAAATATGAAAAGACTTGATGAAATCTAATTTATATTCGTGAATAGATTATCTCCATTGTATTATGATTATGGTTGTATGCTAATATGCATACATACATACATGCACACACATATACATGTATGCATACATACATACAAACATACATACATTTACACACAGATACATGCATGTATACATCTACACGCAGATACATGCATGCATGTAAACATACATACGTACATACACACATATACATGCACACACACATACATACATCCAAGCACACACATACATGCATACATACATACTGTACATCTACACACAGATACATGCATGCATGTATACATACATACGTACATACATACATACATACACACACACATGCATGCATACATCTACACACAGATACATGCATGCATGTATACATACATATACGTACATACACACATACATACATGCACACATACATACATACATGCACACACATACATGCATGCATACACACATACATATATACATTACATACATACATACGTACATATATACACACATACATGCACACACACATACATACACTCATATACATGCATGCATACATACATACATGTACACACAGATTCATGCATGCATGTATACATACATACGTGCATACATACATACATAAATACATAAATACATACATAAACACATACATACATACATTACATTATACGCATGCATACATTGTATACATTCAAACTCTCGTAAATAACTAGATGCTAAACCTTAGAAGACAAAAACCTATTTGTTACTGATTTTGTGAAAAAAGAAAAGATCCTCCGCCTTTAATTTCTGCAATTTTAAGCATCATGCCTGTGGCATAAAAAAAAAAAACATTTTTGTAATTTAGGAACTCCAATCGGATGGAGTGGAGGGAGAATGGGAGGAGGTAATCGAGAGCGCACAGGAATCAGTAGAAGGCAGCCCAATTACACAAACAATCAAACAAACAAATGATAAACAAATAAACAAACAAATAAGTATATAAAAATAGATAACAAATAAATCCCAATTTCACAGCCAAAATCCTCCAATCCTCCCTCACCTTCTCCCCTCCCTTCCCCCCCCCCCACTCCGGCCTCTCGAGACCACAACAATGGCGTCGATTCGCCCCCCTCCCCCCCACTCCTGCCCCTCCTGCCCCTCCTCCTCCTCCCCCGGGGCTGAGACGTGGCAGACGCGGCGGCACCAGCAGCAGCAGCCGATGTAAACCTATTGAGGAAAGTGTTGCAGGAGGAGGAAGAGGAGAAGGAGGAGGAGGAAGAGGAGCAAGAGGAAGAGGAGCAAGAGGAAGAGGAGCAAGAGGAAGAGGAAGAGGAGGAGGAGGAGGTAGGGAAGAGGAGGAGGAGGAGGAGGTAGGGAGGAGGTAGGGAGGAGGTAGGGAGGAGGTAGGGAGGACGTAGGGAGGACGTAGGGAGGAGGAAGAGAAGGAAGTGGAAGAGGAAGAGGAGGTGGAAGGGGATGGGGAGGAGGTGGAAGGGGATGGGGAGGAGGTGGAAGAGGATGGGGAGGAGGTGGAAGAGGATGGGGAGGAGGTGGAAGATGATGGGGAGGAGGTGGAAGAGGATGGGGAGGAGGTGGAAGAGGATGGGGAGGTGGAAGAGGATGGGGAGGAGATGGGGAGATGGAAGAGGATGGGGGGGAGATGGAAGAGGATGGGGGGGAGATGGAAGAGGATGGGGAGGAGATGGGGAGATGGAAGAGGATGGGGAGATGGAAGAGGATGGGTAGGAGGAGATGGGGAGGTGAAAAAGGATGGGAAGGAGGAGGAGGAGGAGGAGGAGGAGGAGGAGGGGGAGGAGGAGGAGGGGGAGGGGGAGGAGGAGGGGGAGGGGGAGGAGGAGGAGGAGGAGTAGGAGGACTAGATGGAAAAGGAGGAGCTAGAAGAGAAGGTGGAAGAGGAGATGGAAGAGGAGGAGGTGAAAGAAGTGGAAGAGGAGGAGGTGAAAGAGGTGGAAGAGGAGGTGAAAGAGGTGAAAGAGGTGAAAGAGGTGGAAGAGGAGGAGGTGAAAGAGGTGGAAGAGGAGGTGAAAGAGGTGAAAGAGGTGAAAGAGGTGGAAGAGGAGGAGGTGAAAGAGGTGAAAGATGTGAAAGAGGTGGAAGAGGAGGAGGTGAAAGAGGTGAAAGATGTGAAAGAGGTGGAGGAAGAGGAGAAGGAAGAGGAGGTGGAAGAAGAGGAGGATGTGGAGTAGGTGCGTTGT
>NC_134796.1:31659746-31669746 GCF_046742065.1 Oratosquilla oratoria
TACAATGATTATAAAGATAATGATGATTATAAAGATGATGATAATAATGATAATAATGATAATAATGATAATAATGATAATAATGATAATAATAATGATAATAATAATGATAACAATAATAATAATAATAAACGGATTTTTACAGGAAAAAAGTCAATACACAAAACCCAAAAATTTCTTGAAATTTCAGTATGACATAATAGAAAAAAGTCTGATGGCTTTATTATATATAGAAATTTCCATATACAAAATCTAATTTTCAAAAAATAAGCAAATTGGGACATTTTAGTTATTTTGCTCACTCATTGTTTGTCTTCCTAAAGAGGAGACAAAAAAGAAAAAGAGTGGAGAATATTATTGTTTGTCCCTCACTTTTGTAGATAATAAATAAGGGCCGAATGCTCTTATTAATCTAATTCGAATATTTAATAATAACTAACCATGGCTTAGCGTGCCATACAGGCTGCCATACGTACGATGGTACTCAACTGGTTATGTTTGTAGATTTTTATAAGAGTTATATAGAAAGTATAGCTTAAATTCCGTAGTATTTAGTGGAGTCAATCCAGCAATAAATCTATGAGAAATCTGCTGTCACCGGATCTAAAAGTACATTTTCTCACTACTGTAAATGCTCCGATGAAGTGATAGAAAAAAAAAAACTATTTTTTCATTATTATTGCAAGAAATGCAGGCCAGACTTTTCGCGCCAACAGAAGTGTCTTCAAGGGAGAAAAAAAAAAAAAACGACGAGCCCGCTTCTAAGAAAGAAGTAAGATCTACATCATTTTCTCCTTCTCTCAAACTTTTATTTGAAAACTTTAAGTGCACACATATGCTCATGCACACACGCATACACACACATCAGGCGCGCGCGCGCACGCACACACACACACACACACACAGGTTCGACGGCGTAGTGGTACCGTTTGTAACCGCTATTTCCAGTGACCCGGGTTCGAGCCCCCCCCCCAGCGGCTGAAAATTTCAGAATTGTTGCATTGTAAGGCGGCACCCCAACTCTGGTGGATGAAGAGTAGTGTGTGTGTGTGTGTGTGTGTGTGTGTGTGTGTGTGTGTGTGTGTGTGTGTGTGTGTGTGTGTGTGTGTGTGTGTGTGTGTGTGTGTGTGTGCATTACTCATAGATTGGACCATATATGCGCTCTAAGCTTTCATCCGGAAAGGTAACAGCTGCCGATCACGCGTCCAACACGTGATCCAACTGATAATAAGCTTAGTGGAATTCTCGCAAAGAAATATACATCTTTGACAGAGACAGAGAGGAAGGCCAAGAAGTTGAATGCAGCCACCGGCAAGAAAGAGGGGGGAGAGGGGGAAGGGGGGAGGAGGGGAAAGGGGGAGGAGGGGAAAGGGGGAGGAGGGGAAAGGGGGGAGGAGGGGAACGGGGGGAGGAGGGGAAGAGGGAAAACTGATAAGGCAGTTGGGCCTGTGTTCCACTTTGCACACAAAGCGACTCGCACCATACGCGAGATACGTAGTCCATACGGACAGATAAGCCCCCATCCCCCCCATTCCCTCTCCTCTTCCCCGTTCCCCTGCCCCCTCCTCTTCCCCCCTTCCCTTTCTCCCTTCCCCTCTCTCTTCCCTTCTTCCCCTTCACCCTCCTCTTCCCCCTTTCCCTTCCTCTTCTCCCCAAAATTTAATTAAAGCTATTTCTAGATTACTTTTAATATCATTTTTCTAGTCCACTTGCTTCTAGAATACTTGTTGTTTTCTAGTTCATTTCTCTAGTAGAGAGGCCCCCTTTCCCCTCTTATCCCTCCCCTCAAGTTCCATTAAAGCTGTTTCTAGAATACTTGTAACATGAATTTTCTAGTCCATTAGATTCTAGAATAATCGTCATTTTCTGGTTGACTGTTCTTGTAGGACGACGCGGGCAGTTGCCACTGAGCTGAATAAAATCGCCTGACGACAAGTGACGTCACCTGAGGGGAGCTTCCACAAACATCAAAGGGTGGAAAGCCAAAGAACAAAGGCTGTAAGAACATTGGTCCTTATTCCCTTGCGGCATAAGGCTGACTATGGTGCGGCGTTCTATGCTATAGCTTTTTGTTTAAGAATATAAAGCTACAAGTTTACTTTGAACTTGTCTTTTTCCTCCCCATTCTCCCCCTTTCTCCCCGTGAACCTTTGCCATAAGTCCTCAAACGCCCCACACACCCTAAATCCCCTAATTTTACGATTGGGAATTCATCTTCACTCAGGAGATGAATGATGATCAGTTCTAGTTCCTACTAGTTTTATACTGCCAATATTTCAGAAAATTTGGTTACACCTCTATGAACCAGAGTCACGCGGCGTTCCTTTATGACCAGAGACTCGTGTCTCTCTCTCTCTCTCTCTCTCTCTCTCTCTCTCTCTCTCTCTCTCTCTCTCTCTCTCTCTCTCTCTCTCTCTCTCTCTCTCTCCTGGCCACCACCACCTCTACGGCGCGATGCTGTTCTTCCTAATAGATAGAAGCGCTGGTTTTGCATGTACGTCCCTGGCCCTCGTCCGCTTCCCACTTTCTCCTGTTCTTAATCGTTCTTCTCCCAGACCCCGTTTTCTGTTGCAATTCTCTTTTTCCCATTCGTTTGAGCTTTCTCTCTCTCTCTCTCTCTCTTCCCCCATCGACGGGGACCTGCAAGTGAAGGACGTCAGAGAGGACCATCTCCCTCCCACCCGTCTTTATAACCATCAAGAGATGCGGCCCCGAGGGGCTGAAACTCGGTCCCCGAACCGACTCCAAGAACTCCGTCTGGATTTCTTCTACCTTTTCAATGCAAGAACAACCAACAACCGACGACTGCTCCGCACTCACACAACATATACAGCAATCCAACGTTTCTTCCCGAAGAGATCTATGGGGGAGGGACCGTTGCCAGCAGCTGTAAGGCTGTGGGTTTCCATTGAAAATCAAGGTAACAATTACTATTATCATTATTTTCACCTCTCTTGCCTTTCCCTTCTTCCCTCTACCCTCCACTACGTCATCGCTAGTTTCTTCTCTTCCATCCTTCTTCCGTCACTCTCTCTTCTTCTTTCTGTCCTCTCCCTCTTCTTCCTGTTTCCACTTCCCTGAACTCTTCCTGGTCCTCCTCCTCTTTCTCTTCCCGTTCCCCCTATCCATCCTCCTCCTCCTTTCCCTCCTCCTATGGGACCACACAATGGCTGAAAGTGGAGGGAAAGTGGAGGGAGTGGAGGGAGAGGCCTTCATGTCGACGACAGGCCTCAACAGACCCTCCGGTTCCCGGACACACACCGGGGGTGGGAGGGGGGGGTTGTGTCGTTACCGGAAGCAAGCATCCGGACAAATACCGGAAAGGGAAGGCAAGAGGCAATATGGCGACCCCAAAGAAAAAAAAAAAAAAAAACGAAATAGTTACTTGGGACCTCCTTCCCTTCCCTCCTCTTCTTCCTCTTCCTCCTACTCCTCCTCTCCTTCTTCTTGACCCCCTGTCCTTCCTACTCCTTCCCCACGCTCGTTCCTTCCTCTTCCTTCTTCCCAGTCTTCCTTTCTTCCTCCCTCCCTCCTTCGTCCTCTTCTTCTTCTTCTTCTTCCTTTTTCCTCTCCCACTCCATCTCTCGTTCTTTCTCTTCTTTTCTTTCTCTTCCCCTCCGCACAAGCGTCCTCCTCTCTTTTCTTTGTCTCCTCCTCTTCCTCCTCCTCCCTCCTTCATTTCTCTCTTTCCTCTTCATCCTCCTCCTCCTTCTCCTCGTCTCTTTTGTGCGTCGCTCATTGTCTCCCGTGTCTCTTCTTTGTTCTCGTTTTCTCTCATTCGCTCCCCTTTCAGTTTTCTTTCCCCTTCCCGTTTTCTTTCTACCTTCCCATTTTCCTTTTCAGTTTTCTTCCCCCTTTTGTTTTCTTTTCCCTTTCCCATTTTCTTTTCAGCTTCCCGTTTTTCCTTTTGTGTTCTTTTACCAGTCACATTTTATTTTTCCTTCCCGTTTTCTTTACACCCTTCCCATTTTCTTTCCCGCCTTCCCATTTTTCAAGTTGAAACCAAAACGCAGAGATGCACACACTTCATGAGATAACTGCAGCCAATCAAAAACCACTTATCAACCAGTAGGATTTTGGATTTTTTCCCATGTGAACGGTATTGAGGTGTATATATATATATATATATATATATATATATATATATATATATATATATATGTGTGTGTGTGTGTGTGTGTGTGTGTGTGTGTGTGTGTGTGTGTGTGTGTGTGTGTGTGTGTGTACACTTTGAACCCATTATCGGAGAAATGATAGAAGTACATGAAAACTGTATATTTCGACTACTATCTGTAGTCCTCTTCATTCTGCTGAAGAGGACTACAGATAGTAGTTGAAATATACAGTTTTCCTGTATTTCCGATATTATTTATCTGGAAATGGGCTCAAAGTGTACATTTACAAATGTGTTATAACATCAGTTTCACCCATATATATATATATATATATATATATATATGTATATATATATATATATATATATATATATTGCAGTAATTTACAAGGCACACGTGAAAATAATATATATACATATATATATATATATATATATGTATATATATATATACATATATATACATATAACATATATATATACATATATATTATACATTTTATATACATATTATATTATGTATACATATATATACATACATATATATACATATATAATATATATATACAAATATATATATATATACAGAATATATATATACATATATATATACATACAATATATATATGTATATATATACATATTTATATACATATATATATGTATACATTTATATATACATATTAATATATACATAGATACATATACATACACATATAAACACACACAGATACATATAAACATATATACATATAAACATATACATATATACATATAAACATATACATATATACATATAAACATATACATATATACATATATACATATATACATATATATATATATATATATACATATATATATATATATGCAGAAAAAAACACTGGGAAATAAGAAGCTTAGTCCGAACGTTTTCGTCTATTTAAGACATTATCAAGGAATACACAGTTACAGAGACAAAGGTGGATATATATACATAAAGTAGAAGACAAGCTAGGAACATGGGAAGGACATACAAGATGCTTCACAATCAGGTAGAGCCGATGTTTACATATACGGTCGTTTGGTCCATGACGTTACGTCACCCCGGCTTAGTAAATATCGGCTCTACCTTATTGTGAAGCATCTTGTGTGTCCTTCCCATGTTCCTAGCTTGTCTTCTTCTATATGTTTATATATCCACCTTTGTCTCTGTAACTGTGTATTCCTTGATAATGTCTTAAATAGACGAAAACGTTCGGACTAAGTTTCTTATTTCCCAGTGTTTTTTTTTTTTTTCTGCATATTATTTTCACGTGTGCCTTGTGAATTACTGAAATATATATATATATATATATATATATATATATATATATATATATATATATACATTAATATTTTCTCAGCATCCGTAATCGAAGCTAATCTAAACCAAGCTTGGTTAGCCTAACCTAGATTAACTTAACTTGCTTTATCTAATCTAGTCTAACCAAATATTCATCAAACCACCAAGTAATGTTCGTGTGTGCAATGTAACTCCCCACGTATTCTCATCCCTAGGCTTTCCCCCCTTAAGCTACACCCCCCTTCCTTATCCCCCCTTACTCCCTCCAGTCCTTCCTTCCCCTTCTCCCCATCAGCAGACACGCCCCCATTACTTATCCCCCCACCCTTATTCTCAGCCCAATCCCCCCCTTCTCTCCGTATTCCCCTTTCCTCCCACCCCAAGGATTCCTCCCCCCTTGCAGCTACGATCCTCTTTTTATCCCCCCCCCGACCCCATACCCTACCTCCTTCCCGTCCATTCCTCTTCCCCCCTTCCCCTCCCCCCCTGTCCCCCACTCTACTTTATCACCTCTTGCTTTCTTTATCGCTCCCCCTTTCCTCTGAAAAGTAATTTACGTTCTGTCCCGTGAGGAGGACGAGGAAGAAGAGGAAGAGGAAGAGGACTAGGAGGAGGGCGAGGAGGAAGAGGAAGAGGAGAGAGTGAAGTAGAAGAAAGGGAAGGAAGAAGATGAGGAAGGGGAAGAGGAAGAGGAGGGGAAAAGAGGAAAAGAGGGGAGAGAAGGAGGAAGAAGTGGAAGAGAAGGAAGAGGAGGAAGAAGAGGAAGAAGAGGAAGAAGAGGAAGAAGAGGAAGATAAGGAGGATGAGGAGGAAGATAAGGAGGATGAGGAGGAAGAAGAGAAGAAGGAAGAAGAGGAGGAAGAGGAGGAGAAAGGGAGGGAGAAGTAGGAGGAGAAGTAGGAGTAAGAGGAGGAGGAGGAGGAGGAAGATAAAGAAGGGAAGGAAGACGAAGAGTAAGATGTCAAGGGTGAGATTCATCGAGTGTGACCTTGGACAAGAAGAATCGGCCGCAGGAGCTCGTCCTAGAAGGGATCCCAGCAAGCGGCAGCTGGTCAGCCTGACCTCCTGCTCGAAGACTTCTTCCAAGGTCATCCTTCTTCCTCTCTCTCTCTCTTTTTTTTTTTTTTTTTTTTTTACAAAAGGAGAGTAATAGACAAAGAAGAAAAAGTGCAAATTACAAACGAGATCTATTTTCATATGAAATCCTTCAGCTTGACAAGAAGGAAAGTCAGTCAGACAGGCAGGCAGGCAGGCAGGCAGGCAGGCAGGCAGGCAGGCAGGCAGGCAGGCAGGCAGGCAGGCAGGCAGGCAGGCAGGCAGGCAGGCAGGCAGGCAGGCAGGCAGGCAGGCAGGCAAGCAGAGTGTTTGCCCAAGGATGAGAAGAGCAGGTCTTGTCGGACACTGGTCGGGGGGGAGGGGGCAGACAGACTCTTCCCCTCCATCCCCCTCTCCCCCGGGGGAGGGCGGAAGGAGGGAGGGTAGGGATGAGACTGGGCGGCAGTCAGTCAGCCAGCGGCTCGATGACTTCGCAGAAGACTTCTGCAGGAAGAGGAGGAAGAGGAGAGGAAGAGGAAGGAGGAGGAGGAGGGGGAGGAGGAGGAGGGGTAGGCTGGAAGGAAGAATCGAAGGAAGAGGAAGAGGAGGCGAAGGCATGACGGAGGGGGAAAGATGAGGCGACGGAAGTGGAGAGGAAGAGAAGAATTTGAAGGAGGTGGAGGAAGAAAAGGAAGAACCAAAGGAGGAGAAGGAGGAAAAGGCGAAGGAAGAGAACAAGGAGAAGAGGGAAAGTCAAAAGAATGAAGAAGAGGAAAAGCAGGAGGAACACGAGGAGAAAGAGGGGGAGGAAGAGGAGGAAGAGAAAGGGGAGGAGGAGGAAGGGAAAGGAGAGGAGAATGAGAAAGAGGAAGAGGAAGAGAAAGAGGAAGAGAAAGAGGAAGAGCAAGAGGAAGAAGAGGAAGAGAAGAAAGAGGAGGAGTAAGAGAAGAAAGAGGAGGAGGAAGAGAAAGAAGAGGAGGAAGAGAAAGAAGAGGAGGAAGAGAAAGAGGAGGGGGAGAAAGAAGAGAGGAAGAAAGAGGAGGAGGGGAATGAGAGAGGAGTGGGAGAAAGAGTAGGGGAAAGACAAGAAAGGAGAATGAGAAAGAGGAAGAGAAAGAGGAGGAGAAAGAGGAGGGGAAAGAGGAGGGGAAGAAAGAGGAGTGGAGAAAGATGAGGGGAGAAAGAGGAGGGGAATGAGAAAGAGGAAGAGAAAGAGGAGGGGGAGAAAGAGTAGGGGAAAGATGAGGAAGGAGAATGAGAAAGAGGAAGAGAGAAAGAAGAGGAGGAGAATGAGAAAGAGAACGAGGAAGAGAAAGGGGAAGAGAAAGGGGAAGAGAAAGAGGAGGAAGAAGAGGAGAAAGAGGAGGAGGGGAAAGATGAGGAAGAGGAAGAAGAGGACGAGGACAAGAAAGAGGACGAGGACGAGAAAGAGGAGGAAAAAGAGGAGGAGAGGAGAGATGAGGAGAAAGAGGAAGAGGAGAAAGAGGAAGAGGAGAAAGAGGAGGAGGGGAAGATGAGGAAGAGGAAAAAGAGGACGAGGAAGAGAAAGAGGAGAAAAAAGAGGAGGAGAGGAGAGATGAGGAGAAAGAGGAAGAGAAAGAAGAGGAAGAGAAAGAGGAAGAGAAAGAGGAAGAGAAAGAAGAGGAAGAGAAAGAGGGGAAAGAAGAGGAAGAGAAAGAAGAGGACAAGGAAGAGAAAAAACAGGACGAGGAGGAGAAACAGGATGAGAAGAAGGAGGAGAAGAAAGAGGAGAAAGAGGAGGGAGAGAAAGAGGAGGCAGAAGAGGAGGCGGAAGAGGAGGTAGAAGAGGAAGAGGAGGTAGAAAGGGAGGCGAGAGGATGCGGAGGAAGGGTCTGAAAAAGTGACAGGGAAAAACAGGACGTATGAAATGTAAACACCCTCAAATAAAGCGATGAAGCCTCGGGAGGGAGGGAGGGCAGGAGGAGGAGGAGAGGAGGAGAAGAGGAGGAGAAGAGGAGGAGGAGAGGAGGAGAAGAGGAGGAGGAGGAGGAGGAGGAGGAGGAGGAGAGGAGGTGTAGGGGTGGGGGTACGGATAGGAGAAAGATGAGGCGGTGTAGGAGGGGAAGGAGGAGGGGAGAGAGGAAGACGATGAGTGGAAGGAAGGGTGAGGAGTGGGAGAAGATGTAGAAGGGAGGGTGAGGAGTGGGAGATGTGGAAGGGTAGTGGAGAAAAATGAGGAGGGGAGGAGGCGAGGAGGAGGAGTGAAGGAGGAGGGGGAAGAGGAGGAAAGGAGGAGGAGGGGGAGGAGGAGGGGGAGGAGGAGGAAAGGAGGAGGAGGAGGGGGGAGGAGGAGGGGGAGGAGGGGAGGAGGAGGGGGAGGAGGAGGGGAGGAGGTGGAGAAGGAGGAGGTGGAAGAGAAGGAGGTGGAAGAGAAGGAGGAGGTGAAGGTGGAGGAGGAGGTGGAGGTAGAGTGGAGGAGGAGGGGTAGGAGGATGAGCAGGGGGAGGAGACGGGAAGGAGTGCAGTGGAGAGGGAGGAGTGAGAGTGGAGGGCGATGGATAGGAAGTGGAGGGAGGGGGAGGGGAGGCACTGCAACTGACAGGAGTGGGCAAAGACAGCAGCAGCAGCGAAGGCAAGAGAGAGAGAGAGAGAGAGAGAGAGAGAGAGAGAGAGAGAGAGAGAGAGAGAGAGAGAGAGAGAGAGAGAGAGAGAGAGAGAGAGAGTGAGAGAGAGACAAGAGAGAGAGAGAGAGAGAGAGAGAGAGAGAGAGAGAGAGAGAGAGAGAGAGAGAGAGAGAGAGAGAGAGAGAGAGAGAGAGAGAGAGAGAGAGAGAGAGAGAGAGAGAGAGAGAGAGAGAGAGAGAGAGAGAGAATGTTTGCTCACGTTCTGGGCTGTGATGAGTGACACCAGACTGTTGTTGGTAGTGGTGGTGGTGGTAGTGGTGGTAGGGAGAAAGTGACGTTAGTGATGTTAGTGGTGGTGGTGCGGGCGATAGTGTCACTGTGGACAAGTCTGAGTAATTGAGATCATATCTACCGAGGGAGGATGGTGGGAATAGGTGCCACGGAAATGAATGAAGCAAACCACCAACCTATGGCCAGAATATGAGGCAAAAAAGTTCACCCGAAAATGAAGGGATTAAACACACAGGAAAGTGAGGATAATACGAGCGACTATAACATAGGACTGGGGACCCATGCATATATATATATATATATATATATTCAATCACATTTATCAATTTTAATTCCATGCCATTATAGTCGAAACTGACGAGAAGCTCGAAGGAAGCATATATACGGAAACTGATACGTGGTCAAGCTAAGGCCTCGATCCCAGCTCAGACGTTACAAGTGACAGTGACTTAGCCCACTGAACTATCAAAAAAGATAGATACACACATACGTATATACATACATACACACACAAGACCAAGACCTAAAGAGCTCATGTAGCTCCATCATTCCCTATTTTTGGTCGTCTTCCATGTATCAAATTCTATGGCGTATCCACTCTTACAAAATAATCCTGCGGATGTCTAGTATACACAGACGAAACGATGATAA
>NC_134796.1:31682246-31684746 GCF_046742065.1 Oratosquilla oratoria
ATAATTGTAAACAATATAGAACGTCTATAAACTGTCTTATGTCTTATTGTTTTTGAGAACCAAGTTCGGAGGGTTCTTGTTTATATAAAAATAATAAACTCCACAATGACATTACTGTTGGATGACATATCCCATTATTCTTTCATCTCCTTTGCAGACATTAGATGATAGCGTGCTTTATAATATATTAGGTTTGCCGTTCCATTGCTTCAGTTTGAACGGTTTTCCGCACAATAATGTTCGTTTGTTATCTTCATCATTGCTATCGCTATTCCTAATAAGTACTTGTGTTCCTTTTTCCATTTTACTGTACGCACAAGGTCATTTGTTACAATGTGTCAAGTCTTTTCTAATGTGTGTCAAGATGGAGGAGTCTTTGTATCGTCCCTAGGCATTCACAGCAACCATAAAAGAAGTGTTCGGAATTTATGGATTCAGTATACAGTGAGGAAGCAAAATTTCTATTATTCTGCGCCCTGGCGAGGACATATCAAGATTGAAAGTATCCATCTTCACCGCTTTTTGTAAGAAATGAAAATAAATAAATGAAAAAATAAATGAAAAATCGTACATTGGACGTTGAGTCACTTTCGACAAACGTTCCTGATGATTCAACAACTCGATCCATTTAGAAACAAACATATGACAATTCCACACCCAAGTGGATGTGCAAACGTTTCTGTTTATACACCAATCCAATACATTCAGAAAATATATGTAGTGATAATTCCACACCCTTAGGAAGACGATAAAGTATCTTCAGAACCAAAGGAGTCCATTTTCGTTGCCCTCAGAACGACCAATACAAACTAATAGTCGGAGCGCTGACAGGACTGACTCTAGGAAAACGACTTGTCAGTCTCTTCATGGGCGGTACTGAAAAAGTCATTTGCCAGTCTTCTGAATCTCGGTTATGCTCTAAGTACATCGATGATGTATTAGTTCGTCGTCATGACATCGGTCATGCAACTTCACAACGTTTTCAGATGGTATCAGGACTTCAGGACTCGTTTCATTCTACAAAGCTCCCGACCTGGTTCCTTCCCACCCCTAGGTTGACTGATCTAGACGTTGTTGTCAAACTGACGGAAAGAAATCGAATTTGTCTCTTTGGTGAATACTGAATTCATGAATACAGGACTTCACGGTCATGGTGAATACCTGCAACGGCACATACACGCACGCACACGCACGCACGCACACACACACCACACACACACACACATACACACACACACACACGACTCGGTGGCGCGGTTAGTAGAGTCCCCGACTGTCACTACGGAGGTCCGGGTTCGAATCCTGCCCAGATTTGAAATAATTTCAGTATCGCTATATTTTAGTATCGCTATGTTTCGAGTCGTTACTCCAACTCTCGTGGGCGGGGAGTTGGGTGTGTGTGTGTGTGTGTGTGTGCGTGTAAGGTCACAGCATTACCCATAGATCGGTCATACGAGCTCTGAGCTCTCTTCCGGGAGGGAAACAACTGTCGTTCACGGGTCCAGCACGTGATCCAAAGACCAAGGTGAACACACACACACACACACACACACACACATACATACACACACACACATACATACATACACACACACACACACACACACACACACCTGAATATATACCCCCATGCACACACACAACAACATCCACCTACCCATATATACATTCATACATAAAGAAAATACATACATATTTGTATACATATATAACACATATATATACGTACATACATATTTCCGTAGACTATAGGAGGAATCTCCTCTCCCACCACCAACCCCCCCCTCCACCCAGCAAATTGCCAATTAAACAATTTACTCCCCACAAGTGGCCATGTATAGAACATCTCCTCCCCACTCTAACTTAACCTGTTGGGTTTGAGGGGAGGAATGAGAAAGTGAGGGAAGAGGTAAGAGGGGAGAGGAAGGGAGAAATGGGTGAGTTTTTGTTTATGGGAAACTCCAGCAATGTTTTACATTCCCGGACGTTTCGATGTATTCTGGGCCTCAACTCTGATACGGGAATACCGCGGTTTCCGGTATCCCCGGACACTTGAGCATTCGTCAATGATAGCCCTTCCGGTTCTGAAGGAAGCCCGGATACAGAACACTCAGAGTATAAACGTGGTAGTGAGGAGTCTACGCCAGGAGACGCGTAACAGCGGCCAAAGCAGTCTTTTGGGGGCTACTGGAGCAGCCCATACTCCCTGCTGGGAATCGGAGAGGAATGCGGGATTCGAACCTACAACTAAGCGAATGTGAGAATAGCATGATTCTCATTCACGCCACCAGAGCACAGCAGATTATAAACGTCTAGTTCTTCTAGTACCTCTTCTAGAATTGTCATTCATCATTTCAAACATTTCGTTTGTCTTTACTCGGTCCCTGCTGTACGCCAAACAGACATCGTAATCACAGTCTGTAACTGCATATTTCCAGTCAGTACAACTTCGGGCAACAATTACTATTATCATCGTTGTTGTTGCTCTTTTTATTGTCGT
>NC_134796.1:31694746-31702246 GCF_046742065.1 Oratosquilla oratoria
TTGCCATTTGACCGTCACTAATTAGATTCAAATCCTAATCCAACGACTGGACTTATTTATTTGATGATATTATCCAACAACCCAAAAGGGCGAAAAGTTGTCTGTACTTTTTTAATACTTCAGTCCTACTTCCCAAGGTTCAATACGGTGACAGATTTCATTTATTCCTTTTCTTTAGCTTTCTTGCTAAAGTTAGACGATTTTCCCGTATTCAAGGAAGCAAGCCTACTCTTGAAAGAGGTCTTTAGAGATCGAGACTCTTTCAGACCGCCTCAGTTGCATTAAGAAAATGCTCGATATTAACAAAACAAAACGGACAGGTAACGTCACCGTGTTTAAGGGCATTGTTTAAATTCATGACTTGTGTCGTCAACTAGGCTGCGCGACCCGCCATGTTTTATTGCCTCCATCGTCGTTTTACTTGAATGTAAAAACAAACACGAAACGAACTTTTGACCCACATTTCCCTCCTCACTTTCATGTGACTAAATTAACTTCGTTTGTCTGGATACTTTTTTCTGCGTAAAGTCTATCCAACCGTGTCGGATGACAAAACTATATACACAAACCTGGTCTATGACGTCATATCGAAACTGCAGATATATCGAATGCTGTCGCATCAATACAATATTGTTAACGCACAAGATAAATTAGTATATATATATATATATATATATATATATATATATATATATATATATATATATATATATATATATATATATGAGTATTGTTATTTATATATAAATATCCCCAAAATAACGAATGTCAGCAACTATCCTCTCTGATTTTGTTCTTATGGGAAATCACCCAATTCCACGATCCCTCCCCCACCAATAGCTGAATAAAGTCGACTGTTGGTGCCGGCACACTAGGCATTTCTCGCTAACATTCTACTCGCTTTTGCTACTCGCTTTGCTAGCAAACTTTTGCCTATCCATCACCCAGGGAATGTTTTCCTGGCTGACATTTTTTAGCCAGCGGCTGAACGAAAACAATAACAAAGTTTTCCGCCAAGTATTCTGCTGCCATGTTTACAAACGAGTCTATGACTGCGGTAGTCAAATGAAAAATAGTAATAATAATAATAAAACTAATTTCTCATTATTTTCAATGTTATAATAAGTGTAAAGACAATCAAAATTAGAGAATACAAAACTCACATATAAACAATGATGTGTATGCTCAATTATATTTATAATTTATATGTATATATACCAGGAATGGAGGCTCATTTGAACGCTCAAGTGAGTGGCAAAACCTGCCGTTGTTCTTCCCAGCAAGTTATCCACTTTTCCCATTAGCAAGAGTCAGTAGCATGTTACTCACTTTGGATATCAAAAATCAAAGTGGGGAGCAAAACAGGTAGCATGCTAGCAAGAAATGCTTAGTGTGCTGCCACCTTTAGGCACTCAAATAAGGCTCTTAGAATATCAGGGGCCAGATTTTCTTTTCCTCAAATCTTGCCGTCAGATGATCTATATCAATATTGCTCGACAAACGAATTAAGCAATGTTTATTTGCTGCCTTAAGAACGAGATTAAGTTAAACCTGTAATATGGCAGTTAGAAATACATGAACTGGAAATGTAACGTAAATATCATGTTCAGTGGCGTCCGTTTGACTGAAGGCCTAAACGCGTGGCGTCCCGTCATCTTTCCAACTCACATACCTAGTTTTGAGTTTATTTGTGGCTTTAGTGATGGTTACATAGATTTTTAATCTAATCCATTACTCGACTGAATTTTTTTTATGTATATATCGCTTAGACAAATTTTGAATTTGTTCCTAAGATTAGTTTTTTATTTATAGCTTTTAGTTACAGACACTATTATGAAGTCACCTCTTTCTCTTCTTTCTTCCTATGATTGCTAGTCCAATGTTTATTTTTCTATTGATTAATTCATTAACTATTCAACTAATTAATCAATTTCTTTATCCATTTATTTGTTTTGTTGATCTGTTTTCACTGTTATTTTTTTCATTAATTTTTCTGTTCATTCTATTTCACTTATCTGTCTATTCATTTAATTTTACTTTATTTATTCATTTACTTACCCATTTCTATTTACTCGGTTTTATTTTCATTTCAATTTCTTATTCATTTATTTTATTATATTTTGTTAATTTTCCATTTCCTATTCTACTTCATTTATTTCTTTATTGTTTATTTATTTACTTACATATATATATATATATATATATATATATATATATATATATATATATATATATATATATATATATATATATATATAGGTACAGTATATACATGTGCTATTTTTATCTTTTGTGTTATTCAAAAATTCTATATGTTCCACGCACCATTTTACCGATATACTTGTCATGCATCCGACAATGCATGATTTTTTTCGCACACGATTTTTGGATTTGGATGTGAAATCAACAGTTCCCCGATTAAATAATTTTCCTTTTAAAAGAATATTTTTGTCATCGTTTCCAACATAATAAATTTTTGCTCTGTAACGGGGATAACAACTTAATTTTTCCATTTGTTTAAATCCTCATAAGAGTCAATATTCAATAGTCTTGTCTTCCTAATTTCTTCATATTAGTATACTTTACTTTGCAATTTTTCTTTTGTTCTAACTAATTTGTCTTACTAATTTCTTCATACACACACATACCAAGGCTCCTTCCCCCTTACAAGGGAGGTAGCCAAAAAGGAAAGGCATAAAATCATTCCCATCCACTCCATCCCTGAAAGCACTCCACACCCCTCCATCCTCCCTCTCATCCCAGCACCTCCCGGATGACGGGTCATCCCCGCACCCTGTCCACCGCCCTGGGTCAGAAGCAGCCTCGCAAGACACAGCACATCCACAGCAAGGCCGCCTCATCAAATCGGCGACACCCCCCCCTCTCCGTCCCCCCCCCCCTCTCCGTCCCCCCCCCCCCCCTCTCCGTCCCCCCATGCATAAAGGAGAAGACGGGGAGAAATCCCTTCGGGCTGTGTTAAATCTGCTCACACATACTACCCCAACCCCCATTCCCCCGCCCACTCCACCTCATGCACCACAACACCATCCACACACAACCACTCTCCATTCACCCCTGTCTTCTGTCCTCTCCCGTCCTTCCTCAACAGACATTCCCCTCTTCCCCAAAGCCCCCTTTACCCCATCCATCCACCTCATCCTAGGACGTCCCTTCATGTTCACTCCCTCCACATCTGCCTTCCATACCTCTTTTACCAGTCTTCCTTCACTCATTCTTTCCATGTGTCCAAACCATCCTAATACTCTTTCATCAACCCTATCTCCCAACCCCCCTTCCACCCCTGTTCCCCTCTTCACCTCCTCATTTCTCACTCTATCCAGCCTAGTAACCCCCATCACACTTCTCAGACACCTCATCTCATACACATTCAAACTCCTTCTCTCTTCCTCTCTCATGTTCCATGCTTCTACCCCATACAGTGCTGTTGGCACAATTACTCCTTCATACAGTCTCCTCTTAGCATTCATTCCCAAATGTCTATTCCTCATTACACTTTTTAATCCACCAAGGCATTCACTCGCCTCCCCAAATTTCTTCAAAATAGTTTTTTATGATAAGACCTAATATATGTATACATGCATATGTATACATATATTTATATGTATATGTATCTATGTATATATATATATATATACAGTATATGCATACACACACACGCACACACACATATATATATATATATATATGTGTGTGTGTGTGTGTGTGTGTGTGTGTGTGTGTGTGTGTGTGTATGTGTATATGTATATATATATATATATATATATATATATATATATATATATCTTGATAGCGCAATGGGCTAAGTCACTGAATTTTTTTCACATCCGAGCTGAGTTCGAGAGTTCTAGTCCTCGGCCCGACCACGAATTTCCACATATATGCATCCTTCGAGCTTCAGTCTCGACTGCGATGGCATGAAATTAAAAGTGAATTGTGGTTGAATATATATATATATATATATATATATATACATATATGTGTATACATATATTACAAAGAAGGCGGAGCATGCCGACAGGAGACCTTTTGATCCATATCTAGGTCGGATGCAAAAAAAAAAAAAAATAATAAAAAAAAAATCATATTAATAATAAAATAATAAATAAAAACTATAATAATGTAAATAACAAATAAAATACATAAATAAATGCATAGGTATAGTTAAAATAATAAACAAACAGGTAAATATTAAATAATAAATTAACATATAACTAATAATAAATGAAAATCAGACAGACAAATGATAACAAAACAAAAACAAATAATATAAGATAAATTATAATCATTACAGCATCTTACTTAAGTATTTATCTAAATAATTCTTAAAACTTCGAACTGAACTACATTGCACTACCTGTGCAGGAAGTTTATTCCATTCATTAACTACACGGTTGGCAAAGTTGTTTCTACCTACTTCCAAATTGAATCTATTTCCGGACAGTTTGAGACCATTGTTTCTTGTCTGTGTAACGGGACGGGTGTAACGGTATCGTTACATCATCTCCATCCAACGTTACTTGTAGACACAAAATGTAACGGGGTCGTCACATCATCACGAAAAAGGGTTCACTTGCACAAACGCCTCTAAGTTTTTGTTCTTTATTTGTCGTATCAAAAACAACTTAGTTTACACACTACTACACAGTCTTATCACTAGGGCACGTCACTTAGAACCGACCGCTCTTGGGCTGTGTGAGCCAGTTTTCATGCCCGGAAATGATGAGTAGACAAAATCTAGAGTTGCCCTGAATCGTGAACTTGTTTTATTGTCTTGCTAGTCTGTTGTCCCACAAGGGTGGGGCAACTGCATTAATTACGTATTGATGTCTACTATCATACATGTTAATTATATATCCAGGGGAGGACCGTCAGTATACGTAATATCATATGTCAGTACTGGGTGGCTACTAGATTGATCGCGTGTGTTCGTCTGTGTGTGTGTGTGTGTGTTTGGTGGTCGACGGTGTTGTCGCGAAGCCAAAGGATTTGATGTGTCAGGGACTTGTGGATCGCACTGGGCCTCGTGATGCTGACTTAGCGTTTTGAATGCTTGTGGTGGACAGTGAGTGAAGAAGTGGGTTATATGACTGGGGTTATATTACTCGTCGTGTATATGAGACGTATACATCTGATTCTCATTCAGTGTGAAAATTTGGTCACTTTTGATGTTGTCAATTCCCTTTAAAATCTTAAAGATCTGTATCAAATCACCTCTGAGTCTACGCTTTTTTAGGGAAAACAGATTCATGTGCTTTAGTCGATTTTCGTATGATTTATTTTTGATATTTGGAATCAGTTTTGTGGCTCGCCGTTGTACTTTTTCCAGTCTGTCAATGTCTTTAATGAGATTCGGTGACCATACGGAAACAGCATATTCCAAATGTGGACGAACTAACGATTTATATAGCTTGTTAATGAGTGATGGACTTTTGAAATCAAAAGATCGCGCAATCAGTCCCAGAATCTTATTTGCTTTCTCAGAGGCTGAAATAAATTGCTTGGATGATTTGAGGTCGTTACTGATAATTACGCCGATATCTTTTTCACTATCCACTTTTGTTAACGAATTTCCAAATAACTTGTAATCGTACTTACTGTTATTTTTACCTATGTGTATTACCTTGCATTTACTTGTGTTAAATTTCATTAGCCACTTTTCAGACCATTGCTGTAATTGATCTAAATCTTCTTGAATATCTAATTGGTTTGAGTGATCATTTGCCACTCCGCACAGTTTTGTATCATCAGCAAATTTGGAAACAGTAGATTTTAGTCCATGGTCTATATCATTTATATATACTATGAATAGAAGTGGCCCAAGAACGGAACCCTGAGGAACTCCACTTGTAACACTTTTCCATCCAGAAGTTTTTCCATTTAAAACAACTCTCTGTTTTCGACCATTCAACCAATTACTAGTCCAACCTAATAGGCTACCACTTATTCCATGCAAAGCTAGTTTAGTAAGTAGTCTTTCGTGTGGGGCGGTATCAAAAGCTTTTGCAAAGTCTAGATATATTAAATCTATATTGTTTCTTTTGTCATAATTCGAGATAACTGTATATACATGCAGAGACCTCACTTCACTGTGGGAAACAAAATGCAAAAAGAACCACTGGAGAAAATTTAACATCAGGTGATAAGATTAAACAAAATACAGAAAACAGAGATCGCAAGACTTTTTTTTTCTTTCTTTTTTTTCTTACAAACATCAACTCAAGAATAAGGGATGTGGAAAGCTTTAACCAAGAAGGTCGACGGCCTCCGCCTCTCCTCGTGCCCTAAAGAACCTTACAAACCACATCTGAGTTGCTATGGGGACTACTTTTAATGTTCCCCCCAGTAATCCAGGATCTCTCAACACAAACACATCGTTAAGAGAGCACAGTCAAGCAACAGTCTTTTTCAACACAAAACTATTCACGACCATCACATTGATTAGGAGGGTTCCAACATTTTAGCAAAAAACAAAAACTCCTTTGAAGTAAATGTAATTGGACCGCGCCTTATTTTTGGTATATATGACAAAAATATGAACTTTAGTTATGGTCATTTCAAATGTGACAAATTGAACACAGAATTAGTTATGAGACAATTCCCCCCCAGATTGATCATCCGAGGAAACGAGGCACGGCGAGAGGTGGAGGGCGTCAACCCTCTTGGTTACAGCTCTCCATCCCCTTTGTTTTTTGTGTTGATGTTTGTACAAAAAATCTCCTGTAATTTCTATACTCTGTATTTTTGCCTGAAGATATAATGCACGAAAGATCTTACCGTCTACTGTTTAATATTCTCCAGCGGTTCTCCTTGCACACACACAGACACACACACACACACACACACACACACACACACACACACACACACACACACACACACACACACACACACACACACACACACACACACACACATATGAGCTCTGAGCTCTCTTCCGGGAGGGAAATAGCTATCGATCACGAGTCCAACACGTGAACCAAAACCTTGGTGAATCACGCACACACACACACACACACACACACACACACACACACACACACACACACACACACACACACACACACACACACACACACACACACACACACACACACACACACACACATATATATATATATATATATATATATATATATATATATATATATATATATGTATGTATGTATGTATATATCAGCGAAAAAAATACACGGGAGCGACGAGCGATTTCGCTCGGGAAAGTTCCAATGTCGCTCTCGCAAATGCAATAGCGGGAGCGATCCCCCACAAAAAATCGCTCCCGCGGCAAGATTCAACGTTTTTCATGCATTATCCATCATTTGGCAATCCCTGAATCCCATCACCATTGATGAAAGGATCAGAGCAAACACAACTTACCCGTGATCAATCATTGCATTATCAATCGATATCATAAACGCAACTCATCAATCAACTTTAATTTGTTGATGTATGTACGTATGTGTACGCGGTATAGCTGCT
>NC_134796.1:31714746-31717246 GCF_046742065.1 Oratosquilla oratoria
ACCATGCAGATTAAAAGCAGAAGAGTCGAAATAGAAAGAGTTGAATTAAACAAGCTTATCACCAAAAGGTAGAGATCAGAGAAAAGAAAGAGAAACATGGATGGAATAAAGAAAGATATTCGGAAAGGTAAAAGAATTAGAGTGACCGAGTGTAGACATGCTTTAGGAAGACAGTAAATGATATGTTTGAAAGACAGAAATGGAGAGATCATCAAATGTAAAAACAGGATGGTAAGAGAGTAGAAGAATTTTACCAAGAGCTTTACACGTCGAAGACCGTAGTTGAGTTAGTAAATTCATCTGTAGCCGTTAGTATTGTATCAGAAATTACAAAGGATGGAATAGAATTTGCTCTAAAAATATGAAACGAGGAAAAGCTACTGAGGGAGATGGTATATCGATAGATCTTTTGAAAGACGCAGGAAAAGACGTTCATATTAAGTTAGCTCAGTTGTACACCCAGTGCTTACGTCAAGAAAGCGTTCCCGAATCCTGGTGCAATGCTATAGTGATTTTCCTTCACCAAAAAGGAGACCAGAAGGACCTTAGTAACTACCGACCGATAAGCTTGCTATCAAATGTATATAAAATATTCTCCAAGATCCATACATGTAGACTAAGCCAAATTTTATATGGAAACCAACCGAAAAACAAGCAGGCTTTAAAAACGGATATTCGACTATAGGCCATTTGCAGGCAATGAACCAACTAATCAAGAAAATGACAGAATAGATATACCTCTTTGTTTAGTTTTTGTAGATTACGAGAAAGCCTCTGACTGGTAGAACAAATACATACATATACCAAGGCTTTTTCCCCCTTCCAAGGGAGGTAGCCAAAAAGGGAAAGGCATAAAAACACTCCCACCCATTTCATCCCTAAATACACTCCACACCCCTCCCACCCTTCCTCTCATCTGAGCACCTCCTGGATGACGGGTCATCCCTGCACCCTGCCCACCGCCCTGGGTCAGAAGCAGTGTCGCAAGACACAGTACATCCACAGCAAGGCCGCTTCATTTAATCGGCGACCCCCCCTCTCCGTCCCCTTTGCATATAAGGTGAGGACGGGGAGAAATCCCTTCGGGCTGCGTCAAAATTTACTCACACATACTACCCCACCCCCCACCCCCCCGCCCCTTTCTCCTCATGCAGTCACAACATCATCCATATACAACCATTCTCCACTCACCTCTGTCTTCCGTCCTCTCCCTTCCTTCCTCAACAGACATTCCCCTCTTCCCCAAAGCCCCCTTCACCCCATCCATCCACCTCATCCTAGGACGTCCCCTCATGTTCACTCCCTCCATATCTGCCTTCCATACCTCTTTTACTAGTCTTTCTTCACTCATTCTTTCCATGTGTCCAAACCATCCTAATATTCTTTCATCAACCCTATCTCCCAAATCCTTTTTCACCCCTGTTCTCCTCCTCACCTCCTCATTTCTCACTCTATCCAGCCTAGTAACCCCCACCATACTTCTCAGACACCTCATCTCAAACACATTCAAACTCCTTCTCTTTTCTTCTCTTATGTTCCACGTTTCTGCCCCATACAGTGCTGTTGGCACAATCACTCCTTCATACAGTCTCCTCTTCGCATCCATTCCCAAATGTCTATTCCTCATTACACTCTTTAAACCACCAAGGCATTTACTCGCCTCTCTCAATCTACATTCTACCTCCACCTTCACTCCACCTTTTCCTGCTACACTTGCACCCAAGTATCTAAAACTATCCACTTCCTCCAGTCGCTCTCCCTTAATGTTCACTTCCAGTCTACTGCCACTTTCACCCCTTGTACATCTCATCACCTTACTTTTACCCACATTTATCTTTAGCTTTCTTCTATCACATACTCTCCCAAACTCTGCCACCAGCTTCCTCAATCCCTCCTCTGACCCTGCCACAAGCGCAGTGTCGTCCGCAAACAACAGCTGGCTCACCTCCCACTTTTCTCCATTTTCTTTAACCATCTCCAATCCCTGACTCACTACCCTAGCATTCACCTCTCGCACCACCCCATCCATGTATAAGTTGAACAGCCAGGGCGACATAACGCATCCTTGACGAAGTCCCACCTTTACTTCAAACCACTCACTCTCTCCATTTCTAATCCTAACACATGCTCTACTACTCTCATAAAAACTCTTAACAGCTCCCAAAAAGCTTTCCTCCTATCCCATAAATCTGCATAACCTCCCACAGTGCCTTTCTGTCTACCCTATCATAAGCCTTTTCCAGATCCATAAAAGCCCAAAAAACATCCGTCCCCTTTCCTATAGCTTTCTCACATATCTGTCTTACCACAAAGATCTGATCTACACAACCTCTACCCGTCCTAAATCCACACTGTTCCTCACCAATTACTCCTTCTGTTCCTCTCCTAATCCTCTCAATTAAGATTCTCCCATAAGCCTTCCCTACTACACTCAACAGGCTAATCCCTCTGAAATTACTACATTCACACTTGTCCCCTTTTCCCTTGTAAAGAGGAACTA
>NC_134796.1:31737299-31739799 GCF_046742065.1 Oratosquilla oratoria
ACTAATGGGAATGAATGTAATGCGTAACGATACTAAGTAGTGTGAGGCTAGGGAATAGCAACGCATAAGAACATGGTTTAAGTAACGAAAGGTTGGTTATGCTTTCATTCCCATATAAAGCAATGGTGTGAGAAGTGAAGAATATAATGGTTAAGAATATGGGAAATGATCTATTTTGATTCTAATTTCCCTGTGATTTTACAGCACTATCAGAAATAACTAGTGCTTCTGTGCTTGTGGAGAATATCCCACCGAGGAGATGATCAAAGAAGGATGTAAGAATAAATCAGAATGGAGGGAGAGTAGAAGTCAAAAGTGATCATGAATTTTATTCATTTATTTAACTATTCGTCTATCTTAGTACAGAGTAGTCAACATTCATAAAAGAGCGATGAGGTACTTTGGTCCATAGGGTATGTTATATGGGGAAACTATTGACAAACAGATTTTTTTATTTTTTTTTTTTTTTTTTTTTACAATTACGAAGTAAAAAAAAAGGACATCATGATGAAAGGTTTTTAAAATCAACTATGAACTGTGCAAAAGTGGAAGAAGGATAAGCCATCCAAGCGTTTATATCAACTAAAACAATACTCACTCTTGTCTCAACAGTTCATGATAAACGTACATCCCTTTTGGATTTTCTGTTGAAGTCATGATTTCTTGGATGTAAGTCATACTTCACAAGACGGTACTTTCTATTACCTGTTGATCTTTTCATAAATTAACAAAGAAAGAAAAAGAAAAATTAGAACATTTACGCTATTACCATTTGAATGTTTCATAGATTAACAAAGAAGAAATAGAAATAAAGATATTTATGTTAACTCTTCAACTTTTCTGTATAGACCACGTTTCTTGGATCTTTGGCGTCATTAAATCTATTTCTATTTCTAATCCGATCTAATCAAGGTACGACAAATTTAACATAAAAAACGAGATTTCATCATACCAGTGGATAGGAATACGCTTATAATATAATTAATTCCTTGAGAAGTGAATTAATTACGAGATTCCAAATTTAGGACAACCCCGGGTTTAGCTGGAAGACTTGATCCGGGGAAGGACAAAGAATCACCCTCCCTCCCCACCACACCTCCCCCTTTCCAGCTGACGCTTATGCATGTGTATGTACATGTATATGTGTATACGCATGTATATGTGTATACGCATGTATTTATGTGTACGTGTGTATATGTTTATGTGTATGTGTATATGTATATGTATGCATATGTATATGTACATGTATATGTGTACGTGTGTATATGTTAATGTGTATGTGTATATGCATATGTATGTGTATACATATATATATATATAAATATATATACATATATATATATATACATATATATATATATATATATATATATATATATATATATATATATGCAACAGTAATCACATAAAACACGGGAATAAAGATATTTTGCTGAAACCACAAGGAAATCAAAGATCGGAATACTGAACGTTTTCGTCTATTTAAGACATTTTCAAGGTAGTTATACAACAAAGTACAGCTTAAATATAATAGTGTAGAGAATAGGAGAGGTCACTCAACATAAATACATAAGGATTGTCTTACAAAGGAACAAAAATAGAAATAATAAAAAATAATAAATAATAATGACAAGAAAAAATAAATAAAATGGGTGACAATTGACACAGGTGACAAAAGGTCACACAAGATGGCTAAGGCGGAGCTTTGTGACATTGTCCTACAATTTGGTTGATGACAAAATTATCGAGTTTGAACAGCTCAGTGCTTAATTTGAGATTCTCATTGAGAATTTTCTTTAATTTATAATATGTATAAAGTATATATATATATATACATATATATATATATATATATAATATATATATGATATACATATATGTAATATATATATATATATATATGATATATATATATAATATATATATATATATATATATACATATATATACGTATATATATATATACATATGTATACATATGTATATATATGTATATATATGCACAAATTTCAGACAAATGAGAGAGAAATGGGTGGGGAAGGGCAAACGAAGATGTGTTGGGAATAGAGTTTATTTCCCTAACGTTTCGACCAATTTGGTCTTCTTCAGAGGACATGTTGCATTACAATAGGATCACAAGTCTTATACTCGCAGCGAGGGGGAACCCGGCCAGCTGTGAGCGGATGTGTCAGGTCTTCTCTTCGGATAATGATTTAATTATCATTAGCCGAAGAGAAGACCTGACACATCCGCTCACATTTGGCCGGGTTCCCCCTCGCTGCGAGTATAAGACTTGTGATGCGTATGTCCATGTGTATTTGCGTACGTATATGTACATGTCCAAATATTGCCTCAATATTTTATCATCCCCTTAAGCTTTGACCACTAAATCGTTCCCCTTCAATTGTTTCTATTCTGTAGCAAGTTTTACATAAGCTTGATAAAGTTACCAAATAAGAATTTGGAGCTATCTTGTCCTTTTATCTCCTTCGAAGGGGGT
>NC_134796.1:31772299-31804799 GCF_046742065.1 Oratosquilla oratoria
GCAGTGAACCTAGGTCTGTTATCTAAATACTTAGAATTGGGAATGGTGAATTGGTCTGTGTTTTGTCTATTCATTGTGGGATTTTGTTTTTGTAGTTGGCCTCTAATATGAGAAGGTTCTCGAAGTTCGATTCCCTCTGTAGGATGATTGTATCTTCTTCCAGATCCTTTCTTGTTATTGGGGATTGATGTGTGTCATTGTAATATTGTTTGATAATTCCTTTGGAGAGATGGAGGGAGAGGCGCTTTGATAGTTTTGTCGCAGTCGACCCTATGTACTTTTCATTAAGGGTTCCTTAATGGAAAGTACATAGGGTCGACTGCGACAAAACTATCAAGGCGGCTCACCCTCCACCTCTCTAAAGGAGCTATCAAACAACACCACATCGACACATATCCATCTCTACTAACAGGAAAGTATCTGGAAGAAGGTACAATCATCATATATATGTATATATAGATATGTATATATATATTCCTGTTAAATGCTAAAGCACAATTGGCGTCAATGATTTTAAGACAGCATTTCTCTAACTCTCTGTATTTCCTTTTTACTTCATAATTCAAACTCTGTAGGAAATAGTAAAAGGCTTCAGAATGTTGATTTATTTTACCGACATCTGTTTCAAACGGTCATCTTCAGGGTAATACAATACATTAAGACAATAGAAAATGCAGACCGTCATCACGGGACAAAAACCCGCAAGGGGATTGTGTCTAGATCACCTTCCGGGACGTAATCCCACACCGGCAAGTTGTCGCGGTTACCCTTTCCGTCTCGGTAGGGTAGACAGATTCCCACCTTACAAGTGACCTCTCCCTGCCGTTTTTACTCGGCCTTATATACCCATGTTTGTCTTGATGTATTGTATTACCCTGAAGATGACCATTTGTAATGGTTAAAATAGCTGTTGGTAAAATGAATCAACATTCTGAAGCCTTTCACTATTTCCTACAGAGTTTGAATTATGAAGAAAAAAGGAAATACAGAGAGTTAGAGAAATGTTCTCTTAAAATCATTGACGCCACTTGTGCTTTAGCATTTAACAGGAATTGTTTACGAGAAAGTCTTTGTCCAAAACATGTATATGTGTGTGTGTGTGTGTAAATATATGTATATATGTATGCATATATATATATATATATATATATATATATATATATATATGTTGAGGCATTGTGACAGGTTGGTGAAGGTGGGTGAGGAAGACATAAATCAGAGTCCAAGTTTATTTCTGACTAGTTTCGCACAAATAGGCTTCTGATTTATGTCTTCCTCACCCACCTTCACCATATATATATATATATATATATATATATATATATATATATATATATATATATATATATATATATATATATACAAAGAAGGAATTATAAAATGAAGAAACAAGGTACAGAATATATGACTGAATGAGACATAGTGAAGAGGGCACTCGGAGAGCTAGTGGAAGAAGTACACGTGACGGACGTTTGAACCGTCCTGATAACCAACGAGTATGGGACAACTGCTCATAATTTATATTATAATTTAAATAACTTTGAATTTCATGAGAAATATAACTATCTAATCTGTACAAAGCTTGATGGATATTAACATTTAATCCCTTACTAGATTTGATCAAACTGCATTCAATTAAATTTCGTTCTGTTATGTTGTTGTATGTGATGACTTTAGCGTTATCCCAGTCAACTGGGTGGTTAAAATTGTTCATGTGGTTGAATATACCGCTAGATTGGTTTCCCTCTCTAACGTATTTCTTGTGTTGATTGATTCGTGTTTTGAGTGTTTTAGCAGTCTGACCAACATAAAACTGATTACATAATTTACAAGGTATTTTGTACACACACCCTTTATCACTATTGACAAAATTATTTATGAGCAATTGTCTTAGTGTTCTTATTGTTAAAAACTACATTAATGTTAAATTTACGTAAAATATTTGGAATGTTTTGCAGGTTCTCTTGGTACGGTAGAATTAGCAAGTTATTCATATTGAAAGTTTGAGTTGACCTAAGGTTATAAAATGTCCTTTTAGTACGATTGTAAGCTGTGTCAAGAACATGTGTGGGGTATTGTAGCTTAGTACCAATGTCATAAATACATCTTATTTCATCATCGATGTACTCTGGGCTGCAAATGCGTAGGGCCCTGAGGAACATCGAAGAAAAAACAATCGCTTTACGCCATCAGGGTGTGAGGAATAATAGTGTATATATGAACAAACATTAGTTGGTTTGCGATATACACTAAACTTCAACTCACTTTCACAGCGGTACATATTACAATCAAGGAAAGGCAAAATACCTTCACTCTCTATCTCCACCGTGAACTTAATGGAACTGACCAAAATATTAAGTTTACATAAAAAATCATTTACGTTATTTTTAATGGGCCACAGACATAGGATGTCATTAATGTACCGCATCCATGCTATGTTGGGGGGAATGATCTTACTTAAAATTTTAGTTTCAAGAAACTCCATGTACAAATTACTCAATACGGGGGAGAGAGGGTTACCCATGCTCATGCCAAATTTCTGAGAATAAAATTTAATGATAAATTTTATTTAATGATAAATCTAATGATATATATATGTATATATATATATATATATAATATGTATATGTATATAATATGTATATATATATATAATATGTATATAATTATATATATATAATTATATAATATGTATATGTATATAATATGTATATATATATATATATATATATATATATATATATATATATATATATATATATATATACAACACTGAATGGGCCCCCGTGAACAAATATACATTTTTATCAACCACAATACACTTTCATTCTAAGCCATCAACATCAAGAGACTTGCGGAGGCCAACACGCAAAAATTGAAACGTGGTACAGCCAAGGACTCGAACCCGGGCTAGCACGTGACAAGTGTTAATGACTTAACCGATTGCGCCATCAAGAGAGATATAAGTTGAGCGCAACTTTTTTTACTAATTGTACTATCATAGTGGAGATGTGTTGAATGCAAAATTTCGTGTATGTTTAACTCGAGCATACAAATGTATAAGAAAAGTTACATTCAATATTGTGGCTGAATATATATATATATATATATATATATATAATATATATATATATTATACATACATTTATGTACATACATATATTATGGCGTCACAGATTACTCTGCGACGCATAGGGGGTTAGCGTAACGAGTGCCCTCTTTTCTGGATTACGTAACGTAAACAACGCGGGGTTAAGGATCCACGGGGTACTCGTCGCTAACATTTATTGGCAATAGAAAACACGACTTTCTCATCTTCACACAACAGGTGCTTCCGTTGAAACCATGGCAGCACACAGTAATTGGGAGGAAGAGTAGAAGTAGAAGTAGTAGGAGTAGGAGTAGGAGATGAAAAACTGTAAACAAACCAGAGCAACGCTCGTTACTAACAGCTTTTATACAGAATTACAAATAATCTGAACATGAAATACGAGCAGCTTAAGGCTAAAATCATTATGACATACAAGAAACAATATACCAGATCTAAAACTAAATTCAGCTCAAAACTCACCGAGTAGGCCGCGAAGGGAGCGGGGTATACAACTGAAGGCGTTTCAAACCACACTGGCTGGAGGCGCGACGTAACATCGCACCACCGCAACAGGTTCTTACACACCTTCTTAAGTCTAATTCTTAAAGTGAACATTGTACAAATAATGAGATGCTATCTTGCAGCACAGCTTGCAGACAACTTACAACGATAATATTCTTAAGCAGACGAAGCTTCTGCTCGCAGCATACTTAAATTAAACATTACAAAAAAAAAAAAAAACTTGAAAACCTCTTCCGAGGGGAAACGAGCCTTACGACAAAAAGATATGTAAACATGGGGATACACGGACATATAAAAAAGCCCCGTTACCTCTCGTAACGGCACACTCTAATTTTCTAGGGGGAAAAATTACCAAAACTATTGACCTAGCAACACAAGCTCAGAAATGGGTCTTACATATTCATGGGCTTTGTTGTTTACCACAACTCTTACTTGGACCTTCCTGACTAAATCATCCTTGCCAGGGAATACTTTGTTTACAATACCCAAGGGCCACTGTCCTTGGGGACACTCTTGATTTTTTACCAACACTACATCATCCACCTTTACATTTGGAGAGGAATTGACCCACTTTCTTCTGGGTTGTAAAGAGGAAAGATACTCTTTCTTCCATCTCTTCCAGAATTCCTCAGCAAGGTGATGGACATGCTTCCATTGAGATTTGTATACTGCCTTAATATCTATCTCTTCAGGAAGAGTTACAGGAATATCAGTTTTCTGAGTGAGAAGGATGGACGGAGACAAAATGAAAGGACTACTAGGGTCCGAGGAAACAGGAACTAAAGGTCTGGAATTCACGATCTTACATACTTCTGCAAAGAAGGTTACTAACACCTCATGTGTTAATGCCTTGGGGTGATGGTTAGTCAGTATCACATTCATGATGTTGCGGACTATCCCCACCATACGCTCCCATGCTCCACCCATGTGAGAAGCATGAGGAGGGTTAAACAACCAAGTGCAACCTTGACTTGACAAGAAACTATTGACATCACCACCTTCATCGGTAATGGCAAGCAAGTTCAGTGCTTTGACAGCACCTACAAAGTTCGTGCCTCTGTCAGAACGCATCATCTTAACTGGGCCACGAATACAAATGAATCTCTTTAAGGCATTAATGAAGGAAGAAGTACTCAATTCTTCTACAGTCTCTATGTGGATAGCTCTGGAAACAAGACAGGTGAACAGAACGCCCCATCTTTTACTTTCGAGGAAGGAACTTCTAGTGCGCCGAGTTTTTATATGCCAGGGGCCAAAAAGGTCAACTCCTACATAGGAAAATGGCGGATTGGGAGTAAGTCTATCGACGGGTAAGTCTCCCATCTTCTGAACACACACCTTACCTCTTACCCTTTTACAGGTGACGCATTTGGAAATGACCTTAGAAATGGTACGTTTCCCTCCCAAAATCCAGAAACCACCTGTACGGACGGCTCCTTCTGTAATCACTCTCCCTTGGTGGTGCACTGTCTCATGGTAGTGACGGATCAACAACAAGCCTAAGTGGGATTCCTTTGGAATAATAATAGGCCTTGCAAGCATACCAAGTACATCACTGCCTTGACTCAACCTGCCTCCTACACGAAGTAGGCCCTTCTGGTCTAAATAAGGAGACAGAGATGCAATGGGACTGGAAGGAGGTAAACAAACTTCACCTTGCAATTTAGTCATGGCAGACGAGAAATAATCCTTTTGGTATATCTGAACAATGAAATCAGCTGCATCTTCTAGTTGATCGGGTGACTTATGTTTGTTGCATATATGCCAACCTGAACAACACTTGTTACCTTGTTTGAAAGAACGGGCTATATGCTTAAGGAGAGCTACCGCTCTTACAAGTCTCCTCCAACAGGAGAAATTAGAGAACCTCTGAGCTAATGACGCAATTGCAGGCTCTACATTGCTTTTGTTTGCACTAACAAGGGGTTCAGACTCAATTGTGTAGTCTGATACCTTTACTTCTTTATCTGTCTCAGGGCTTACAAGAGGAAAACTTCCACTGGTGGATACAACATCCTCAAATAAGCTTGAGGGACCTGACAACCAATCACTCTGATTTAGGTTGGTTATTTCAAGACCACGGGTAGCCAGGTCTGCTGGATTACAATCTGTAGGTACATAATGCCATTGGTTAGGTTCGGTGGACGACCTAATGTGGTCTACTCTGTTACTCACGTAGACCTGAAATCTACGCCTTTCATTATGAATATAGCCCAAGACAATCATGCTGTCAGAATAGAAATGCCTTGCGTCTAAGGGTTTGTCCAAGCAATCCGAGATGGAATTGCTGAGATTAACTGCCATCACTGCAGCACACAACTCTAACCTGGGAATAGTATGACCATGGTTGGGAGCTACTTTAGCTTGTCCCCTCACAAAACACACCTGGTAGCTTTTGGTATCACTGAAAACCTTAAGATATGATACAGCTCCTACTGCTACTCTGGAAGCATCTGAAAAGGTATGAAGCTCTATCCTGTGAGCTTGAGACAAAGAAATACTAGCAAACTGACGATTGATGCTTATATCCTTGAGGTCCCTTAAGGACGTTAGCCATCTGGACCATTTGGTATGGATCTTAGCTGGTATGGGTTCATCCCAACCACACTTTAGATTGGTTATCTCTCTTAGGAGTAGTTTTCCCACTATTATTACTGGAGCTAAGAATCCCATGGGGTCAAACAGACTATTTACAACAGACAGTATCCCTCTTTTTGTCGAAGGCTTGTCTGAATCCATGAACTTATAGACGAAAACGTCTCTTTGGATGTCCCATAAGAGGCCCAGGCTAGACTGCATAGGCATAGAGTCAGAAGTTAGGTTCAGCTCCTGAAGGTTATCAGCCAGCTCACTGGTGGCAAACTTTTCCAGCACTTCCTTACTGTTGGAAGTGATCTTGTGCAAGCGCAGGCGTCCTCCTTCTTGAAGTGCTGACTTAGAGTCTTGGATTAACTTGTAAGCAGTCTCCGCATCTGGCAGAGATGCTAACCCATCATCCACGTAGAAATTGTTCTCTATGAAATAGCGAACTTCAGGAGAGGCATCTTCTACAGACTTACGCAAGCCATAGGTGGCAATGGCGGGAGATGGCGTGTTCCCAAAAACGTGAACAGTCATTCTATACTCAATCAACCTTTCATCAGGGTCATTATTCTTGTACCAGAAGAATCTGAGATAATCTCTTTGCTCAGTCTTCACTTTGAAATTGTAGAACATCTGTTCTACATCAGCTGCCACTGCTACAGCTTCCTGACGGAAACGTAGAAGAATCCCGAGAATACTGTTTGTCATATCAGGACCTGACATCAGCATATCATTTAGGGAGAACTCTCTGGATTTGGCAGAAGAGTCGAACACAACCCTGATCTTGTCAGGTTTCTTAGGGTGGTACACCCCAAACAATGGAAGATACCAGCACTTCTGATCAGACTTCAATGGTGGTGCAACCTCAGCATGCCCACGATCTAACATCTTTTGCATGAAGGCCATCATATGCTGACGTTTTTCCGGCTTTGTGCTGAGGCTACGATGGAGAGACAGTGTGCGGTGCCACACAAAGTCTCTATTATTACTGGTGGCTACAACATTGGGACGGAAAGGCAGTGGCGCGACCCAATGACCACTTTGATCCTTGCGGAACTCTGAGTTCATAACATCCAAGAACTTCCTGTCTTCAATCGACAGGGCGGCCTTGTCATCATCTTTGGTTACCTTGAACAAATCATCCTTTACTTCAGAAACATGAATCTGGTTACCACATGGTGCGACTATAGAGGGACGTCTATCATGTACAAAGGATGTTTTGAAACTGCTAATGACAGGAGGCCTACAAGTGCCATGGAGACACACTTCCCCAATGATTGCCCAACCCAGACTGGTCTGTTGAGCTAGAGGGGCATTGACAGGTCCAATTCTCTGGTCAAAAATGTAATGAGCTGAAGGCACATCTCGACCAATGATGAGTAGAATCTCAGCTTCAGGAACCAGAGGTGGAATACATTCGGCCAGATCGGACAGATGGGGATAACCACGAGCTATGGCGGGGGTGGGTATCTCTTCTCTTACACTGGGAATGCTGTCGCATTCCACTAACTGAGGGATATGCACCTCTTGTGAGTTATGCCAAGACACGATGGTGTAATTTTTGGTGGTGCGCCCAGAAGCGCCCGTTACACCTGCACAGGTAGCTAGACGATATGAAACCCGTTTGCTCAGCTTGTCAAACAAATCGAAAAACTCAGACCTTGCTAAAGAGCAATTGCACTGATCGTCTAGGATGGCATAACACCACACTCCGAGCTCTGGCTTACTTTCAGGATAGACCTTTACCAAGAAGGTCTTGGCGCAGGACTTACTCATGGAGGTGGGGTTACTGCATATCAAGGTACATTTGGAATTGACCGCAGCATCCTCCCCTCCCTGAGTCTTTACTATGGGGGTAAGAACATTTGGAAGCGGCACTTGATTGACTACAGGGGAGCGAGGTGTTTTATCTTGAGCAACCTCCCTTCCATGCTGTGTAACCGCTTGAGTCGAACTCCTCTTCGACCTGGGTTCATCGTGATGTAAGGCAGTCACATGAGTATGGGCCTTACAGAGTTTGCAGAAAGTTCTCTCTTTGCAGCTGGAAGGAGGATGGTTACCTTTGCAACATTTGTTGCACACTCCTTTATCGTTTAAGAAAACCTTCCTCTCGCTCACTGACATGGTGCGAAAAGCCCTGCAGAAATCCAAATGGTGTACGTAGGCATCATGGTAGACGCAAAAATCTCCCTTTTCTGCCTTTCTTTGCTCGGTAGGACTAGCGGCGCCAACAGACCTGTCAGCGCCCATGGTCGACTTACTGCCACTGGACAACATGGTGTCAGTCTTCTTCACACGCACTTGAGGAAACTTAGAGGGAGGTGGCTTCTCTGGTTTCACAAAACCATCGGCTCCAAGGCTTTGATAAGAGAAACATGGATCATTCTCGACCCTTGCCATCTCCTTCACAAACTCAATGAAGAAGGAGAAAGGTGGGTACGGCACACCGTGAGCAGTCTTGTAGTTCATGGCTCTGCCAGTCCACGCTCTCTGTATACAGGGTGGAAGTTTTGCGACAATGGGATTGATGCCTGACGAGGCGTCATAATATGCAAACAGTGTACTGTATACAGGGTTAGCCTTCAAGGCTTCTATCTGGTACAGAATGTCACACAGGTCGTATAACCTTAAGGTGTCTCTAGGTGAAATCCTAGAGAAGTTGGCGAGCTTCTTTTTAATTGAAGTCTCAATGATCGAAGGGGCAGCAAACCTGTCATCCAAGCGCTCCCAAATTCTACTGCACGCCAGGTTTGGATTCTTGGCATTTGAGTTTCTGGTTGTACGGGCCCATTCTTTAGACTCAGGACCTAGGTACTTAACTAACAGGTCTATTTCCTCCTTACATGAGGTGCCTAACTCTTGCACGACTTCCTTGAAACTCTCTTTCCAAACAGCATAGTCTTCCGCAGTATCATCAAACGTAGACAGCCTGCTAAGAAGTAAATCCTTCCGCAAGAAGAACTTGCTCAAATCGGCAGAATTGGAGGTTGTCCCCAACCTAGGAGATGCACTCCGAGGAGGTTTTACTACAGGTGGTGACACATAAGAAACATGGTTAGCAACAGGTTGCTGCGCAGGTTGCACAGACCTCACCTTTACCTTTTCGATACGAGGTTCAAAACTGAATGGAACATTGTTAGCAGGCTGTGAGTTAACTCTGAAATCAGAACAGGGCTTGAAAACAGGGCTTTCAGGATTCAAGCCTACCAGATCCTTCTGACTAGCGGAAACATCGACTATACCACCCTGTTGCTCCACATATAGTTGGGTGCGGGTAGCGACTGTACCTTTTAATTGGTCCCAGTCACTGCATGTTTCCCAATCATCGTCGGGTCCTAAGTGCCTAAGTTCGGCTTCGGCTTCTTCCAACTCCTTTTGTTGTGTCATAACTTTGAACTTGGCCTGCATTTCAGCCTGCTCTTTCATAAGCTGACCCTCCTGTTCGGCAAACTTGACTCTGATACGAGCGGTCTCCACCTTGGCTCGTTGCTTCCTTGCAACACTAACACTGGTGCTACTGGAACGACCTGACCTAACCGACCTTCTTGAACTGCCCTTCATGGAAGGGGGCATACAACGCTCAGAGTGGTCGACGAGGGATAAAGGAACTTGATTGGACTTCGGGTCATCTTGTAAAAACGGTTCAGTGTGGTGTTCCTCTTCCGTGACTTCAACTGAGGAAGAGGAAGCATAGTTACTGATTACCTGACGAAAAGATGCCTGAAAATCCCTGTCTTCGTGCTTCACTGATTCAGCACGAGCCAGACTTTCTGAAGTACGTTCACGCATTAAGAATTCCAGGTACCTTTTTACAGTATCCTGGTACACAGCGTGGGCCTCATACAACCAAGGACCATGATTCGGTTCTTCCAATAAGGCTTGTACTCCTTCTCTACTCGCCTTTACCCTCTCTTCATGCTGATCAGACGCTCTCTGAAAAGCCTCTTGCCCTTCAGCCGTGAGGACTCTGACCCTACCAGAGACGGGTCCTTCATCTATACTGTGGTTGGAAGACATATTGCCAAGCGAGAGAAACAGTGAGAGACAAGACAGTAATATGATAAAGAAGACAAGGAAAACTCGAACTTAATCGAAAACCACGGAGTACGTTACCACACTCCTAACTATACGACTATTGAGGTAGACAACAACAGATTAAACCCTACATTTGGTTCAATCTAAAAATGCACATTAGTCGCATGCTTATATTAACATATGACAGGATTTAGGCAAGGTAGCTTGCCTTCAAAGGAAAAACACATGCTTAACTGCGACGTGGTGTTATGTAAACACTGTTGGGGCTTGGCAACCATACGTTGTTGCCACATCACACTCGCGCGCCGATACGATCACTAAGACTGCCACATCACACTCGCGCGCCGATACGATCACTACACTTTGGCTTGCGCTACACTACACTTTTACTTGCGCTACAAACCCAAGCACACACACGCAACTTATGCCAGGAAGGCGACACATCAAGTTCATGTGGTGACGACGAGGGGAATCTAGACGTGGCAACGGCGTGCAGGGCGTGGTCTGGCCACATCCTCAAGATGGACTTGGCATACTGCATGGCTAACTTTTAACTCCTTCGCAGCGGCTCTTTTCATTCACCTCTTCACGAAAGCGATTTTCTTGGCAGAGAGCGCCAATGGCCATCGTTTTTCATTATGGCGTCACAGATTACTCTGCGACGCATAGGGGGTTAGCGTAACGAGTGCCCTCTTTTCTGGATTACGTAACGTAAACAACGCGGGGTTAAGGATCCACGGGGTACTCGTCGCTAACATTTATTGGCAATAGAAAACACGACTTTCTCATCTTCACACAACAGGTGCTTCCGTTGAAACCATGGCAGCACACAGTAATTGGGAGGAAGAGTAGAAGTAGAAGTAGTAGGAGTAGGAGTAGGAGATGAAAAACTGTAAACAAACCAGAGCAACGCTCGTTACTAACAGCTTTTATACAGAATTACAAATAATCTGAACATGAAATACGAGCAGCTTAAGGCTAAAATCATTATGACATACAAGAAACAATATACCAGATCTAAAACTAAATTCAGCTCAAAACTCACCGAGTAGGCCGCGAAGGGAGCGGGGTATACAACTGAAGGCGTTTCAAACCACACTGGCTGGAGGCGCGACGTAACATCGCACCACCGCAACAGGTTCTTACACACCTTCTTAAGTCTAATTCTTAAAGTGAACATTGTACAAATAATGAGATGCTATCTTGCAGCACAGCTTGCAGACAACTTACAACGATAATATTCTTAAGCAGACGAAGCTTCTGCTCGCAGCATACTTAAATTAAACATTACAAAAAAAAAAAAAAACTTGAAAACCTCTTCCGAGGGGAAACGAGCCTTACGACAAAAAGATATGTAAACATGGGGATACACGGACATATAAAAAAGCCCCGTTACCTCTCGTAACGGCACATATACATATATATATATATATATATATATATATATACGTATATTCATCATCATCAACATCATCATCATCATCACCATCATCATCATCACCGTCGTGCTCGTCGTCGTCGTGGTCGTCGTCGTCGTCGTTGGTGTTATCATTAATATTATGGTTATCATGATATTGTTATTTTGATATTTTAATTTATTCTGTCTTATTAAATTTCTTATTTAATTTTTCTATCAACTTATTTTTTACCAATAACTTCGAGAGTGACCACAGAACAGCGTTGCCATTAATGTCAGAAAGCTTTGGTAATGATTCCTGGAAGTGAAGTGTTATGAAAACTGTATCAACCATTTGGACAGATTTCTGAGGTTGTAAAGACGTCATGTTTGTAGATTCCCGATTGTAGATTTCCAGTTGTTATGAGAGAAAGAATCTTCTAAGCGAGCCAAAGGAAATTGGAAAGAACATGTCAGTCGTCTTGGCACAGGGAGTGGGGAGGTGGAGGGAGTGGGAGGGCAAGGGGCGTCGTCTTTGACAACGACAACAATCCATTTTCCAGCTGAGGACTCAATCATCCTGCCAACCTGTTTAGTTCACGTTGAATTAAATCCCTTGAAGGTACGGGTAAGGAATGCTTGGGTTCACTTCGTCACTGAAGGGGAGGCTTCACCTGAATGAAGCCCTTCGGTAGCTTCAGGAACTTCTGAAGGGGTTCACTGTTAAGGTGAATAAAATCGTCTACCGACACTGAATGGTTCAGTAATGATGAAAGAATGCTAAGGATCTCTGGTCCGTAGGGGTGCCGCTAGAATCGATGGAATATGGATTCCCTAAGCTGTAAGTCAATACCTCATACCGATGGGAGGGAGGAGATTTGTCATAATTCTATTTTCATTTTTTCTTATATATGTATATGTGTATATATACATATATATACATATGTATATATATATATATATATATATATATATATATATATATGCACATATTTTTCAAGAGCGTTGCTTTAATTTAGATGGTTTATTAATTGAAAATATCCCCAATTCTTCTCGTTTTCAATTACTCTAGTATTGGTATTGCATCATCAATATATTTGTTTTTCAGTGAATTCTATATGATATCATATTGTCACTGTACTATTCATATAAAGTTATGAATAGCTGGATGTTTTATTTATTCAAAATTCACCAATTCTTCTCATTTTCAATTACTCCAGTATTGGCGATGCATCATAGATGTATTTGTTTTTCACCGAATTCTGTATAATATCATATTGTCATTGTGCGATTGATAACAATTCATATAAAGTTTTTGGTGTCTGGCCCGGTCCGCGTTGCGACTACTACCAAATGCGTCATAGGTCAACAAAGGGAGGCGACAAGTCCATTGACATGCAGCACCATCTATTGATCGCACGGGGATCTAAGGTGGCTTTTGCTCACGTTGAGTATTCACGCTCTTTCCTCTCTTCGCTCTCTGTATAGTCTTTGGTGACCAGTTGGTCGGAAATTGTGGACACGGCAGGTTTGTTTGCGCATGCGTCAGAGTTTCAAATTAAAAAATACAAAATTATTTTATTTCTGTTTTTTTATTGAGTGCCTATGGTCTAGACAACTTCCTGGGCGTGTCATGTGCACTAGCAATGGTCTCTATTTCTCTCGTCTATTTTTTTTTTCTTTTCATTTTTGGTTGACTGTTCGGACTGTAGTCAATTTCTTTAGTATGACATGTGAACAAGCAATATTCTTCATTTCACTTAACTTTTCATTTACACATTCCGTCTTACGTATATTGTGTGAAGGAAACAGGTAAAAATTGGTTTACCAATAGAGCGGCTAGCGAATGGAATAGACTCGGCAACCATGTAGTGAACGCAGAACCTATTGGTTATTTAAGAGAAGATTAGATAACTATGGATGGGGATGATAGGTGGACATGGAACTGCCTACTGTAGGCCTTATGGTCCTTTGCGGTCTTCTTAATCTTTATTATGGTCTTATATGATTTATCACACAATTGCAACACCTTTACACGATTGCATTTCAACATTCGATCAACCACGAATTTCTAATGTTAAAAGAATCCATCTTTCCTAATTCACAATACAAAATACTAATTTCACAATCTTTAATGGGTAGACGGATCATCTTTATATATATATATATATACTTTTTCGTTGAAGATAGTTATCGGTGTATGCCCATTGCTGAAACCTTGGGTTCTTGGCTATAGATCCCCTCATGTCTTTCTGAAGTAGATAAGTGTGGTTTACGAATAAACAAAAAAAAAGTTATAAGCTTCTTCCCAACATGTGTCGATATTACCACAGGCTTAAGCCACAAGAGACTCACTCTGTACTCTCGTAATAAAAACAAAAGGAAGACCACAACACTAACAACAGAATCCATACCAGACAGGATCCAGTGGAAAACACTAAAATACTGAAATATGGTGATCATCACGAAAAAGTACGTGTTTGAGAAAGTGCACTGGAAGACAAACCAAGCATGAACGTACAGGCAGACACATTAAGCGCCGTGTTGCTTTACCAGGAGGCCACAAAACCAAGACGATGTCTCAGGCACAACACCAGAAGGCTATCCCACGGAATGCTATCTATAGTAATACCAACCCCTCCCAACTCATCGACCGGGAAAGAATTTGTCTTTATGTATGTATGTATATATATATATATATATATATATATATATATATATATATATATATATATATCACTGCCAAGTAATGTCTTAACACATTAGTAAATACACTAAAAACCCACTGTTGATTGGATTTAAGAAAAGAAATGAAATAACGATTTCCGTATATTTCGATCACTTGCTATGATCCCCTTCAGCAGAATACAAAGACAAGAGAAAACACATATCTTACAGAGGAGAGGGGTGGAGGGAAGATGGACATGACATATCAGGTGGCGTCTATGTTGCTGCGTCTATGTTGCTGCCACAAAGCCCGCGCAGCAACACAGACGCCACCTGATATGTCATATCCATGTTCCCTTACTCCATCTCTCTCCTCTGTATATAAGATATGTGTTTTCTCTTGTCTTTGTATTCCGCTGAAGAGGATCACAGCAAGTGATTGAAAAATATACTGAAATTGTTATTTCCTTTCTTTTCTTAAATCCAATCAACAGTGGGTTTTTAGTATACATATATATATATATATATATATATATATATATATATATTTATTTATATATATATATATATATATATATATATATATATGAAAAGTGATGGCTTATTGTGCGTTTATTATTTTGTTTATTATTTTCTTAAATGTATTTCTCATATGCCTTACTATGGATCTATGTTACTTTGAGAGGAGGTTTATGACTTCTCTGTAGGTGGTCATGTTTGCTATATCGCGATTTCGAGTTCAAGATCCCTCTTGAATCCGAAATAACAAAATAGCAAACATGACCACCTGTAGTGAAGTCATAGACCTCCTTTCAAAGGAACATAAGTCCATAGTAAGGCATATGAGAAATACATTCAAGAAAATAATAAATGCATAATTAGCGACCACTTTTAATCTCATGCCCATATATCATATGACTTTCGCATGCCCTTCCCATTGTATTCTTGGCTGATGATGTTTGCATGTGTCAACCGAAACTTTATAGTTTTGTAATATATTTGTTTCAATTTTCATCTTGCCACGCCATAGATCGCTGTAGTTTTAGGTTTAACCTACTTTTAGAGTACAACAAAAATATCAGAAGAATGAAGAAAATGATAAAGAAAATAATCGAAATGAGTTAAATTCGACTTTAACAAGGTACATTAACAAAAGAGTGTGTGTGTATGTGTGTGTGTTTTATAATAAATGCGATGAAATGGGTATATCTTGCCACTCACTTTAACATATATACATTGTTACTTTCAAAAACACTGAGCCCCTGGAACAAAGACAGTGAATTACACCAGGAGGCGTCGTTTGATCTCGCAAGCGCCAATTTGATTTGGATTGGTGACGTCGGACCTTGGGTGTGAGTCAATACCAACAGAAACAACAACAACAACCGCAGCAACAGCAACAACAGCAACAACAACAACCACCACCACGACGAAGAGAAACCAATATTGACATCACCTTTGACGGCATAGTATAAAGGTACACATTCCGATGGCCACCAAGATGTCTGCCATTTGTAGTCGAGTGTCAGTATGGCTGATAGTGAGGATAGTTTCAGCATAGCCTGACGGTGGTTGTGCATGGGACAGTGAGAGTAGTATCGGCCCACGTTGACACTATAAATTGAACGTCAGCTTGAACTGACGACAGAAGCAGTGTGTCAATATGAGCTGACAATGTGAGTAGGGCGCCAATATGGCTGACATTGAGGATAGTGTCAGCCTAGCCTGACGGTGGTAGTGCATGGGCTGACAGTGAGAGTAGTGTCAGCCTATGCTGGCGACATGAATTGAACGTCAGTATGAACTGACAACAGAAGCAGTGTGTCAATATGAGCTGACAGTGGGAATAGCATGTCAGCATGGGCTACTAATGCAAACAGTGTCAAAAAGGGCTGACACTGGGGACAGTGTCAGCACAGAGTGACATTGGGGAGAGTATTAGCACGGACTAACAGGGTGTCAGCAACTATGCGAAGCGATCATGGCGGCGTTCGACAAAGGCTGTGTGTTCATCAGTGAACCTTATTAGTCCATAACTTGAAGACAACAAAGGTCTGAGCGACAGGAAGTGTCCTTAGACATATAAGCTCTCCATAAAGCCTTTGTTACTAAAAGTGAGGAGAATACGCCAGGAGACGCTGAGTAGCTGCGTCCGAAGCCGTCACCTTTGCCCCCATTATGCGCTTTAGGGACTGGTTGGGGGGCAAGTAAGAAACACTGTTGGGAATCGGAAGTGAGTGCGGGATTCAAACCCATAATTAAGCAAATGTGAGACTAGCATGTTTTCGATGACGCCACTAGCATTACAGCGGGATTTTATGTGTATTTATTTAGTCTAGAAATAAACGATTTTATTCAGTTAAGGTAATGAAATTTGTGGGTCCCTCTTTGGATGAATAAAATCACCTGGCGGCGACCAGAATAAAGATATAAATATTTTATCATAGCAATTGGTTTGGTGGGTGTGAATTTGAGTGTGTCAGTGTAATTCTCCAACCGTACTATAGAAACAGAAGCCTTGGCATTTCATCCAACATCACGAATCTCATTAGTTTACCTGATTAAATCATTAGTTAACTTGGTATTTAATTTTCACTAAATCTGTTAATATTCGAAGGATAGATTGAGGTTCTGGATCAAGATTAAAGCGAAGAAGGAAACGTTTAAACGCCATTTAAATAAAAACGTTTGACATTCTTTTGCCAGGGATCGTCCGGCGAACTAGTTTTTCATGGCCCATCGTGCCGACTGCCCTAAGGCTCATTTTCCTATATAGACAGTTTACGAACATCACCTTAACAGCGTCGTCGATGTGAGACACAAATCCAGACCATTGGAATGAAATTCCAATTAGTCCCCCCCCTCTTCCCCCTTCTCCTCCCCTTCCCCCCCTCCTCCTCTCCTTCCGGACTGAGTGTCCGGACTCAGTAATTACCCCGGACGTAATTGGCCCGGGCTTGTTGTGTGTGCTCGAACCTCGGTCCGGATTTCCCAGTGCTTCGTCGTCCTCCTCCTCCTCCTCCTCCTCCTCCTCCTCCTCCTCCTCCTCCTCCTCCACACCCTTTTCTTCCTCCTCCTCCAGACATTCTAGACTAATCTGACCTTAGACTCTGAGGTTCCGGTGGAAGTTCTGAGGACATTTCGCTCACATAAAAAAAAAAAATAATAATAATGAAAATAAAATAAAATAATAATGCTAATGAACAAATATATAAATAGATAAATAAATACTTCTATTCTTTCGGGATTCTCTCTCTCTCTCTCTCTCTCTCTCTCTCTCTCTCTCTCTCTCTCTCTCTCTCTCTCTCTCTCTCTCTCTCTCTCTCTGTCATTCTCCTTCTCTCTCCAATTTAATTTGAATGCGTGAGCAATGAATTGGTTATACAGTAGGTTACAACATCAAAGCATACAGACGAAACAAATTAGTTTCTGTCTATTTAAAAGCCAATAACCAGCGCTTCTATTCCTGGAGACAAAATCGCACCGAAGAAGTGAAATCATGGGGGAGGAGGAGGAGGAGGAGGAGGTGGTGGAGGTGGCCAAGGAAGGACTTAGGGAAGGTATGGATAATACAAGTTAAAATTATATATATATATATATATATATATATATATATATATAAATATATATATATGTATATATATATAAATATATGTATATATATGCGAATATATATATATATTATATATATATATACATATATATATATATATATATATATATGTATATATATATATATATATATATATTGGTATCCAGTTAGACAAGAATGCTACGTGACCGAGGTCCGTTGGGATGTCACTAGTCATCTGAAATATGTCTGTTGGAAGTCAATCATGTCAATACAGAAAACAAAATACAATGAAATTAAAATGGGGTGAAATAGAAATAAAAACGTATCAGAAATAAAATGAAAGGAAAACAAATGAGCATTACAGCACAGGCTTTTGCACAAACGAATCCTAAAAGCCTTGGATCTCTGCAAGCGGTTTAGTCCATTTACTAACTACACGTTTGGTAAGGTTGTTTCTACCTTCTTCACTGTCAAATCTACGTCCTGCCATCTTCAGACCGCAATTGGTCGGAGCTCTGTATTAACTTTGTGTGGGTGATTAAAGGATTAGATTTTATTTAGACATTATTTTAAAGACTTTAATGAAACCATTACGGAACAGAGCCCCTCAGAGGATTTTTACGAATGGATACTAATTTAAAAAAAAAAAAAAATAATAATAATAATAATAATAATAATAATAATAACAATAATAATAATAATAATAATAATAAAATAATAATAATAATAAAATGATGATGATGATGATGATGATGATGATGATGATGATGATGATGATGATGATGATGATGATGATGATGATGATGATATTAATAATAATAATAATAACAACAATAACCGCAACAACAACAACAACCACCACCTTCAGAACTCCTAAATTTTGGAAACTTGTCACCCGTCACCAGTGGTAATGCTTTGACTAAAAAAAAAATCATCAAATTTACGTCCATATCGGAAAATTTTGTACGACAGTTACAATTCTGACAGCAACAGTTGTGGTACTGATAGCGGGTCAGGTTAGTTTGGTTTAGGCTAGGTTGGTTAGGGTTAGGATAGCCTAGGTTAGGTTAGGTTGGGCTAGGTTGGGTTGGGTGAGGCTAGGTTGGGTTAGCGTAGGTTGGGTTGGGGTGAGTTAGGTTAGACTAGATTGGGTTAGGTTAGGTTAGATTGGGTTAGGTTAGGTTAGGTTGGGCTAGGTTAGGTTGGGTTAGGTTAGGTGATTGGATTGGATTAGGCTAGGGTGGGTTAGACTAGGTTGAGTTAGGTTGGGTTAGTCTAGGTTGAGCTAGGTTGGGTTAGTCTAGGTTGAGTTAGGTTGGTCTAGGTTAGGTTAGGTTAGGTGTCACTTCCCTCGACAGTTGCAATATTGGCTAGGAAGGGTTTCCTGGCGCAGAGTGGCAGTCGTGTTGGCACCAAGGCCGGCTAATTCAGCGACATGGAGACACTTGGCGCGTGTAAAACACCGACCGCATCGGCCACGTACCATTTCACGACCACAGCGTAACATGCTCTGCCTGTGACCTCTCGTTTTTTTATTTTATTTTTTTTATTCTTCTTTTTGTTTTTATTTTATTTTATTTTTTCTTCGTTTTTTCATTTTTTTTTTTCTTCTTTTTGGTTTGATTGAATTTTATTTTTTCTTCGTTTTTTCATTTTTTTTTTGCTTTAATTCAATTTATTTTTTTCTTCGTTTTTTTCATTGTCTTCTTTTTTTAATTCAATTTTATTTCTTCGGTTTTTTCATTCTTTTCTTCTTTCCTTAATTTCATTTGATTTTTTCTTCGTTTTTTCATTCTTTTCTTCTTTTTTCATTCTTTTCTTCTTTTTTCTTTCTCTTTCTTCGTTTTCTCTTATTTTCTTTTTCTTTTTTTCATTTTCTTATTTGAGTGTCTTTGTCTTGCGTCATCCCTCCCGAAGCCAAATGACATTTTTTTCTTCTTATTTCTTCTGTCTCTGGGCGATTGTTTTAAGCTCCGTGACTGCCGTCAGTTGATTTTATCACCATCGCACTGACTGACCCGAGGTTCGAGTCTTATAACCTTCAGCCACCAAATATTTATGGAGCATAGTCGTGTAATGTATCACAGTGAGTTACATTAGAGATCTTTTGGTTCATATTGGGGTCTAAAGAGAAAGAAAATATGTAACGTATCACAAAAATAAAAAGTAAAGTAAATTGAAAATTAGAAAATAAAACAAAATAAATAAAATAAGATAAAAATATTTATAGAATAAGATAAAGCAGAATAAAATAAGATAAAAAGGGGTCATAGAAAGGAATTTCAAAGACTCGTAGTGAGTAAAAAAAAAAAAAAAAAAATTGTCCAGTGATATGGTTTACTTGATGGAATCAAACCGAGATATGATCTTTATCACTACGACGTTTGTGCCAATGGAGAATGTCGAGGGCCTTCTTAGGGTCTCGACTATACGAGGACGAATTCCAGGACAATGATGAGGTCGAGGACAAAATAGAGGATGAGGACAAGACGAATGACGAGGACGACATCGGAGATCAATGGTGAAATCGAAGACAAAGATGAGGTCAAGGACGAGATGGATGACGAGGACAAGAAGACAATGGTGAAATAGAGGACAAGGGCAATATCGAGGACAAGACCAAGGTGGATAATAAGGACGTAATTAAAGACGAATACGAGATCGAGGACAAGATCGAAATGGCTGACGAGGACAAAATCGATTATCAAGAGCGAAATCGAGAAAAAATGATGAGATCGAGGACGAGGTTGAGGGCATCGAGGACAAAGACAAAATCGAGGACGATATCAATATGGATGGCGAGGACGAGTACTTGGACAAGATCGATGAAAAATTCGAGGACAAGGATGAAAATGAGGACGAGAAGAAGATCGAGGACAAGATCAATATGACGGGGACGAGATCGAGGATGTGGACAAGGATGAGGACGAGATAAGGGCAAGCGAGGACATGGACGAGGACATGATCGAAGACGACAAAATATCGAGTACGAAAGCGGGAAATAGGACGAGGACGATATTGAGGACGAGATCGAGGACGATGACAAGATCGAGGACGACGACGAGATCGAGGACGAGATCGAGGACGAAGACGAGATCGAGGGCGAAAGCGAGGAATAAGAGTCGGATTCGGAAAGTCGCGTTTCATTTCCAGCGTTTCTATCCTAACGGACACCAAAAGCGACACCATAGACAACGACAAAGCCAACGAACGACAATGGATAATATCTTGGTATTGGCGCCGTCATGTTCTTCGTTTCCATTTTATTTATTTTGATTCTGCTTATTCATTTATGTGTTTATTTAACTATTCACTCATTTATCTATTTGCTTGTTTATTTTTGCATTTTCCCATCAATATTTGGATAATTGAGTTGTGATATGTTTTTTTTTTTTTTTTTTTTTTTAACCTGTTTGATTTACTTTGTTTTTTAGTTTGTCTTGTTTTTATTGGATTTATTTGTTTGTTTGTTCATTCATTATTCATATATCTATTTATTCATACATTTCATTATTACTTTATTTATATATTTATCTATTTATGCATTTCATTATTCATTACTTTATTTGTTCATTTATATATATATTTTTATTAATCATTTTGTTTATTCATTTATTTCATTTATTCAATTAGTTATCACCAATTCTAATCGGAATTGTAATTATTTCTATTTCTATGGGTTGGCTAGGTTTTGGTGATCAGACAATAGTTTTACGCCAGGAGACGTTGAGTAGCTACGTCCCAAACCGTTAAGTTTACCCTTCGTGCTAGGAGAGCCAGGTCAAGTGTTCCGTCGGGGATCGAACCCGGGACAGAGAGCAGTCACAGTGAAGCGTCTCATGGCGTTAGCCTATATTAGCGATATCTTAGTTATTGTTGAATAAATAGGTGAATAAATAAAGATGAATGCAGAGGTAAATAAGGAAGTGAATAAACAAATAGGTAAATGAATAGACAAATAGATAAGTAGATAGGCAAATTGATGAACAGATAAACAAATTATAAAATAAGTAAATAGATAAATAGATGAATGAATAAGTAGATAGATATTCGTGAATTTTACAATGTGCATTTGCGCAGAAGGATAGAAGCGGCGGTGAACGACAAAGCAAAATAACAACAACAACAACAACATGAAGCCCATGTTATAGCAATTTGCTATTTCTGTTCTGGCAAAAGGAAATTTTATTCACCCGAGGGCAGGAGACTTGTTGTCGTTGTTGTTGCTATTTTTGTTGTGGTTGTGGTTAATATTGTTGTGGTTGTTTCGGTTGTGGTTGCTGGTTTGGTTGTTGTTCTTCTTCTGCATCTTTGGCCTCTTTTTCTTCTGCCTCTTCATCTACTTTTTCTCCATTTTCTTCTTTATTTTTCTTCATTCTTTTTCTCTTTTTTTTCTTTTCTTCTTTTCCTTCTTCTTCTTCTTCTTCTTCTTCTTCTTTTTCTTCTTCTTCTTCTTCTTCTTCTTCTTCTTCTTCTTCTTCTTCTTCTTCTTCTTCTTCTCCTCCTCCTCCTCCTTCTTCTCCTCCTTCTTCTCCTCCTCCTCCTCCTCTGCCTCTGCCTCTTCTTCTCCTCCATTTTCTCCTTCTCCTTTTTCTTTTCCATTCTTCTTCTCCTTTTTCTCCTTCTCCCTTTTCTTTTTCATTCCTCTTCTGCCTCTTCTTCTTCCTCCTCTTCTTCCTCTTCTTCGCGAAAGATAAAGATCACGAACTTGGAAGTTCGAGAGAAATTCTCTTTGCTTGAGCTCGTTCCGGGCAATTGCTTCAGCGTTGTTGGAGCTTTCGCAAACGTCCTCGCTGCCGCTCTTCTCGTTCTCGTTGTTGTTGTTGTTGTTGTTGTTGTTGTTGTTGTTGTTGTTGTTGTTGTTGTTGTTGTTGTTGTTGTTGTTGTTGTTGTTGTTGTTGTTGTTGTTGGGGTTGTTGGGGTTGGGGTTGTTGGGGTTGGGGTTGTTGGGGTTGGGGTTGAGGTTGGGGTTGGGGTTCGGGTTGTTGTTGGGGTTGTTGTCGTTGTTGGGTTTGTTGTCGTGGTTAGGGTTCTTGTTGTCGTTGTTATTGTTGGGGTTGGGGTTGTTGATGTTGTTGTCGTTGTTGCAGCTGTTGTCATTATTGTTGTTTTCGTCAGGTGAAATGTTTTTGTTTGTTTCCTTATTTATTCATAATTTATTTTATTTTTATTTGTTTATTCAATTCATTTATCAGGTATTCATTATATCAATTTATTATCTATTTAACTATTAATTTACTCGTTTATTCATAAGATTATCTGTTCATGAATACATTCACTTGTTTATAGATTTATCTATCTATCTATTTATCTATTTATTAATTCTGCATTCGTTTATTCATTTATCTATTTATTTATTCTTATTAATTCATCTATTCATTTATATGTTCGTTTATTCATGTATTTGTTTATATAATTGTTTATTTATGAAGTTATCTGTTGATTCATTAATTTAATTATCTGTTTAATAATCTATCTATTCATTTATGTAATAATCTGTTTATGAATTTATATGTTATTTACTTTATTCAATTATTCATTTGTACATTTATCTATTCACTTCTTTATTCATATAGTTTATATAATTATTTGCTATTTGTTTGTTTATTCAATAATTTATTTTTAATATATGTTCACTTATGTATTAATTAATTTATTTATCTATTCATGTATATGTTTATTTATTTATTTATTTGACTATTTATTAATTTAACTATCTATTTATATATTCAATCATTTGTTTATTCATTTATTCATCTATTCATTGATTCAGTCTGCATTCAGGCCACGTGTCGCCAGGCTCAGCATATTCATCTTTAAGCCGCTGCCCTCCGGAGGGGTGTAACGGAATTGAATGAAATCAGTTGGCCGCAGACCAAAGAGGAGGAAGAGTATCACCCAGAAGGAAAGGGGTGAAGCGGAGATGAATAAAATCGCCTGGCAGTAGTGAAATTACAAGGAAAAGTGCCACGCGGTCCGCAAGGGATTAAGTATTTTTTCTTCCATTATTTTATTTTTCGTTTGATTTTTTGTTTTATTTATTCTTTTTTACCTTTTTTATTTTTGTATCGAGGTAGTATTTCTTGAACGTGTAAGATTGTGTTCTTTTTCATGTTTTTGTTTGATAGTGATATTTCTTTTATATAATATCTTTTGATCTGAAATTATTTGTCGGCTAGAACATGATACCAGCAAGGTATGAGGTCAAATTTACCTCCAACCTTTGTATACATTGTGTGTGTGTGTGTGTGTGTGTGTGTGTGTGTGTGTGTGTGTGTGTGTGTGTGTGTGTGTGTGTGTGTGTGTGTGTGTGTGTGTGTGTGTGTGTGTGTAATAACTAGTGCTTCTATCTCATGGACCAACATTACAGTGATTTTGCGAAAATGACCACCATTCCCCGCCCAACGAGGTGCCTAGGCATGACAGCCTTTGCTGGAGATTGGGGACTTGAGACCACAGGGCGTTAGTGTTGTCACGCGATGACTTCACTGCAGGATTCGAACAACCCATATTTATTTATCACATCCGGAAACTTTCTTGTATCTCCACTCCGCTTAATGGAAAAAAAAAAAAATGATAATAGTAATAATAATGATGATGATGATGATGATGATGATGATGATGATGATGATGATGATGATGATGATGATGATGATGATGATAATAATGACAGTAATAATAATGATAATAATAAATTGATAAATAGGTCAATAAATAAAAATAACGTTATTTACACCAAAGTAACTTGAAATATTTCATTTTTTCATCTTTTTTATTTGAGCATAGTATAGACTATAGAAGAATAAAAAATGTAAAACAACTAACAAAAATAAATTGATAAATAGGTAAATGAATAATTGAAATAGATAAATGAATAAGTAAATATATAGATTAGGAAATGAATAACAAGTAAAGAAATTAATAAATAAATAGATAAACATTTAAATGAATTAGTAAATGAATAAACAAATAAGTAAATTAATTGATTAATTGATAAATCATAATAAGAGTCCTTGGTTATGTTTTAATGAATACAATATATTATATACATATATTACATACATTATATATATTACATATATATATATATATATAATATATATATATACATATATATATATATATATATACATATATATATATATATATATACATATATATATATATATATATACATATATATATATATATATAATATACATTTTATATATATTAAAAATATATTAGGTGGTAATCAATTCCATCATTGTCATGTATTTATAGCATTATGAACGAGAACCTCATAATCAATCTCAGAATGATATAATGTGAATAAGAAACACAAAACTATATGAAAAGACAACGATAATAAAAGAAAAAATGCATGTAAGGTTGTAGGCAAAAGTCTCATAATTCAATATCTCATATTTGTACCAATATGAAAAAGACCGAGAAATGTTTTACGTTGATATGATATATGATATATATGATATATGATATGGGAGAAACGTGCAGATATATGAGACGATGGAGATAGAAGATACAAGATGAAATAAAAAAAATATGAATGAGATGGAAAAAATAGAAATATAGACGAGAGTAAAATAGAAATAAAATAAGATAAAGTAGAATGAATGCAATAGAATAAGACAAAACCAAATCAAATATAATTAGAATTAGGTAGAAATCAAACGAATAAAAAAAGTATATTAAATCAAAACAAAATAAACTATATAGAATTGAATAAAAACTAAACAAAACGTAGAATAGAACAAAATAGTATTAGATAAGAAACAAAACTAGAATAAAACAAAATAAACGAAATAGAGTTATATAAAAGGTAAATAGATAAATAAACAGGTGAAACAAAAATAAGAAATTAACGAAATAGAATTAAATAAAAGGTAAATAAATAAATAACCAGGTGAAACAAAAATAAAAAATAAACGAAATGGAATGAAATAAAAGGTAAATAGATAAATAAGCAGGCGAAACAGATGTAAAAATAAACAAAAATAGAATTAGATAAAAGGTAGATAAATAAATAAACAGATAAAAAATATTGACCCCACCTTTGCTGTTTGGAGCAAGCACGATTCCCCAGTGCAGCAAACCTGAATCACCTCCATAAAGTTACTGATTACCAAACGACTGCACCGTTAAGAGGAAAAGGAGTAATTTCTAAGTTAACTATGCTCATTCTTAGAACAAAGTTGGCCTTTTATTCCATGCCTGGTCTGAATAGCAAAAAGCTAAACGGGTGGGAAGAAGGACGGGAAAAGAGGAAGAAGGAGAGAAGAGAAAAGAATTGAAAGAAGATGGAAAAGAATAAAGAGAGGGGAAGGTGACACTGACGAAGAGGGGAAGAAGAAGAGGGGAAAGTAAGGAAACAGGACGAAGTACAGGATTACTAGCTATTCAAAAGAGCATGTACATATATTTTTCTATCTGTATATGTCCAAGATCCGTAAAAGATTATGTATATATTTTTTCTATCTTTATATGTCCAAAATCGGTAAGAATTACATATATAGTATATGTATATATATATATATATATATATACATATATGTATATAATATATATATATATATATATATATATTGTGTGTGTGCGTGCGTGTGTGTGTGTGTGTGTGTGTGTGTGTGTGTGTGTGTGTGTGTGTGTGTGTGTGTGTGTGTGTGTGTGTGTGTGTTTGTGTGTGTGTGTAACGACTTTTCCCCCTTACAAGGGAGGTAGCCAAAGTCAAAGGCTTAAATCCACTCCCACCCATTTCATCCCCATATATTCAGCTCTCACCCATTTCATCCCCACATACTCCACTCCCATCCACCACCCTTCCCTCTCCCTTTTCTTGGCTCCTTCTGGATGACGGGTCATTTCTGCATCTCGCCCACTGCCCTTGGTCAAAAGCAATGTAGCACAACACAGCACATCCACAACTAGACTGCTTCATTTAATCGGTGACTCCACCTCTCCGTCCCCTCGTGCAGAAAAAGAGAAGACGGGGGAGAAATCCCTTTGGGCTGCGTAAAAATATTATTCATACATACTCTTCCATCCCCCCTCCCCTTCCCACTCATCCCCCATGCTCCACAGCACCATCCACACACAACCACTCTCCAGTCACCCCTATCTTGTCTTCTCCCCTCCTTCCTCAACAGACACCCCCTCCCAACGCCGCCCCCCGCTATCCCATCCACCCCTCTTATACTTGGTCACCCCCTTATGTTTACTCCCTCCACCTCTGTCTTCCACACCTCTTTTTCCAACCTTTCTTCACTCCCTCCCTCCACGCGTCCAATTCACCCCAACACTCCTTCACTAACCCCACCACCCAACTTCCTTTCCAACCCCGCTCTCCTCCTCACGTCCCACTCCATCCAACCCAGCAACCACCACCACACCTCTCAGGCATTTCATCTCAAACAGACCCAAAACCCTCCCCTGCCCCTCTCCCATGTTCCATATTTCCGCTCCACACAGTGCCGTCGGCACAACCACCCCTTCACACAGTCTCCTACCAGCATCCACTCTCATTACACTTTTCAGTCACCCAAGGCACCCACCTGCTTCTCCCAATCCACTCTCCACCCTCACCTCCACTCCTCCCTTTCCCGCCACATTCGCAACTAAGTATCCAAAGCCATCCACTTCCTCTAGTCCTTCTCCCCCAATGCTCATCTCCAACCTGCCGCCATATTCTCCCCTTGTACAACTGATCAACCCACCCACACCCCCATTTATCTTCAACCCCCCTTTCAGCACACCTTCCCAAGCTCCGTCACCAACCTCCCCAACCCCCCCTCTAATCCCGCCACAAATGCAGTTTTGTCAGCAAACAACAACCGGCCCACTCCCACTTTTCTCCATTTTCTGTGACCTTCTACAAGCACCGGCCCACCACCCCTGCGCCCACCTCCCGCACCACCCGATCCATGTACAAATTGAACAGCCAAGGCGACACAACACATCCCTGCCGAAGTCCCACCCCAGCCTCAAACCACTCATTCTCTCCATTTCCAATCCCAACACGGGCTCCACCACTCTTGCAAAAAATCTCGACCGCTCTCAACAGTCCTCCTCCCATCCCACACATCTGCAACACCTCCCACAGCGCCTCCCCGTCTACCGCCGTCACAAGCCTTTTCCAAATTCATAAAGACCCCCAAAAAACATCTCAGCCCTTTCCCAAAGCCCTCTCACACATCCACCCCATCACAAGAATCCGATCCACGCAATCCTCACCCGTCCTAAACCCACACTGCTCCCCACCAATCACTACGCTCCTTTCCCAATCCTCTCAATCAAAACACCCCCACAAGCCCCCTAACTACACTCAATAAACTGATACCTCCGAAACCACCACACTCACACCCGTCCCCCCTCCCTTGCAAAGCGAAACGACACAGGCACTCCTCCAGTCCTCCGGAACTCCATCCTCTTTCAGACAAACATCAAACAGACCCACCAGCCAGTCCACCATCACTGCACCTCCTCTCCCGCCTTTAGACTTTCCGTATGACGCCCCACCCGCTCTCATCATTTCAACAAGTGCCTTCACATAAACCTTCCTCATTTCTCCTCCACTCTCCCCACCCACCACCGTCACTTTCCCAGCACTTCCCACCGTAGCTACCCCCTCCCCATCCTTATATTCAGCAACTCCCCAAAACATTCTGCCCATCTTTCGTTGCCGTCTCTTCCATTATCATCTCTCCATCTGCACCTCTCACCCCCTCCTCTCAACTTGATTCGCCTCCTCTTCCTCTTAATTTCCTCCCAAAACATCTTTTTATTACTTTAAAAAAAATCTGTCATACTCTTACTCCACTTCACATCTAATTGATTTAAGTGATAATTTGCATTTTTCCATACAGTTTCCATACATACAGATAATTTCCATACAGTTTTGTATCATTAGCAAATTTGGAGACAATAGATTTCAGTCTGTGGTCTATATAATTTATATATACTATGAATAAAGTGGCCCCAGAACGGAACTCCGAGGAACTCCACTTGTAACATTTTTCCATCCAGAAGTTTTGCCATTTAGAACAATTCTGTTTTCGATCGTTTAACCAATAACTAGTCCAACTTAATAGGCTACCACTTATTCTGTCTGAAGCTAATTTAATAAGTAGTCTTTCGTGGGGGAGGATATCAAAAGCTTTTGCAAAGTCCAGGTATATTAAATCTATATTGTTACTTTTGTCATAATTCGAGATGACTGTGTCTTAGAATTCGAGTAAGTCACGCAAGAACGTTTCCGTCTGAATCCATGCTGGCTATCATTTATCAAACAGTTACGCTCTAAATGGTGTTAGATAGCAGTTCTGATGATAGTTTACATAATTTTTCCTACGATTAAAGACAAGCTTATAGGCCTCTAGTTATTTGGTTTCTTTTTTACTTTTTTTTATGGGAGTAATGTTAGCTACCTTCCATTCTATTGAAACATCTTCGGATATGATGGATTTCTTGAAAAAATATTCTAATGGAACAACAATTTCAGTTTTCATTTCCTTTAAGATTTTTGGGTGCCATCCGTCAGCCCCTGGTGTTTTATTAACTCTGAGTGCCTCTATACACCTTTTGATCTTTTCTTTTGTTATATTTACCATAGTAAGTTCACCCTAGACTTTTCATAGGTTTCAGTTTGGAGTTCACTTTGAGGTGTTTCGCTTACAAATACTGAGCGAAAATAGTTATTTAAAATATTACACATTCCTTCATTTGAATATTCAAGTTGACCATCAGCAGATAATAGTGGGCCAATGTGGTTCCTAATAACCTTTTTATCTCTAATTTAACTATAGAATTCTTTGAGATTCTCTTTGTATTTATCAGCGATATTCATTTCATATTGTCATTTTCATTTTTTTTTTGTCTTTTTTTAAATCTATTATTACATAACTTTGATAGTCACCAGGTGCACCCGAGCACTTGCATTTCTTATAAACCTATCTTTTTAGCAATACTTTTTTCAGTTTCTTTGTTAAGCCAATTTGGGCGAGTCTTATTTGGGGGCGTCTGTCCTTAAACGGGATGTAAGTACGAATCATCTTAGTAAGCGTACTTTGAAGTATTTCCCACATCCGATCTACAGGTCTTTCGCTTAATTTTGCCTCAATCCGTAAGATAATTGTAAGCCAATGTGATTCCTAATAACCTGACGTAGTCCTATGAACTAAGCTTTACTAAATTCGGGTATTTTAGATACACAAGTATCTATTCTATATTTTTTTAGCAGTTTGAATCTAAGTTGTGATCAATACTTACAATGGTTTCACCAACTTCTACATCCGTTATCATACTTTCGCGGCTAATTATCAATAGATCGAGTAAGTTTCCATGCCTTGTGGGCTCTTTTACATAATGAACTAAGTAATTGTCACCTAGAAAATCTATCAAGCAACTACCTATATGGCCATGTTCAAGGGTCATCCAATAAATGTCAGTAAAATATGAAATCACCCATTATCAATAAGTTCCAGTTGCAGAAACTAGACAGTTCTTGAAGCAACAGTTTGTCGTCTGCTAATAATAATGTTTCTGACCTATATATTACACCAACATTGATCTTTTGTCCATTTGAGTTAATTCTACCCAAAAACGATCATATGTATTTTGTTTCACTTTCTATAAAACATAGGCATGGTCATTGCTTTTAACGTACAACAGAACATCCCCACCTTTCTTGTGGTTCCTATCCTGATAAAAGTGTTTAAATCGCGCAATATTAAATTCAGCTTTAAACTCTGTACCATTTAACCATGTCTCGGTTATTCCTATCATATCGAGATTTTCGCTTTTGACATACGGCTTGATTTATTGGAATTGGTTTCTAATACTACGACCATTAAAGTACATGGTATTAAGAAACTCATGATTATTTCTTTTTGATTCGTACTGATTTTCAATATCATGCCTTACATTATAATTTTGTTCTTTATTGACACCTTGCTCTATACTGACATTTGGTCCTTCATTGACATTCAGTGCCTCATGGACATTTGCCCCATCTCGGGCATCTGGTCCTCCACGTCCATCCGGTCTCTCATGAACATCTTGCCCTCTCCGTCACTGCGTCTCACACCGGCCACCCGTCGTTTGTTGGTATTCTTTCTGGCATCACTTCCTAAAATGATATTATGTCCTCAACTGACATTATATCCTACCGTGATATATTGTCCTCAATTATTATTACATCCTATTGTGATATTTTGTCCTTCATTGACATTACATTCTAATGTAATATTATGTCCTCTACCGACATTATATCCTAAAAGGATAATTTGTTCTACACTGACATATTGCTCTACATTATTACTTTGACCCTACTCTGTAATCCCCATTACACTCTATTTCCCCTTCCCTTTGAGTTTCTACCCCCAGAAGGAACTAGTTCATTACAAGATCCCACAATGAGATTTGTAAGAACATCTTTGCCTCTGCGAGTAAGGTGGATCCCATCAGAAGCATAAAGGTCATGGGGCCTGGAAAAGAGATACCAAGGATCAATAAAGTGGTATCCTAGTTGCGTGCACAACTGTGATATCCTCTCATTGGTCTCTATGGTTCTACTGTTCCAACACGAGCCAGTGTAGATCCTCGGAAGGATTCCACAGACTACGTGGCGGCTCCCACGCTCCTTCATTTCCTGAAGGAGGACCTCGTAATTCCGAACAAGCTCCTCTGATCTCACCCTACCCACATCATTACTTCCCATATGAGCAGTCGTAACCGCGTTCATCCGCCTTCCTCCCTGATGGTCTGGGTACAATCGGCGATCTCACGGCCCGGTTGACATACAAGCTTGCAACATCGTTTAGTTTTCCGCTGCAGGATGTCGTCATAGCCTCGCATCATGTATCCCACTCCCCACCAAAAACTCCTGATTTTCAGCCACCTCATCTTCCAGCAGAGCAAAATAATTGGCTTTAGCCAGCGGTCGCTCCGCAGGGCATCCGTTTACCGAACGCAGGCTCAACAAACGGGACCCCACTGAGCACAACTCGCTCACGGCAGTAGCAGAAGTGGAAGAGGTGGAACGCTCTTTGGGTTGTGGGGACGATTCACTCTTCTCACAGAATGTACTCTTGAGAAGGCGAATTTCGTCCTCACACATCTTGATTAACACAACCTTCACAAGCCATTTCGCTCCTTCGGTCACACAAACGGCAAAGAGAAAATATAAATCAACAAAAGCGGTCACTAAATAAACTAAATACATGAAGCTTACAGAATACTGTTTTGATTTTAAATCACTAGAACACTACACATTATCTTATACCTGTAACTGTATAACGCTATAGGCATACAACACAATCACTCGTCATATTTCAAATATATGAACTTTGCAGGAAGTAATAAAGTTTACGGGAAATAATAAACTTCACAAGAGGTATTCACTAGCTGGTGTCTCGTCAGCAGAACGAGTTCACTATCTGAGGTCTCGGGGCAGACTTAAGCAGTTTACTCTAAGGACCTCACCATCTTCTATCCTCCTCTTTCTCTATACATCCTCCACTCTCAACTTACCTTCCACTGATATTCCCCCACTTTCTCCCCTTAGAACATGTACATTCAAAACTCATCCTACTCCTCTCCTGGTTACCGCTATGTAATAATAATAATAATAATAATAATA
>NC_134796.1:31809799-31817299 GCF_046742065.1 Oratosquilla oratoria
AAATTCAGTGTTGTTAAACATAAAATAACCGAACCTGACACACATGGAAACAAGTTTTAAACAATCAGATCTTGGAACTGGAAGGATGTCATCATCGATATCTGTAGTAACTTTCTTCACTACCTCTAGGGCATCATTAATAGCAACATTGGTGAATAACGCTGTTACGTCATAGCTTGCCAACTTTTTATCACTGACATTTAGATTTTCAAGCCTATGGATCAGGTCGGAGGAATTTCTTAAATTGGCCCCGCTGATGGAACCGATGGTGTTGGATAAGGGTTTTGCTAGACATTTTGCTAACCTGTGAGGAGCGCTTCCAATTCCTGAAGTTGTGGGTCTCATGGGGACATTTACCTTATTCACTTTAGGTAGACCGTGCATTAGGGGGAATTACGCACTTGTTAGTATTTGCTAGCGCTTGATAAACTGTTGTTGGATACACTGTAAGTGAAAGTGATAAGTTTACAAGAAATGCTAGGAGAATTTTAAAGAAATCAGACAAAGGGAAGAAATTATTATATCTCTTAGAAGAAGCACCTATAACACCCAGAATGCATGGCTTACCAAAAATCCACAAAACAGGAATTCCCATGCGTCCTATTACATCAGGTGTCAATAGTGCTCCACATAGGTTAGCCAAATGCTTAGCTAAACCCCTATCCAAAACACTAAGTTCTATCAGTAATGCTCACCTTCAAAACTCTTCAGATCTAATTAACAGGTTAAAGGATTTGGATTTCAGCAACAAAATATTAGCTAGCTACGATGTCACTTCGCTATTTACCCGAGTTTCGGTAAATGGTGCTCTAAAAGCTGTTGAGCGAGTGGTAAACAATTTTAATAATGAAGATTTACCTATCCCTAAAACAGATTCCCTTGATTTAATTTCTCTTTGTGTAGGTTTCGGTGCTTTTACTTTCAATGATGTTGAATATAGACAACATTCTGGCTTAGCCATGGGTAGTCCCCTCTCTGCTGTGCTAGCCAACTTGTATATGGAAATGCTTGAAACTGAAAATCATATATCAATAATGGGTAGAAACAGCGTTTAGTTAAGGTATGTTGATGACATTATTGTTATTGTACCAAAAGAAACTAACATTAACAATAAATTGAAAAGACTAAACAACGTAAATAGTAACATACAATTTACGACAGAAGTAGAGAACAACAGAAAATGACAATTTTTAAACACTGTCATACACAGAACAAACAGCAATGTAAAGTTTTTGGTATACCGCAAACACACAAATAAAGACGACTATATGATTTTTTTTTCAGGACACAGCATTAGGACTAAAACAGGTACAATGATTGACTTCTTCCTCAGGGCTTTTGCATCTGTAGTGAAGAATTTTTAGAAGATGAACTAGATCACATCACAAAAACTTTCAGTAAATTAAGATATCCCAAAGGTCTCCTACTTAAAAAAGAAAGCTAAGGAAATGAATAAGAGAAAAATATCAATAATTGCAACAAAGAAACAAGATATATCACAGTCCCAAATTCCAACATTAATTCAACTCGAGACAACGTCCTCTTAAAAGCAGGTATTAAGATAACTAGAACAACAGGTAGCAAAGTGGGACATTTGGTTACGCGTAATTATAATAACCATACGAATGAAAATAGTATTGTATACAAAATACCTTGTAAAAATTGCCCATCTTCATATTTTGGGGAAACAGGTCGTGGATTAGAAAAAAGGTTATACGAACGTAAAAATGATGTAAGATCCCACAGGCTTTCTAATTCTACTGTATAGTACGACACATAAATACAAATGACCACCTTCCGGACTGGGACAATACAATTATAATAGATAAAGGTTCAACGAAGAAATTAAGAAAAACAATAGAAGCAGCCTATATTAATGCTAATAATAACATCAACCATAGAGATGGTTTTATATGCTTGGCAAGAGCTACAAGTTTATTGGTAGTTGATGAAAACAAACGGACAAATGTTCCGAGCACGACGACCTTTCCTAGGCACCCTGTGAGATAACATGCCTGTGTATAAGATGTCCATGTTGTACTTTATTGTTAAGCTTTGTGATCAAGACCCTAAGGGTCGAAACGTTAAGGCAGTAAAATTCTTCCATTATTCCTCGTATACTTCCTCCGCCTTCAGTTACATTTGTCATAGTTTAAATCAATACATACATATATATATGATATATATACATACATTATATATATATATATACATATATATGTATATATATACATATATATGTATATATACATATATATATGTGTGTATATATGTATATATATACAGTATATATATATATATATATATTATATATATATATATATATATATATATATATATATATATATATATATATATATATATAACTTATCCGAAGTTGACACCTCGACGTGGTGGATAGGCTTGAGAATCTGTGAATGACTACAAAAGCTATGTTGATAGAGAGACAATCTCTGCAGGGTCACATACATATATAACCTATCTGAGAGTTGACACCTTGACGTGGTGGATAGGCTTTACAAAGGATTACAAAGGCAAAGCATGCCGACAGGAGACATTTTTATCCATATCTAGTTTGGTTGCAAAAAAAAAAAAAAAAAATATATATATATATATATATATATATATATATATATATTAATAATAAATTAAAACTATAACAATGTAAATAACAATTAAAATACATAAATAAATGCATTGGTATAGTTGAATAAAAAACAAACAGGTAAATAGTAAATGATAATAAATTGACATATAACTAATAATAAATGAAAATCAGACAGACAAATTATAACAAAACAAAAACAAATAATATAACATAAATTATAATAATTACAGCATCTTACTTAGGTATTTATCTAAATGATTCTTAAAGCTTCGAACTGAACTACATTGCACTACCTGTGCAGGAAGTTTATTCCATTCATTAACTACACGGTTGGCAAAGTTGTTTCTACCTACTTCCAAATTGAATCTATTTCCGGACAGTTTGAGACCATTGTTTCTTGTCTGATTCTCATTCAATGTGAAAATTTGGTCACTTTTGATGTTGTCAATTCCCTTTAAAATCTTAAAGACCTGTATCAAGTCACCTCTGAGTCTACGCTTTTTTAGGGAAAACAGATTCATGTGCTTAAGTCGATTTTCGTTCGTATGATTTATTTTTGATATTTGGAATCAGTTTTGTGACTCGCCGTTGTTACTTTTTCCAGTCTGTCAATGTCTTTAATGAGATTCGGTGACCATACGGAAACAGCATATTCCAAATGTGGACGAACTAACGATTTATATAGCTTGTTAATGAGTGATGGACTTTTGAAATCAAAAGATCGCGCAATCAATCCCAGAATCTTATTTGCTTTCTCAGAGGCTGAAATACACTGCTTGGATGATTTGAGGTCGTTACTGATAATTACGCCGAGATCTTTTTCACTATCCACTTTTGTTAACGAATTTCCAAATAACTTGTAATCGTACTTGCTGTTATTTTTACCTATGTGCATTACCTTGCATTTACTTGTGTTAAATTTCATTAGCCACTTTTCAGACCATTGCTGTAATTTATCTAAATCTTCTTGAATATCTAATTGGTTTGAGTGATCATTTGCCACTCCGCACAGTTTTGTATCATCAGCAAATTTGGAAACAGTAGATTTTAGTCCATGGTCTATATCATTTATATATACTATGAATAGAAGTGGCCCAAGAACGGAACCCTGAGGAACTCCACTTGCAACACTTTTCCATCCAGAAGTTTTTCCATTTAAAACAACTCTTTGTTTTCGACCTTTCAACCAATTACTAGTCCAACCTAATAGGCTACCACTTATTCCATGCAAAGCTAATTTAGTAAGTAGTCTTTCGTGTGGGACGGTATCAAAAGCTTTTGCAAAGTCTAGATATATTAAATCTATATTGTTTCTTTTGTCATAATTCGAGACAACTGTGTTGTAGAATTCGAGTAAGTTAGTCACGCAAGAACGTTTCCGTCTGAAACCATGTTGGCTATCATTTATCAAACGGTTACTTTCTAAATGATATTCGATAGCATCTCTGATGATAGTTTCCATTATTTTTCCTACGATCGAAGTCAAACTAATAGGCCTTAATGACTACAAAAGCTATGTTGATAGAGAGACAATCTCTGCAGGGTCACCCGTATCGAACAGGTTTTGTAAGAAAGATCAGACAAAGAGCAGTTCACACGCACATTCGCAGGACCCACTGCAAACTGGTACGTCCCTGATGGTAAACAGGGAAACTCCTCATAGAGGTATAGGGTATCGTCATAATAACGAATATAATGAATAAGGTGACACCAGAGAAATATCTCACCAGAAACCAGTTGGCACGGAGGTGAGATTACTGCCAACCCCCTTCATAGCCAATATGAATAGCACAATCAAACTAAAACCTGGCGTTCCTGTTGGATCATCATCTCCTAAAGGTCCAACAGCATTGCCTCGTGTGTTTACGGGCAGTGTGCCACCGAATGTGAGTAATCACTGTCCAAGCAGATCCAAGTCTTGGACATTAAACAACATGAAGAAAATGAAGATCTATACTTACAACGTAAGAAGTCTCTCAGAAGATCACAGGCTGGAGAGTTTAATGGAAGAACTAGACAACATCAAGTGGGACATCGTAGGATTGAGCGAAGTCCAAAGAGCGGAAGAAAAGCTGATACAATTACAAGATGGTCACCACCTGTTCTACTATAGAGGTAAGGACAAAGATCTAGTGGAGAAGGATTCTTGATAAACCCAGAGGTAGTCAAATTCAGTAGTTTGTCAGGCAGGGTAGCTTGGATTGTGATTAGGCTGTGTAAAAGGTACACTCTCAAAATAATTCAGGTTTATGCACCAACTTCACAGAGTTCAGACGATAAAATTGAGTCCATCTATGATGATTTAAGTCAGGTAATGGATCAAGAAAAAAGCAAGTACACGTTGGTAATAGGCGACTTTAATCCTAAAGTGGGGAAGAAGATGGGCGATGAGACGTGCATTGGGAAGTTTGGAGTAGGTGAAAGAAATGACAGAGGCGAGACGTTAGTCAATTTTGCAGAAAACTACAATATGAGGATAATGAACACTTTATTCCAAAAGCGTGTAGGTCGTAAATGGACGTGAAGAAGTCCAAATGGAACAACAAAGAACGAAATAGACTACATATTAGATGAGAGCAAAAGCGTTAACAATGTTACGGTGATAAATACAGTCAACATAGGTAGTGACCATAGAATGGTAGGTTGCACTGCTAAATTTAATTTCAAAGCCGAGAGAAATAAACTAGTTTTAAGAAAGAAAATATGCCTTGCAAAGGTTAAGAATGAGAAGAAATTTCAGTTAGAAATTAAAACTAGATTCAAAGCTCTAAGAACTAATGAGGACACCGTAGAAGATATTAATTTGAATTTAGTGAATATCATTAGGGAATCGGCAGAGAAAGTAGGAAGTACAAAAAACATTAGAGAAAACAAATACTCCAAAGCTACAAATGACCTAATTAAAAGATGATCCATGTAGATTAAAAGCAGGAGAGACGAAGAGTAGAACTAAATAAGCTTATCAACAAAAGGCAGAGATCAGAAAAAAGAAAGAGAAACATGGATGAAATAGAAGAAACTATTCGGAAGGGTAAAAGTATTAAAGTGACCGAGCGCAAACACCCTATAGGAAGACAGCAAATGATATGCTTGAAAGATAGAAATGAAGAAATATTTAAATGTAGAGACAAAATGGTAAAAAGAGTACAAGAATTTTACAAAGAGTTTTTTTTCATCGAAGACCGTAGTTGAATTAGTGAATTCATGTGTAGACGTTAGTAGTGTACCAGAAATTACAAAGAAAGAAGTAGAATTTGCTCTAAAAACTATGAAACGAGGAAAAGCACCTGGGGAAGATGGTATATCGATAGATCTGTTGAAAGACGCAGGGAAATTAGTTCATATTAAATTAGCTGAGTTGTACACCCAGTGCTTACGTCAAGAAAGCGTTCCTGATGAGTGGTGCAATGCTATAGGATATTCGACCCTAGACCATTTGCAGGCGATAAACCAACTAATCGAGAAAACGGGAGAATACAATATACCTCTGTGTTTGGTTCTGTAGATTACGAGAAGGCCTTTGACTTGGTAGAACAAATAGCAATACTAAACTCGCTACGCACACAGGTGACAAACGAACAGATCGTAAAAGTTTTAGAAAAGATTTAAGCGAAAGGTACCGCTATAATTCGACTACATAAAGATACAGAAAAAGACCAAGATCAAGAAAGAAGTACGGCAAGGCGATAAAATTTCACCCAAACTATTTACAGCTTGCTTGGAAGATATTTTCAGATAATTGAGTTGTGAAAAGAAAGGTTTAAAAATTAATGGCGAATATTTGAACCACCTAAGATTTGCGGATGACATTATTCTTATGTCAGAAAGAGCAGAAGACTTGCAAGATATGCTGAGTGATCTAAACAAGGAAAGTCTCACAGTAGGTTTAAAAATTAATAAAAGTAAAACCAAGTAATGTTCAACACGAAAGTTCAAAGTAAAGAAATTGATGATGAGAGTCTTGAGGAAGTTGAAGAGCATAATTATTTAGGCCAGATGGTGAAAGTGACGAAAGATCATGATAATGAAATAAAAACACGCATTACAATTGGTTGGAAAGTGTTTGGTAAGTATAATAAGATCCTGAGAGCCTCTCTACCTTTATGTTTGAAACGTAAAGTTTACAATCAATGCATTCTACCAGCAATAATCTACGGGTGTGAGACTTGGAAACTAACGAAGGCAATGGAAACAAAACTAAGGGCAGCACAGAGGAGAATGGAGAGATCAATGATGGGAATAATGCTGAGAGACCGAAGGAGAGTAAGTTGGGTGAGAGAGTAGACTAGAGTGAAAGATATTGTGGGAGCAGTTAAGGAGAGGAAGTGGAATTGGGCAAATTAGTACGAACGACTGATGAGCGATGGAGCAAGTGTGTTACTGAGAGGGCGCCGCGAGATGGGAACCGTGGAAGAGGGAGACCAGACAGAAGGTGGAGAGACGAGATTGAGAAGTTTGCAGGAGTGACGTGGCAGAAGATGGCGCGGTCGTGTGAATCATGGAATGCTATGAAGGAGGCCTTTGTTCAGCGGCGGACTCAGGATGGCTGATTTGATATATATATATATATATATATATATATATATATATATATATATATATATATATATATATATATATATATATATATATATATATGTGTGTGTGTGTGTGTGTGTGTGTGTGTGTGTGTGTGTGTGTGTGTGTGTGTTTGTATGTGTGTATCTGTGTGTGTACATACATATATATATATATATATATATATATATATATATATATATATATATATATTGTACATACATATATAGATATAGTGTTCGTATTCCACTGAAGAGGATCACAGTCCGTGATCGAAATATATGGTTATCATCTATTTCATTTCTTCTTATCCAACACAATGGGTTCTTGTTGAA
>NC_134796.1:31824799-31834799 GCF_046742065.1 Oratosquilla oratoria
AGGGAATGATGTGGGAGGGTGAGTGTGTTGTGGGAGTTGGATGGATATGAGGGGAGATGGTAAGAGATGGATGAGGCAGGACTGGGAGTTGACGTAGCAAATGCCAGAAACCACTAGATGACTTGATATGCGTGAGGTCAATAGCCTTACAAATAGCCTGAGCGTTATTGAGGAATTAGATATGACTTTTTTATTTAAAGTTGTATCGTAAGAAGAAGAATAATGGTAGAAACTCATTCGTTCTGTTTCTTGTAACTGGTCTTATAAAGTCGATTTTTAAGCGTTCGAACAAAAAAATGAAATTGTACACACTAGTGTCAAGGAGTCAAGAGATCTACTTTCTAAAGTTGAACACTCCAGTGAAGTGGAGATTGAGGAAGAAGAGGAGGAGGAGGAGGAGGAGAGGAGGAGCAAGAGGAGGAGGAGGAGAGGAGGAGGTAAAGGAGGAGGAGAGGAGGAAAAAGGAGGAGGAGGAGAGGAGGATGAAGAGGAGGAGAAGGAGGAGGAGGAAGAGGAGGAGGAGAGGATGAAGAAGAGGAGGAGGAGGAGAGGATGAAGAAGAGGAGGAGGAGGAGGAGGAGGAGGAGGACACGGAGGAGGAGGAAGGTGAGAAGGAGAAGGAAAAGAAGGAGAAAAAGGACGAAGAAGGGGACAAGGGGGAGGAGGAAGAGGAGGAGAAGAAGAAGAAAGAGGAGGCGAAGGAGGAGGAGGAGGAGGAGGAGGCAGAGGATCAGGTGTTCTACAGACCGAGTACGCAATCCTGAAGAACATCAAAGTGCTTAGGAGGCGGGAGGTGGGGTGGGGGAATAGGTGCTTTAGCACCGATGAAGGGCTACATTTTGAGTTCGACAAAGCCCGCAAGAGGAGCCGGTATGACCCGAGGTCGTCGTCGAGGGGTCATCGTGATGTAATACATAAGGTCACAGTAGAAAAGAGAAGCCGGATGACCACTTTCCTTAACGACGTCGGATACAGAAAATTAGATAAAGAAATGTATAGATAGGTGTTGATGATGGCTACGCCAGGAGGTGCTGAGTGGCTGCGGCCGAAGCCGTCACCTTTGATCTAGGTATATGCGCTTTAGGGACCTTTAGGGGGTAGGTAACTAAAGGTCATTTCTGGGAATAGATGAATAGATAGATAAATAGATAAATAGGTAAATAAGTAAAAAGATACACATGAATAAGTATATAAATAGATAAACTAATAGACAATTTAATGAAAATATATATAAATGAATAAACAAATGAATAGGTAAATAGAGTTAATGAATAAGTGAATGATGAATAAATTGATTATTAGATAACAGTAGTATGATAACGGAAAGGGATAAAGCCATTTTGTGCGTGTGTGTGTGTGTGTGTGTGTGTGTGTGTGTGTGTGTGTGTGTGTGTGTGTGTGTGTGTGTGTGTGTGTGTGTGTGTGTGTGTGTGTTTGCGTGCGCGTGCGCAATAGCCGACATACAAGAACGCCTGGAGCACATCTTTTCTTGTCCACACAAGACTCCATCGTACACAGTCTCCCTCAGGCGACCAAAAGAAGCCAAACTCTTCTTCTTCCTCTTACTCCTCCTCCTCCTCCTCCTCCTCCTCCTCCTCCTCCTCCTCCTCCTCCTCCTCCTCCTCGTCCTCGTCCTCGTCCTCTTCTTCCCCCAGAAGGGTTCTCCGGAGATACTCGACGTCACGGGAGACCTCTGGCGGTGACTTGAGTCACTAAAAGACGTCTCGAAGAGTTCGCTCGAAGTCATCCCCTCACACGCAGAAGGCGCTGACGGCGAAGGCCGGACATGGGAAAGAAAAATAAAAGTAAAGAGAGGACGCCTGGAGGCTCTTAGCCCGGGCCAAGGTCAACAGGAGACGGAGAAGGATGCGAGGGGGAGGCCTGGGAGGAAATGAACGAGGAGGAGGAAAGAGAAAAGGAAGCGGGAGAAAGGAAGAGGAAGGAGGAAGAGAGATAAGAAGAGGAGGGGTAGGGGAGAAGGATGAGAAGGAAGAGGAAAAGGAGGAGGAAAAGGAGAAAGGAGAAGGAGGAAGAGGATTGGGGAGGAGAGGGAGAAAAAGGAAGAGGGCGAGGAGGAAGAGGATGGGGAAAAGGAGGAGGAAGAGGAGGGGAGGAGAAGAAAGAGGAGGAGAAAGAGGAGGAGGGAGAAGGAGGAGGAAGAGGAAGAAGGCGAGGAGGAAGAGGAGGGGGAAGAGGACGGGGATGATGATGAGTAGGAGTAGGAAGAATGGTAGGAAAAGGAGAAGTAAAAGTAGGAGGAGGAGGAGGAAGAGGAGGAGGAGTAGGAGGTGAAAAAAGAGATAAAAAGTGGGAAATTGAGGGAAAAGGAGGAAGGAGGAAGGAGGAGAGGAGGAAGAACCAGGAGAAAGGAGGAGGAAGAAAGAAGAGAGATAATAGGACGAAGGGAGGAGGAGGAGTAGGAAGAGGAGGAGGAAGAGGTGGAAGAGGAGTAGGAGAAGGAGAGGGAGGAGGAAGTGGAAGAAAAGGAAGGAATAACCAGGAGAAAGGAAGAAGTAGGAAGAAAGATAAGAGGAGGAGTGGGAATAGGAATAGGAAGAAGAGTAGAGGAAGAGGTGGAAGAGAAATAGGAAGAGGGATAGGAGAAGTAGGAGTAGGAGGAGGAGGAGGAGGAAAAAGAAGAAATGTAGGAAGAGGAGGAAGGAGGAACCAGAAGAAAGGAGGAGGACGGAGGATGAAAGATTAAGAAGGAAGAGGAGGAAGAGGTGGAAAAGAAATAGGAAGAGGAGTAGGGGGAGAAGTAGGAGTAGGACTAGGAGAAGGAAGAAGAAGAAAATGAGGAAGAGGAAGAAGGAGGAACCAGGAGAAAGGAGGAGGAGAGGAGAAAGGAAAGGTAAAGACTAAAACAGGAGGAGGAGGAGGAGGAGGAGGAGGATAAGCGATGATAGCAAAGAAGAGCGAGGAAGTGAGGTCAAAGAGGAAAGAAACGGAAAAGGTAAAGAGAAGAAGAAGAAGAAGAACGAATTGGAGATGAGAGAGAAAAGGGAAGGAAAGAGGAATGAGGAAATAAATGGAGGAAAAATGGAGATGGGGGAGAGAGGAAAAGTGAAGGGGAAGAAGAAGGGAGGAGAGAGAGAGAGAGAGAGAGAGAGAGAGAGAGAGAGAGAGAGAGAGAGAGAGAGAGAGAGAGAGAGAGAGAGAGAGAGAGAGAGAGGGAGAGAGAGCAAACAAAACAAAACGAGTTAGATATTTCGAACGAAGAGAGATTTAAGAAGAGGAAGAAATGAGTAGAGGGAATGAGAAAGGGTGATGGAAGGGGGAGAAGAAAAAAGATGGAGGGAAAAGACATTTAATGAGGGGAAGAGAGGGGAGAGATAGAGGGAATGTAGAAGGTTGTAGAAGAAGAGGTAGAGGAGGCTGAGAGCGAGAGGAAAAGGAAGAGGAGGAGGCTGAGTGCCAGAAAAAGAGGAAGATGAGGTAGAGGAGGCTGAGAGCGAGAGGAAAAGGAAGAGAAGATGCTGAGAGCCAGAGGAAGAAGAAAAGGAGGAGGCAGAGGAGGCTCAGTGTCTGAGGAAAAGAAAGAGGAGGTAGAGGAGGCTTAGAGCCAGAGGAAGAAGAAAAGAAGGAGGCAGAGGAGGCTGAGAGCCAGAGGAAGAGAAAGAGGAGGAAGTGGAGGAGGCTGAGACAGAGAGGAAGAGGAAGAGGAGGAAGTGGAGGAGACTGAGACTGAGAGGAAGAGGAGGAGGTTGAAAGCCAGAAGAAGAGGTAGAGGAAGGAATGCAAAATGATCATCAATAACATCGTACAAAATGGGTTATTACTCATTATCATTGATCGTTGAAGCAATGGAGACGTAAAAGAGAAGAATGAATAATGAATAGATAATGAAGGCGAGGAAAGAGGAGAGGAAAGAAGGGGGAACTGGAGAAGACTGAAGTTGTGTTAAAGGAGTATTTAGTCAGAAATAACCAGCGCTTCTATCCTTCTGGACCATATTGCACTTAGAAGTTCATTTATTATTATTATTACTATTATTATTATCATTATTGTTATTATTATTATTATTATTATTATTATTATTATTATTATTATTATTATTATTATTATTATTATTATTATTATTATTATTATTATTATTATTATTATATATATATAAAGTATATATATATATATATATATATATATATATATATACTAGAAATTTCTCTCCAGTCCGAAAAGCCTTATACGTACCTCGGGTCCGTTAGGGTGCCACTAAAGTCTTCCCCCCCCCCCCCTCTGAAATATCGGCATGCAGTGTTGAAAGAGGGGAAGGAATGTGAAGGGGAAGAGGGCAACGGAGGAATGTAGTAAAAGAAAGAAAAGAAAAGGTGAGAAAATAAATGGTAAAGGAAGGGAAGAGAAGAAAAAAAAACAAGAAATAAATAACAATAAAAAGAGAAAAAGAAAAGAATAAGATGAGGAAAAAATAAAGAGCAAAAAAAGAAGAGGAGAACAAAAGCAAATATAAGAAAAGAAGAGCATAAAAAGAGAAAAAAGGAAGAGAGGAGAATGAGTGGGCAGCAGAGGGAGAGGAAAGAAGAAGAATAAAAAAGGAGAAGAAGAAAAGGTGTAATAAGAAGAGGAGTAGAAAGACGAAGAAGAAAGAAATAAAAGAGGGAAGAAAAGATGGAGAGAAGAAACGAAGAGGAGAGGTGAAGAGGAGGAGGGGAGGAGGAGGAAGACGAAGAGGTAGAAGACGTCAGGAAGGTGGGGAGACAAAAGAAGAAGAAGGAGGAGGAGTAGGAGAATGAAATAAGAGGAGGAGAAAGAGAGGAATGAGAGGAAGAGCAAAAGAAAAATAAGAAAAGAGGATATGACTAGGAGGTGGAAGAGGGAAAGAGGGAGAGAGAGAGAGAGAGAGAGAGAGAGAGAGAGAGAGAGAGAGAGAGAGAGAGAGAGAGAGAGAGAGAGGGAGGGGGACGGACGAGAGAGGGAGGGAGAAGAAGAGAGGATGTGACAAAAGCAAAATACTGAGGACCAGGAAGGAACAGGAATAGGAAGAGGAGGGGGAGGAGGAGGAGGAGGAGGAGTAGGATGCCGACGAGGAGGAGGACGAGGACGTGGAGGAAGAGGAGGAGGAAGAGTAATAGCAGTAGCTCCAGCAAGCGCAGTAGGAGGAGCAGAAGGAAGAGGAGGAGCAGGAAGAAGATGAGGAAAATAGGAGGAGAAGAAGGAAGAAGAGGAGCAGGAGAATGTGAAGGATGAAGAGCGGAAGGAGAAGAGGAGGAGAAGAAAGAGTAGAGGAGGAGAAGAAAGAGGAAGAATAGCAGGGAAATAAGGAGGAAGAGGAGGAAGAGAAGAAAGAGGAGGAGGAAGAGCCTGAAAATGAGGAGATGAAGGGGAGGAAAAAAAGGAGAAAGAGGGGGAGGAAGAAGAAGAGCAGGAAAATGAGGAGAATAAGGGGAGAAGAAGAAAAAGGAGGAAGAAGAGGGGAAGGCGAGTATGAGAACGAGAAAAAAGAACGAGTATAATGAGGGGGAAGAGGGGGGAGGAGGAGGAGGAGGAGGAGGAGGAAGAGGAGGAGGAGAAGGGGGAAAAGATGAGAAGGAGGAGGAGCATAACAGCAATAACAGGAGAAGTGGGTGAGGAGGAGGAGGAGAAGGAAAAGAGGAGGAAGAGGAGGAGGAGGAGGAGAAGGGAGGAGGAGGAGGAGGAGGAGGAGGAGGGAGAGAGGAAGAGGTAGCAGCAATAACAGGCAGTGACGATGATGATGATAATGACGACGACGACGACGACGATGATGATGACGATGACGATGATTGATGATGATGATGATGATGATGATGATGATGATGATGATGATGATGATGATGATGATGATGATGACGATGACGACGACGACGACGACGACGACGATGACGATGACGATGACGACGACGACAATGACGATGACGAGGGAGTACGAAAAGAAGAGAAACCTGACGAAATAAAAAGAAGAAAGGAAAAAAATAAGAATGAAGGTGATGCGTTTACAATGGAGGAAAGGTGAAAATTGCGAAGAAGAGGAACAAGGAGAAAAAGGAAATAAGAGATGAATGAAACGATAAAGGAATGAAGGAGAAACGTAGACGAAGAACGAAAAGAGAGAATGAGAGAAAAAGTGAGAAAGAGATTACGCGCGGAGAGATAAGAAAAGAGGGAGAGAGAAAAGAGTAAAGAGGAGACAAAAGGAGTAAGAAAGAGAATAAGAAAGAGAGAATGAGGAGACGAGAAAGAGAGTAAGAGGGAGAGAAAAGAGTGGTAGATAAATGAGAGAATAAGAAAAAGAGCACATGGATACCTATAGAGATTGGGATAAAGTAAGAGATGAGAGAAATAGAAGGAGAGAGAGAGAGAAAGAGAGAGAGAGAGAGAGAGAGAGAGAGAGAGAGAGAGAGAGAGAGAGAGAGAGAGAGAGAGAGAGATAGAGAGAGAGGGAGAGAGAGAGAGAGAGAGAGAGAGAGAGAGAGAGAGAGAGAGAGAGAGAGAGAGAGAGAGAGAGAGAGAGAGAGAGAGAGAGGAGAGAGAGAGAGAGGAGGAGAGAGAGAAGAGAGAGAGAGAGAGAGAGAGAGAGAGAGAGAGAGAGAGAGAGAGAGAGAGAGAGAGAGAGAGAGAGAGAGAGAGAGAGAGAGAGAGAGAGAGAGAGAGAGGAATGGGAAAGAGATAGTTAGATAGATAAATATATGTATATATATACATACATACATACATATATATATATATATATATATATATATATATATATCTATATCGAGAGAGAGAGAGAGAGATGGAAAGAGATAGAAAGATATATATATATATATATATATATATATATATATATATATATATATATATATATATATATATATATATATATATGATGTAAGCGGAATAGGAAACACAGGAGTCTTAGTCTTGAGTTTATTCCTGACTAGTTTCCTTTGAAAAAGCATACCTGCGAAACTAGTCAGGAATAAACTCAAGACTAAGACTCCTGTGTTTCCTATTCCGCTTACATCAACCTGTCAGAATGTCTCAACATATATATATATATAGACAGAGAGAGAGCGAGAGAATGTCAAACCTAGACTGAACCCCATCAATAGCACTTCTATCTTTGTGGTCAGTAAACCAACCCCATAAACAGAATAGAATCAGGTGCCTCTGGTTTGTAGGGGTGGCACTGAAGCCTATTGCATGAAGGGGTTAACTGAAGTAGTCAGCTTAACTCCCTTCAACCGACATTAGTTGCAACAAGAATTCCATGAACGGCATTTTCACCTTTGCCCTCATTACTTGGGACTTTCAGTGGGATTCGAACTCGGGTCTTCGCAAAACCAACCATCCACTAGGCACATTAAGAATTGATAAATGATAAAGTGATGAAGAAGTAAATGAACAAAAATAAATAGATAAATAAGTGAACAGATAGATTTACAAACAAATAAGTAAATAAATAAGTAGATAAATAAATAAATAAATAAATAGATAAATAAGTAATAAACATTAATGAAAAGATAATAAATAGATTCACAAATCAATAAACAGAGACAAATAGATAAACAGATAAATTGTATGTAATAGACAAGTCGAGGAGCAGAAATGTGATGAATAAGAAATAATTGAAAGAACAAAAAGGCTCAAAAGCACTAATGAAGGAGGAGGAGGAGGAGGAGGAGGAGGAGGAAGAGGAGGAGGAGGAGGTGCTTGTATGGCCATATCAAGGATATAAGTGAGAAGAAGAGAGAGGGGAGGTGGAGAAGAAGAAATGAGAGAAAGAAAAGAGAAGGAAGGAGGAAGAGAAGAGAGAAAGAAGAGGAGGAGAAGAGAGAAGGGAGGAGGAAGAGAAGAGAGAAAGAAGGAAGAGAAAAGAGAAGGAAGGAGGATGAGAAGAAAGAAGAAAAGAGGAAGAGCAGAGAAAAAGAGAAGAAAGAGAAGGAAGGAGGAAGAGAAGAGAGGAAAGAGGAAGAGAAGAGAGAAGGAAGGAGGAGGAGAAGAGAGAAGGGAGGAAGAAGAGCAGAGAGAAGGAGAAGAAGATTGGAGAGAAAGGAGAATTGTGGAGGCGAAAACGAAAGAACAGGTAAAGTGAATGTAAAGAGAAATAAAAAAAATAGCTTGGAGTGTAAATGGGAATGGAGGGGAGGAAGAAGAGGAGGAGGGGAGGAAGAGGAGGAGGAAGAGGTAGGAGAAATAAAAAGAGAGAGGCGAAGGAGGAGGAAAGGTAGAAGGAAGGGGCTAGTGAAGGGAAAGAATATGAGGAGGAGGAGGAAGAGGAAGAGTAATAGAAAGAGGATAAGAGAGGAGGAGGAAAAGGAGGGGCAGAAGAAGCAAGGCTGAAAGAAAGAATGATAGGAGGAGGAGGAGGAGGAGGAGGAGGAGGAGGAAGAAGAAGAAAAGAAAGGGGAAGAAGAGAGGTAGAAGGAGGATAGGAGGAGGAGGAGGAGGAGGAGGAGGAAGAAAAGGAAGGGAAAGAAGAGAAGTAGAAGGAGAAGGGGGAGGAAAAAAAAAAGGAGGGAGGAGGAGGGACAAGGATAAGAATATGAGGAGGAGGAGGAGGAGGAAGATAATGAGGATGAGGTGGAAGAGGAGAAAGGAGAGGACTATGGGATTTTCACTTAGAGATCTCAATCCACGAGACGAGCGCGTTCCCACTGAGCCATCTGGGTCTCGAGAGAAACAGTGTGGGAAGAGGGTCCTCTTACACATTCTATTCTGTTTGCCGGCAGACGATTTTTATCACGTTTAGGTCCCTGATCAACTGAACAAAATCCACTGGGACCTGAATCCACTGGTGAGAATGTTTTCCTAAATTGAATAAAATTGTCTGGCTGCAGTTAGAATATATATGTAAAATTAAAAAATATATTAAGAGGGTTAAATTTGAGTACTGAAGAAGGGAGGAGGTTCCTTCAACCGAACAATATCACCTGGAGGAAGTCAGAATAAGTTACTGAAGCAAAGTAAAGAGTTGAAAGTGAGAGAGAAAGGAAAAGATGAAGATGGAGATGTTGGGAGAGAGAGAGAGAGAGAGAGAGAGAGAGAGAGAGAGAGAGAGAGAGAGAGAGAGAGAGAGAGAGAGAGAGAGAGAGAGAGGCCAAAGGGTGTTAAGAGAATAACCTAAAGAGAAGAGACAAAGGTAGTACAGAGAGACAAAGAGAAAGAATTAAGAGAAACAGATCACAGAACGTAGAAGAGCAAGAAGACAATATATGATATCAGGGAAAATGAAAGGAGAGAGAGAAAGAGAGAGAGAGAGAGAGAGAGAGAGAGAGAGAGAGAGAGAGAGAGAGAGAGAGAGAGAGAGAGAGAAAGGCCAAAGGGTGTTAAGAGAATAACCTAAAGAGAAGAGACAAAGGTAGTACAGAGAGACAAAGAGAAAGAATTAAGAGAAACAGATCACAGAACGGAGAAGAGCAAGAAGACAATATATGATAACAGGGAAAGTGAAAGGAGAGAGAGAAAGAGAGAGAGCGAGAGAGAGAGAGAGAGAGAGAGAGAGAGAGAGAGAGAGAGAGAGAGAGAGAGAGAGAGAGAGAGAGAGAGAGAGAGAGAGAGAGAGGATAAGGAGAAAGTAATAAAAGGAGAGAAAAGGAGAAGCACACAAAGAGAAAAGGAAATGGAAGGCAGAGGAGGAGAATGATGAGGTCATTTGAGAAATGGCGGCGGAATAGAGAAAGAAAAAAGGCGAAGAATTGGAGAGAGAAAAGAGAGGGAGGAGAGGGAGACAGATAGGTAGATTGATAGAGATGGAGAGATAGAAAGACAGAGACATAGAGAGATAAAGAGAGAGAGAGTGATATGTATATAGAGATGGATAGAAGGATAGAGACCTAGAGACTGACAAATAGATTGATAGAGATGGAGGGATAGAAAGATAGAGTCACAGAGAGATAGAGAGAGTGATAGGTATATAGAGATGGATAGAAGGATAGAGACATAGAGAGTGATAGATCGATAGAGAGAAATAGAAAGATATAGACATAGACATAAAGAGAGATTGATATAAATATAGATAGGTAAATAGAGAGGGAGAGATAGG
>NC_134796.1:31837299-31839799 GCF_046742065.1 Oratosquilla oratoria
GGGAGTTTTCCAAACAGAACCCTAAGGTTTGGATCTTTTAATGCGTGCGGATGTGGTACAGATGAGAATCAAATGGAAGAGATAGGGAGTATGTGAGAAGATGGATGTGTTATCATTGAGTGAAAGCAAGTTCAAAGGGAGGAACGAGTTTGAGTTTGGAAGTGTAGTCGGGAGGTTCTCAGGAGTGAAAAAGAGACGAGGGAGAGAAAGGGTGGCTATACTAGTAAGTAACGAGATAGGTATGTGTGTGGTGGAGTGGAAGGAGTTTTTTTTTCAAGATTAATGCGGATGAAGGTGAAACTGGGAAGGGAAATGTGGGTCTTTGTAAGTGTATATGGGCCTGGTAGGAAGAAGAGTGTAGAGGAAAGGGAGGCTTTTTAGATAGATTTAAATGAGTGCATAGAAGGTTTAGGGGAAAATGTCAATGTAATGGTATTGGGAAACCTCAGTGCTAGGGTAGGAAAGTAACCAGTAGCTGGAGTGGTTGGGAAATGTGGAGTTCCAGGAAAAATGGTAGTGGAGAGTTGATGGTGATGTGTCTAGAGAGTTGATGATAGGAAATACATTGTTTAGGAAGAAATTCAAGCATAAGTACACATGGGAGAGGGTGGTGGATGGAAGGATGGTAAATAGAGCGTTAATGAACTATATAGTGGCAACCAGGAGTATAGTAGGAAGAGTTAAGGATATACATGTTCTAAGGGGAGAGAGTGGGTGGAATATCATATCATTTTTTGATGGAAGGTAATTTGAGAGTGGAGGATTGATGGAGAAAGAAGGAAAAGGCAGAATGTAGGGAGGTGCTAAGGGTAAACTGGTTAAACGAGAAAGAAAAGGAGAAAGAGTACAAGAAGCTGAATGAAGAGTGGGAGGGAGTGAAGGATAGAGTAGAACTAGGAGTGGAGGAGGAATGGGGGTGGTTCAGGGAGGAAGTCACAAGGTGTGCAAAGATGGTATGTGGAACAAGAAGGACGGGGGGAAATAGAAGGAAGGGTAGTGAGTGGTGGGATGATGAAGCAAAGAAAGATATAGAAGAGATGAAACGAGTATTCTTACATTGGTTACAAAATAGGACGAGAGAATTATATGAGAGGTACAAATAGAAGAGAAGTAAGATATAAGATAAAGGAGGCAAAGAGGAGAGAAGATGTAAAATGGTGTACGAGTACGACAGAAAACTGTGAACGTAATAAAAAGATGTCTTGGAAGAAAATTAAGAGAGGAAGAGGAGGCGAATCAAGTAGGGAAGAAAAGGTAAAAGGTGCAGATGGAGAGATGATAATGGAAGAGACGGTAATAAGAGGAAGATAGGCAGATTATTTTAGGAAATTGCTAAATATGAAGGAGGATAGAGAGGGAAAGAAAGGTAGTTGTAGTGGGAAGTGCTAAGAAAAAGACAATGATGAACGAGGAAAATGGAAGAGAAATAAGAAAAAATGAAGTGAAAGCAATTATTGAAATAATGAGAACAGGTAAGGCACCTGGGTTAGATGGGTGTCATGCGGAGTGTCTCAAAAAAGGAGGTACAGTGCTGGTGGACTATAGGAATGCCTGTATAGTTCCGCTTTACAAGGGAAAAAGAGACTAGTGTGAGTGTAGTACTTTCAGAGGGATTATTTTGTTAAGTGTAGTTGGGAAGGCTTATGGGAGGGCTTTGATTGAGAGGATTGGGAGAGGAGCAGAGGGAGTAATTGGTGAGGAACAGTGTAGGTTTAGGACGGGTAGGGGTTGCGTGGATCAGATTTTTGTGGTAAGGCAGATATGTGAGAAGTCTTTAGGAAAAGGTAAGGAATTTTTGGGGCTTTTATGGATTTGGTAAAGGATTATGACAGGTTACACAGGAAGGCACTGTGGGAGGTATTGCAGATATATGGTATAAGAGGAAAACTGTTAAGAGCAGTGAAGAGTTTTTACGAGAGTAGTAGAGCCTGTGTTTGAATTAGAAATGAAAGAGAAAAGGGTTTGAGGTAAAGTTGAGGCTTCGCCAGGGATGCCATGTCACCTTGGCTGTTCAATTTATACGTGGATAGGGTGGTGCGAGAGGTAAACGCAAGGGTAATAGGCCGGAGATTGGAGATGGTTAAAGAAAATTTAGAAAAATGGGAGATAAGCCAGTTGTTGTTTGCTGATGACATTGCGCTTGTGGCAGGATCAGCGGAGGGATTAAGGAAGTTAGTGACAGTTTGGGAAAGTGCGAAAGAAGGAAGTTGAAGATAAATATGGGTAAAAGTAAGGTGATAAGATGTGTAAGGGAAGAGGATGGCAGCAAACGGGAAGTGAGTACTAAGGGAGAGACTACAGGGAATGGATAGCTTTAGATACTTGGGTGCGAATGTGACGGGAAAAGGAGTGGGAGTGGAGGCAGAATGTAGATTGAGAGAAGCAAGTAAATGCCTTGGGGGATTAAAAAGTGTAATGAGAAATAGACATTTGGGACTGGATCCTATGAGGAGATTATATGAAGGAGTGATTGTGCCGACAGAACTGTATGGGGCAGAAA
>NC_134796.1:31844799-31847299 GCF_046742065.1 Oratosquilla oratoria
CTCATCTGTGTTCTATTTGATTTTTTTCTGTCTATACTAAAGGAGGCTGCACAGCGATTTGAATAAGTTCTCTTGACACGTGGCAGGGCATTTTCCCCATGTTGCCAAGCACTAACACAGCAAGTCGTTACTGCCCCCCTTGAGCAAAGGACTGGTGCAAATGTGTGTGCTTGTGTGTGTGTGTGTGTGTGTGTGTGTGTGTGTGTGTGTGTGTGTGTGTGTGTGTGTGTGTGTGTGTGTATTCACCTCGGATCTGCTGCAGTCTCTGTCGAGACAGCCAGACACCACCCTACGGCAGTGAGCTCAGAGCTCATTATTTGCCGATCTCTGAGTAGGTCTGAGACCACTCACACACCACACACCGGGACAGCAAGGTCACAACTCCTTGACTAACGTCCCGTACCTACTCACTGCTAGGTGAACAGGGGTTACACGTGAAAGGAGACAAACCCAACTTATCTCCGCCCGGCCGGGGAATCGAACCCCGGTTCTCTTTGTGAGGCCAGTGCTTTACCAATCCGCCACCGAGCCGTGTGTGTGTATGTGTGTGTGTGAGTGTTTGTGTGTTTGTGAGTGTGTGTATCTATTGTACTCTACAGCTTCCTTTACTATATACAGAATAAAATAAAATAAAATGGCACATAGATGGGAAATAAGAGAGAGAGAGGCATGTACTAAGGTTGATTTAGCATGACGTATGCAACACCCAGAACGGACTCATTGGAGCTCACTCGTCACTTCCGGGGCAGGAAAAAGACGAACTACATAAAGCACTGACGGGAAGAACTACAAACTGAATGCATCATTTGGCGGGAAACTGCTCCTGGCATTGCACATGGAATTGCTCATTTATCTTTATTTGAAGACCAATGGATTGATAATCATAATTTGTTAAAAGAAAAGAATAATTCTTCGTTTTGGTTTATTTATTCCAGTGTAGCAGGACTTTTGGGTGACTCCGTATATTCCATGTTTTGACCAACCCCTGTTTCTCTTTTTTATACATCACGTTCAAGAAAACGTCTATTGTTTCTTTGGCTATTGCAGATCATTAGAGAACTTCCTAATATCTCCAGGAAGTTGTTGTTTTCAGCTAACATTGTTGTGACTAAGTGGTATTATACCCAGGTAATTGGTATTACTTCGAGGTTGAAAAAATGTTTACTGCGAAAGGAAAAGGGCTTAGTCGGCACGCTATTACGTCATGTCGTCGCTCATTAATTTTGATTTCTTCTTTCTGCTACTCGTCACATACAACCGCTAATTTTGTTGATGTTGACACACGTGTCCTTGGCGAAGATAATTACTTTCCCTTTTTGAGATTTTGTATATTATTTCATGCTTTTAACTTCTCCAATTTTATTTCGTTTCCATTTCATTTTATTTATCTATAGACTATTCTATTATTATTGTCTTTAACGTATGTTTACCGGTGTGTCATTTTTGTTGTGTTAGACAAACGTCTCGGTGGGTCTATCGTATGTTATCGCTGTTTTAGCAAGATCCTAGATTTGACACAGCTTCCTGCTATCCAATCTAGCAGAGCTGTTCTAGAGATGGCTCCCAAGTAGGATTAGTGGGTGCAGCTTCATTACCGGAAACAATGGGCGCGTGGTGGTGGGGGCAGTGAGAGGGGGCGGGCTAAACTTCCTCGCCATTTCTGTTGTTTTCAGCCCTGATGCGCGCGTGTGCGTGCGTCTCTCTCTCTCTCTCTCTCTCTCTCTCTCTCTCTCTCTCTCTCTCTCTCTCTCTCTCTCTCTCTCTCTCTCTCTCTCTCTCTCTCTCTCTCTCTCTCTCTCTCTCTCTCTCTCTCTCTCTCTCTCTCTCTCTCTCTCTCTCTCTCTCTCTCTCTCTCTCACTCTCTCTCTCTCTCTCTCTCTCTCTCTCTCTCTCTCTCTCTCTCTCTCTCTCTCTCTCTCTCTCTCTCTCTCTCTCTCTCTCTCTCTCTCTCTCTCTCATTATCAACTGGTGCCGTTTAGGAATGGAAAGAGAGAGATATGAATGCACTAGGTGAGAGATAGAGTACATGTACATAAGTGCATACGCACACACACACACACACACACACACACACACACACACACACACACACACACACACACACACACACACACACACACACACACACACACACACCTAAGTAATAAGATGGATGGACCGAACAGTTGAACTAAACAATTTACAGAAGATATTAGAATCACGAAGAGAATAAAAAAAAGAAAAATGAGCAAGATTGCAAATTGCTTCAGGAAGCTCTAGACAGGATTTATGATTAACGTCGCGCGTGGAAAATTAATTTCAATTGAAAAAAATATATAAACAAAATATTGGAAATGAGTAAGAAAAATAAAATGGGGCATCACTAAATAACTGAATGGGAAATCAATCAGGTCCCAAAGCGAGAGAGGAAAAAATGTTTATCAATATTGGTTCCAGATCCTTTTTTAAACCAAAACATATATTAATAAGTTTGTTGGAGAGGCATATATAATGTTGACGA
>NC_134796.1:31854799-31862299 GCF_046742065.1 Oratosquilla oratoria
CACACACACACACACACACACACACACACACACACACACACACACACACACATACACACAATTCACACACGTACTTGTGATTAAAGAAGAACTTAGCACCCGGAAGCGAGTAAGGAAGATCTTGATTCAGTTAATCCAAATGATTTTACCATTAACACAGATAATTGCAATCGGTAGAGTGTAGTGCTTAGCTGCATTGTGAAACAGAGAAACAAATGCGAGAACTTTATTCCTTTGTGAATTTTGAACACTTTTCGAAACACAAAAGTTGAAGGCAGTCTTAATACCAGGGCAGCAACAGAACTCTTCTTTGCAGACCCTCTCAAAAGTTATTTTTTTCTTTACAGAAAGTATTCAAATGATATAACGTCACTTTGTAAATACTAGAAACACTCTTTAAAAGATTAATTTTAGAACAATTAATTAATAGCTTAGTAACGAAATTCAGCTCATTTTCGCCATGTTGTGACGTCATGTCGCTGTTAATTAATAAAAAAAATAAGATATCTTCTATATACTTTCTCTCTCTCTCTCTCTCTCTCTCTCTCTCTCTCTCTCTCTCTCTCTCTCTCTCTCTCTCTCTCTCTCTCTCTCTCTCTCTCTCGTTTAGGAAATCCTTCTTTCTTTATGTGATTTTATCGTAAAATCCAACAAGTAAATGGAACATAACGAGAAGACCGGGGATTCCCCCTTTCTGTTAATTCTTCTCCTGGGAGGAGTCAAGGCATGCTTTGGCACGGCCACCCCCTTTTCAGTATGGAAAAAATCCGGTGATATAAACAAACATTTTTTTGTCTTATAGGAGGGGGAGATGGAAGAGAAAATGGGGCAAAGGTGAGGGACTAAAGTAGGACAATATCCCCACCCCCACTCGGGTTATGAGAGAAGGGAGGAAACAAGGAAGATAGAGGGAACAGCGGGGGGGGGGGGGAGGTGACAGAAGCGAGAGGGAAAAATGATGAGACAGAGGCGCCGGAACGGGCGCGGATAAGGAATGTACAAGCGTAAAATTTTATTTATTTATTAATTTATTCATTTATTTTTATTTCTATTTATCTATCTATTTATTTATTATTTTATTTGTTTATCTATTTGTTTTATTTATCTATTTATTTATTTTTATTGATTTGTTTATTTATTTATTTATTGTTTTTATTTATATGTTTATTTATTTCTTTACTTTTCATTTATTTATATATATTTTTTCTTTGAGAAATTAAATATAGCAGTTTCCAAAGGTCTTGGTAAGTCAACCCTTCTTTACCTGATGATCCTCTTCTAGTTGCAGCATCCTAGTGGCTCTCTTAGGTGGAGGCGGGAGGGAGGGAGGGAGGGAGAGGGGGGAGGTAATGGTTTAACAATGACAAACCCTATTTAGCGATTGTTAGACAATGACGTCACGAGAAGCGAGTGGAATAATAATTGAGTGAAATGTGGGAATCAAGTTTAAAAAGATAAATTAATCTTATCCGATAAAGAAGATAATGGAATTGATATTGGAGAGGGGGAAGGACGCGGTGACTTCTGGAATCTGGAAGGCTCCAGTCAAGACGAATAAAATCGTCTGGCGGCGTCAAAAAGATTTATTTTTATAAATTAATAATAGTTAATCAAATTAATAAAGTCTGGGGTTTGAAGGGGAGACGAGGACCAGAGGAGGAGAAAGAGGAGGAGGAGGAGGAGAAAGAAGAGGAGGAGGAGGAGGAAGAGGAGAAGGAAGAGGAGGAAGAGGGGGAGGAGGAGGAGGAGAAGGAGGAGGAAGCATAATCTAGGAAAAGGTGAGGGCAAATAGATAAATAGATATTTCAGTAGATAAATAGGGAAATGTAAATATAAACGGATAAACAAATAGATGAATAGATAATTATAGTAGATAATAAATAAAGTTGAGGTAGTCATAGTAGAATATACGATATAGATAAACAGATAATGAAAATATGGATGATAATCATATAAAACAATATTAAATTAAGAATAGAAAAATCAGTGAGAAGATAGGGGGGTAGATAGAAAAATGAACAAAATTAATTAACACATGAAAAAGTAAATACATGATCACATGTTCAATTGAGCAGTTAAACAACTGATTAAATCAACAACTGAACTAATCAACAACTGAACAAATTAACAACTGAGCTATTGAACAAATGAACAATTAAATAGATGAACACCTTAACAGTTTAACAATTAGACAGAGAACAAATGAACAGATGAACAAAGAGACAGAAATTGATGAGGTAAAGGCGTAGGTAGGAGGTGGAGGAGAAGGAGGTGGAGAAGAAAGAAAGGAGGAGGAGGAGGAGGAGGAGGAGGAGGAGGAGGAGGAAGAGGAGGAGTAGGAGAAAGTAGAGGAGAAGGTGGAGAATGAGGAAGAAGAAGAGAAGACAGAGAAGAAGGAGAAGGAGGAGGAGAAGGAGGAGGAGGAGGAGGAGGAGGAAGAGGAGGAGTAGGAGAAAGTAGAGGAGAAGGTGGAGAATGAGGAAGAAGAAGAGAAGACAGAGAAGAAGGAGAAGGAGGAGGAGAAGGAGGAGGAGGAGGAAGAGGAAGTAGAGGAGAAGGTGGAACAGGAGGAAGAGGGAGAGGAGACAGAGAAGGAGAAGGAGAAGGAGGAGGAAGAGGAAGAGGAGACAGAGAAGAAGGAGGAGGAGGAGGAGTAGAAGGTGGAGGAGAAGGAGAAGGAGAAGGAGGAGGAGGTGAAGGATGAGGAGGAGAAGGTGGAGGAGGTGGAGGAGTAGTAGAAGAAAAAGAAGATGAACGAGAATAGAAGAAGAAGGAGGAGAAGGAGGAGTAGAAGGTGGAGGAAGAAGATTAACAAGAGTAAGAGAAGGTGGAGTAGGAGAAGGAGGAGAAGGAGAAGGAGGAGAAGAAGGAGGTGGAGTAGAAGAAGAAGGAGAAGGAGGAGTAGGAGGTGGAGGATGAGGAGTGGTGGTGGTGTGGGGGGAGATATTAGGAAAGGAGGAAGGGTATTAGAGAGGCGAGTATAAGTTAAGGTTATTAGAAGCGAGGATATTAGGCACGGGAGAGGAAACGCTCGCTAAAGAATGAGAAAACGTTGGCACAATGAGTCGATATACTCTGGGGAGCATGAAAGAAGGCAGAGAGGAAAGAGGCAAGGAATGGAGGAAGGAAGAAAGGAGGAAGGAAGAAAGGAAGGAAGGAAGGAGGGAGGGAGGGAAGAAAGAAGGGAAAGAGGAAGGGAGGGAGGGAGGAAGGCAGGAGGGAAGGAAAGAAGGAGAGAGGGAAGAAGGAAGGAAAGAGGGAGGGAGAGAGGAAAGGAAAAGGGAGAGAGGGAGGAAAGAAAGAAGGAAGGAGGGAAGGAAGGAAGGAAGGAGGGAGGGAGGGAGGGAGGGAGGGAGGGAAGAAAGAAAGGGAAAGAGGGAGGAAGTGAGGGAGAAAAGCCGGAGGGAAGGAAAGAAGGAAGGAGGAAAGAGTGAAGGAATAAGGGAGAGAAGGAGGAAAGAAAGAAGGAAGTAAGGAAGGAGGGAAAGAATGGAAAAAGGGAGGGAGGGAGGGAAAGAATAGAGAAAGAGGGAGGGAAGGGAGAAAGGAAGGAGGGAAAGAGGTGAGGAAAGAAGGGAGGAGGAAGGAGGGAGGGAAGAGGGAAGGAATGGAGGAAGAAAGATAGGAAGGATGGGGGGGAAGGAAGAAGGAAAGAATGAAGGAGGGAAGAAGGAAGGGGATAACAAAAGGAGTAAGAAAGGAAAGAAGACAAGAGGGAAGTAAGAAAAAATGAAGAAATAAAAGAAGCAATAAGGAAAAGAAAAAAGGAAAAATAAATAAATAAAGGAATGAAAGAATAGAATACAGGAGGCAAAGGAAAGAAGGAAGAAAAGAAGGCAGGAAGAAATGAAAAGAGAGAGAGGGAGGAAGAAAGAGAGGAAGAAGAGAAGGAAGAAAAGAGGTTAATAAGAATTCAGAAAATTTCCTTTCTTTTTGAGAAGCGAACGAAGGAACCTAGAGACAGCAAGAGAAAAAGGAAAAATGGAAGAAGAAAAGAGAATACGAGGAAAAGAGCAAAGAAAGAATTGATGACATGTAAAACTTGAGAAGAATGATTGCTTGCAGAGGAGGAGGGAGGGGAGGAGGAGGAGGAGGAGGTGGTGGTGGTGGTGGTGGTGGTGGTGGTGGTGGTGGTGGTGGTGGTGGTGGAGGGATGGGGCGGTATGCAAAGTGGCCAAAGACAAGAAAGAATGGAATAACGAAGAGAAAAGAATAGATTAATGGAGGTGCAGTGGATGAGGGAGAGATAGAGATAATCAGAAAAAATGAAAGGAAAAAAGTTACAAGTTCAGAAGTGCTTGGGGGAAAAATGAAGTTGCGAGTCCAAAATGTGACGAATGTGGAACAAAGTTAACAAGACACGAAAGGTCAAACAGTGGTGCATAAACACTTGAGACGGGAAACCCTCTCAGCCTGGCTAAATTTTACGATTGTAGGATTTGACACCAAGTGTTCCAATTTCAATAAATGAATACAGTGATATCAAAAAGGATTTATCTCAAATTCTTTGAATATTTTTTGCATTTTATTCTTTACTTTGGCAAGAAAATAAGTCATAAGTAGACATATTCTAGCTGTTTTTCTAAAGTAATTTAGAAAATAGATGTTTTGCATTTACTCGGAACGTTACGATCGTAGTGGCCTGGTAAGTCCCAACTAAGGGGGCGGAGCCAGAGAGGGAAAGGGGAGGAGCTAAATACAAAGGGGGAGGAGCCTAACGTGAAGTTTAAGGGAATCTTTGAACGTTAAGGATTTGTTATGTCTTCAAGACGCAAAGACAGAACAAGTAGATTTCACTGACCCAAAAAATAAGATTTTTTCTTAGTTTAGATTTTACACATATTTTTCTGATGATCAGATTTTGTGTATTTTAAGTTTTCATAAAAAATTTAAAACATTAGATTTTTTCTTGTGTTGAATGAAGTCTGAGAAATAATAAACAAAAATATGATCATGATTTTTTCCTTAGGCAAACAGTGTAAACATCTTTGAAAAAATATATAGTAAAAATGGTAACAAACTAGATAGAACCTAAACATTGTAAACATGAAATTATCATGAAAGCAGGGAATATATTCATTTAAATTTGATATAAATAGTCCCACTTTTTTATTTAAAAAACCGCCCAAAAATTGGAAGCCAAAAATCATCATAATGATGACGAAATTCTTCGCCTCGTTAAGATAAATGGCGCATAAACATGAAGTAGTTGAGAGGAATGAAAAATCATTGCCGGGGAGGGAGTGGGTGGGAGGGAGAGGAGGCTACGAAGACAGAGGATGCCTTGAAGAAGAAGCACGAAGAGTACATGCGTTATCACACTGGGTAATTTTTCCTTTAACTTCCAATTCATCGGCGGTATCAGCCACCTCCAGAACTCCGTTTTCTCAAAGAATTACAAAGGCGGAGCATGCCGACAGGAGACCTTTTGGTCCATATCTAGGTCTGATGGGAAAAAAACATAATAATGGTAAACAAATAAATGAATAGATAAAAACTATAATAATGTAAATAATAAATAAAATACATAAATAAATGCATAGGTATAGTTAAATGATAAACAAACATGTAAATAGTAAATAATAATAAATTGACATATAACTAATAATAAATGAAAATCAAACAAATAATGATAAACAAACGGACAAATGATAACAAAACAAATTAACAAATAATATGAAATAAATGATAGTCATTACAGCTTCTTGCTTAGGTGTTTATCTAAATGATTCTTAAAGCTTCGAACTGAACTACATTGCACTGCCTCTGCAGTAAGTTTATTCCATTCATTAACTACACGGTTGGCGAAGTTGTTTCTGCCCATTTCCAAATTAAATCTATTTCCAGACAGTTTGGGACCATTGTTTCTTGTCTGATTCTCATTCAGTGTGAAAAAAATTCACTTTTGGTGTTGCCAATTCCCTTTAGAATCTTAAAGACCTGCATCAAGTCACCTCTGAGTCTACGCTTTTTTAAGGAAAACAGATTCATATAGTCGATTTTATTTTGTATATTTGGAATCAGTTTTGTGGTTCGCCGTTGTACTTTTCCAATCTGTCAATGTCTTAAATGAGATTCGGTGACCATACGGAAACAGCATATTCCAAATGGGGACGAACTAACGAATTACATAGCTTGTTAATGAGTGATGGACTTTTGAAGTCAAAAGATCCCGCAATCAGTCCTAGAATCTTATTTGCTTTCTCAGGGGCTGAAATACACTGCTTGGTTGATTTGAGATCGTTACTGATAATTACCCCGAGATCCTTTTCACTATCCTCTTTTGTTAACGAATTTCCAAATAACTTGTAATCGTACTTACTGTTATTTTTACCTATGTGCATACCTTGCATTTACTTGTGTTATATTTCATTAGCCATTTTTCAGACCATTGCTGTAATTCATCTAAATCTTCTTGAATATCTAATTGGTTTAAGTGATCATTTGCCATTCCGCACAGTTTTGTATCATCAGCATATCAGATTCCTTCCCTACAGTCGGAGGAAAAATAGCCCAGTATGATAATAAGATATGTTTGAGCATGGGAATCATCATCACGGTCTATACGAACAAGCTTCCATGCAGACGCCCATAGTGATCTAGAGAGTTTCCTTAGTGAGACCACTAAAAAAAAAACTAGTGCAAGTTAATGGAGGTTTGGTGGCATAATTTGGTGTTGAGATAATCTAGAAGATTAAATAAAGATTGAGCCATATTCTTATATCGTACTAAGCGACATAGCTCCCCACATCACAAATCTAGAGGAGGCTATTTTGCAAATAAGCTGGTAAATGCGTATATTGCCCAATCACAATGTCAAAATCTAGTAACACTATCTGTTAGAAAAACTTTTTGCTGATAGTTAAAAAAAAAAAATCATTATTATGTATATGATTATAATTATTATGATTACTAGCCAAATTACCCGCGCGTTGCTCCGGGCAAATGCTGATTATTTCAATTCTGATAGAATTTGCGGAGAAAAGTTACACGTATCAATATAACTCAATGGATAATGTAACGCACGAAAAATATGAAAACAGTATTTTTTTAATGTATCAAATCAAAATTACATTATAATTTTTTTTCCTTTTTCTTGTTGCTGCGGGTAAATGCTGATTGTTTTAATTTTGATAGAATTTGTGGAGAAAAGTTACACGTATCAGTATAACTCACTGGAAAATGTAACGCATGAAAAATGTGAAAACAGTATTTTTTAATGCATCAATTAAAAATTACATTTTTTTTTTTTTGCGTGTAAATCAATTTTGCAAAAATAACAAATCAAAAGTTGATCATTTTCTTTTTTGTTTATGACAGTATTTGTAAAATAGCAATTCAAAGTTTGATTGTTCGTGAATAATCCCTAACCTAACCATACCTAACTTTAACTCTAAACCCTAACTAAAACATTTATAAATGAAATATAGCTTTAAACACTCCCCCTCCCAGATGTGCGCCCCCCTAACCGAAGGTTGAGGAACCCTAGTTTGAAAATAC
>NC_134796.1:31872299-31879799 GCF_046742065.1 Oratosquilla oratoria
ATTAGACGAATAAAATTGCCATGTGCCAGTAATGATAATTAATAAAGACGAGTATACACACACACACGTACACACACACAAGCACACATACACGTACACACACACACACACACACACACACATATATATATATATGTATATATATATATATATATATATATATATATATATATATATTTGTGTGTAGCCAGGTAGTATATTCTCTTGTAAACATACGATGTTGAAGGCTAAAGAGGATTCAATGTTAATTATTCTATTGCTTGTAGCTCCAATACAACGCACAATCTTTTCATCTTCAGATTTGACGTATCTTAATAGTTTTCCTACTGTTGCCGGCGTTTCGGAACTTCCTGGTTCCATCTTTTGGGAGATCTGATTTGCAGGGTCTGTGGATGTCTTATTCATACTTGGAATTAGGATCATAGGGTCTTCTGCAGGAAGAGGTCTCCTCTGATTGGTTGCCTTGGGCCAATAGGGGATCCGAGTTACTGGAGGTTGGAAGACCTTTCCCAGTGCTTGTAATATTTCTGTCTGTGTTGAGTCTCTTCATGGATGGTAAGACGCGCAGGTCTTCGATCTGGATGTTGATGTTAGGATGGTTATTTTGTATGTATATGGCTTCCAGGAACAATAGCCGTCGGGGATCCGATTTCCTGTCTATGATTGTTGTATTATTGCCTAGGTCTTTTCTTGTTAATTTTTTGTTGTGGGAAGAGGTATAGTGTGACTTGATTGATCCGTTGGACAAGTGGCATGTTAGGCGTCGTATTAATTGTGTTGTTGTCATACCAATGTAGGTGTGAGATCCACACGCCTTACTAATGCATTTTTATTGGTATACAACGTGGTCTTCTTGTAATAGTGTTTTTGTGATGGTGGGTTGGTTACGGAGTTGGATTTGTTTCTCGGGGTCAGTTGTCTGTATGTTCTTGTTTATGATTTCTTTTTATACCTTTTCATCTATCTTGTATTCTGTTGACATGTGATTCTTGTAATATAACTTGATGAAGTTTTTGTTGTTGGATGTCGGGTTATCCACGAAGAGACTAAACACAGCCAGAACCACTACAAACACTGGGAAAGGTCTTCCAAACCTCAAGTAACCCGGATCCTCTATTGGCCCAAGGCAACCAATCAGAGGAGACCCCTTCCCGCAGAAAACCCTATGATCCTAACTCCAAGTATAAATAAGACATCCAAAGACCCTGCAAATCAGATCGCCCAGAAGATAGAACCAGGAAGTTTCGAAACGTCGGCAACAATAGGAGAACTATAAAGATACGTCAAATCTGAAAATGAAAAGATTGTGCGTTGTATTGAAGCTACAAGCAATAGAATAATTAACAGTGAATCCTCTTTAGCCTTCAACCTTGTATGTTTACAAGAGAATATATATATACATATATATATGTACACACACACACACACACACACACACACACACACACACACACACACACACACATATATATATATATATATATATATATATATATATACACATATATAGTCAAGTATAAGTACACATGGGAGAGGTTGGTGGATGGAAGGGTGGTAGATAGGGCTTTTATAAGGGGAGAGAGTGGGGGAATATCATATAATTTTCGTGATGAAAGGTAAGTTGAGAGTGAAGGATAGATGGAGAAAGAGGAAAAGGATAGAAGGTAGGGAGGTACATAGAGTAAAATGTTTAAATGAGAAAGATAAGAAGTACAAGAAGCTGAGTGAAGAGTGGGAGAGAGTGAAGGATGAAGTAGAACTAAGAGTGGAGGAGGAATGGGGATAGTTCAAGAAGGGAGTCAAAAGGTGTGCAAAGATAGTGTGTGGATCAAGGAAGACGGGAGGAAATAGAAGGAGGGGTAGCGAGTGGTGGGGTGATGAAACAAGGAAGGCTGTAGAGGAGAAGAAACTAGCATTCACAGATTGGTTACAAAATAGGACGAGAAAATCATATAAAAGGTACAAAGAAAAGAGAAGAAAAGTAAAGTATAAGATAAAGGAGGCAGAGAGGAGAGCGGATGTGAAACGGGGTAAGAGTATAAGAAATTTTGAAAGTAATAAAAAGAGGTTTGGAAGGAAAATAAGAAAGAAAGAGAAGTCGAATGAAGTAGAGAAGAAAAAGGTAAAACGTGCAGATGGAGAGATAATACTGGAAGAAACGACAGTAAGAGGGAGTTGGGCAGAGTATTTTAGGGAGTTGCTAAATTTGAAGGATGAATAGGAAAGAAAAGATAGTTGCAGTGGGAACCCCTTTAGAAAATGACAGTGCTGAGTGAGTAAAATGAATCAATGGAGTAATAAGGAAAGACAAGTGAAAGCAATTATTAAAATGATGCGAGCAGGTGAGACACCTGGGATGGATGGGTGTCATGCGGAGTGTCTAAAAAAGGGAGGGACAGTAATGGTGGACTGGCTGGCGAGGTTGTTTAATGCTTGTCTAAAAGACGGTAGAGTACCGGAAGACTGGAGGAATGCCTATATAGTTCCGCCTTACAAAGGAAAAGGGGACAAGTGTGAGTAGTAGTAGTTTCAGAGGGATCAGTTTGTTGAGTGTATTTGGGAAGGCTTATGGGAAGATCTTGATTGAGAGGATTAGGAGAGGAACAGAGGGAGTAATTGGTGAAGAACAGTATGGGTTTAGGACAGATAGGGGTTGCGTGGATCAGATTTTTATGGTAAGGCAGATATGTGAGAAAGCTATAGGTAAAGGTAATTTTTTTTTTTTGGGGGGGGGCTGAGACTTTATGGATTTGGAAAAGGCTCATGACAGAGTAGACAGGAAGGCACTATGGTAGGTATAATAGATATATGGGATAAGAGGAAAGAAGTAAGAGCAGTCAAGAATTTTTACGAGAATAGTTGAACCTGTGTTATAATTAGAAATGGAGAGAGTGGTCTGAGGTAAAAGCGGGACTTTGCCAGGGATGTGTTATGTCACCATGGCTGTTCAATTTATTCATGGATGGGCTGGTGCGAGAGGTGAACGCAAGGGTAATGGGTCAGGAATTGGAGATGGTTTAAAAAAATTGAAAAAAAAATGGGAGATAAACCAGTTGTTGTTTGCTGACGACATTACGTTTGTAGCAGGATCAATCAGAGAAGGGATTGAGGAGGCTAGCGACGGAGTTTGGGAAAATGTGAAAGAAGGAAGTTGAAGATAATTGTATGTAAAAGTAAGGTGATGAGATGTGCAAGGTGTAGAGGATGGCAGCAAAGTGAAAGTGAGTATTAAGGGAGAGAGACAGGAAGAAATGGATAGCTTTAGATACTTGGATACGAATGTTGCGGGAAAGGGATGAGTGGAGGTGGAGGTAGAACGTAGGTTGAGAGAAGCAAGTAAATGAATTCGGGGATTAAAAAATGTAATGAGAAATAGACATTTGGGAATGGATGCTAAGATGAGATTATATGAAGGAGTGATTGTGCCGATAGCACTGTATGCGTTAGAAACATGAAACATAAGAGAGGAAGAATTTAAATGTGTTTGAGATTAAATTCCTGAGAAGTATGGTAGGGATTACTAGGCTGAATAGAGTGAGAAACGAGGAGGAGAGAAGGAGAACGGGGGTGGAAAGGGAGTTAGGAGATATGGCTGATGAGAGATTATTGGGATGGTTAGGACACATAGAATGAATGAGTGAGGAAAGATTAGTAAAGGAGGTGAGGAAGGCAGAGGTGGATGGAGTGAACATGAGGGGGTGACAAAGGATGAAATTGATGGATGAGGTTAAAAGGGGTATTGGGAGAAGAGGGGAATGTATGTTGAGGAAGGAAGGGAGAAGATAGAAGATAGAAGTGTGTGGAGAATGCCTGTGTATGGATGATGCTTTGATGCATGGAAGGGAGTGGGTGGGGGATAGGGGTGAGGGAGTATGTGTGAAAGATATTTTGACGCAGTCCAAAGGAATTTCTCCCCGTCTTCTCCATTTCTGCATGAGAGGACGGAGAGGGAGCAGTCGTCAATTAAATGAAGTGGCCTTGCTTTGGATGTGCTGTGTCTTGCTACATTGCTTCTGACCCAGGGCAGTGGGCGAGATGCAGGGATGACCCGTTATCCAGGAGGAGCCAAGAAAAGAAGGAGGGAGGGGCGGTGAATGGTAGTGGAGTATATGGTGGATGAAATGGGCGGGAGTGGATTTATGCCTTTGACTTTGGCTACCTCCGTTGTAAGGTGGAAAAACCCGTTGGTATATGTATGTATGTATGCATGTATGTATGTATGTATGTATGTATGTATGTATGTATGTATGTATGTATGTATTTTCACTCCTTTAGTGTCCAGAATAGGTTCTCTCAAGTAAAATATAATCGATTTTCTTTTAGTCTAAAAAAAATTTCCTTGGTGATGGATATTGGTTTTATGGACTTGGACGTGTGCTAAGACTGTGTCGATGACTTGGGCTTTGAAATCATGATAAATTTCTTAAATTATATAGGAGGCACTGTTCACACAATAAACAAAAAATAAATATATAGGTAAATAGGTAACTGAATAACTAAGTGAATAAACAAACGAATGAATAAAGAGATATATAAATAAGTAAATTAACAGATAAATAAATGAATAAATAGATACAAATTGAATGACACCGTACAGATTGAACATAGAAAATAAAGTCAAACTAAACAAACATACTTCCTGAAGAGATTGAGCCTAAGAGAAAAAAGAAAAAGAAGAAAGAAAATGGAAATTGAGTAGATACACGTCCTGCCACTCTTCCCCTTCCCCCTTCCCCCCTTCCCCCTTCCCCCTTTCCCAGCCCCCTTCCCCCCTCCCCCTCTCCCCCCCCTTACATTTTCCATCAACGTCCATCATCTCCCTTATCCTCCTTCTGTCTCCTTTTTCTGTCTAATCCTGCGGAGTTTTTCTGTCTTCTTCGGCGGCCCTCCGCAGGCTCCTTCATTCACTTGAAGACTCTTCCGGACTCCTCCGTTAGTCTTTTTGGCCTCCTCCACTTCCTCCTCCTACTTCTACTCTTCTTCCTTCTTCTCCTCCTCGTCCTCCTACTACTCCTACTCCTCTTCCTCCTCTTTCTCCTCCTCCTCCCTCTGATCTTGTTCTCCTTATCTTCCTGTTTCTCCTCCCCTCCTCCTCCTGCTCCTCCTCCTGCCCCTCCTCCTCCTCCTTCTCCTCCTCCTCCTCCTCCTCCTCCTCCTCCTCCTACTCCTCCTACTCCTGATCCAGTTCTTCTACGTCATCCTTAATATTCTCCTTCTCCTCTTCCTGCTCCTCCTCCTCCTCCTCCTCCTCCTTCTACTTGTCCTCTTCCTTCTTCTACTCCGCTTCCTCCCTCCTCCATCTACTCCTACGCTTCCTACTCCTTTTCTTCTTCCTGATCCTACTCTTGCTTCTACTACTTCCTCCTCCTCCTCCTCCTCCTCCATCTCTTCCTGAACCTGCTCGTCCTTCTATTCCCTCCTCTTCCTCCATTTCCTCCTTCGTCCTTCTCCTCCTCCTCCCACTTTTTCTCCTCCACTCTTCCTCCTCCTTCTCAGATCCTACGCTTGGTTCAACTCCTTCTTCTTTCCCCTCCTCCTCCTCCTGATCCTGCCACTGTTCTTCCTTCTCCTCCTCCTCCTCCTCCTCCTCCTCCTCCTCCTCCTCCTCCTCCTCCTCCTCTTCCTCCTCCCTCTTCCTTCTCGTCCTCCTCCCTATCTTTCTCCTCCTTTTCCTCCTCCTTTTCCTCCTGTTCCTATTCGTGTTTCAACTCCTTCTTCCTCTTCCTTCTCCTCCTCCTCTTCCTCCTCCTCCTCTCCTCCCCCTCTCCCTCCTTCTTCTTCCTTCTCTTCCTCCTCCCCATCTTTCTCTTCCTTCTCCTTCTCCTGATCCCACTCTTGCTTCTACTTCTCTTCCTCCTCCTCCTCCTCCTCCTCCTCCTCCTCCTCCTCATGATTCTGCCTCTGTTCCTCATCATTCTCTTCCTCCTCCTCCTCCTCCTTCTCCTCTGGACCTCCTGCTGGAGTTAATCGGACCATCTACTTCTTCTTCTTCTTCAGCTCCTCCCCTCCTCCTCCTCCTTCTCTCCTCCGTCCCCAGAGCCCTTCTCCTCCAATCCTCCTCCAAACAGCCTTTATTCTGCCAATCCTTAGTCCCCTCCAGACCTTCATCCCCTCCAGCCTTTGTCTCTCAGGATTTGTGACTTCCAGGCTTTACCTTTGCTCTTTTCAGCCTATATCCTCTCCAGCCTTTGTCCCATCCAGCCTTTATCTTTATAGCCTTTATCCTGTCCAACTTTAATCCCAGAAGTCTCTGTACCTTCCAGCCTTTGTCCCCTTCAACCTTTGTCTCGTCCAGTCTTTGATTCCTCCATCCTCCGTACCCTTCAACCTTTGTTCCCTCCAGCCTTGGTCCCCTCCGGCCTTTGTATCCTTAAGCCTTCGTCCCCTCCAGTCTCGGTCCCCTCCAGTATTGGTCCCTTCCAGCCTTTATCCTCTCCAGGCTTTATCTATTCCAGCCTTTATCCTGTCTATCTTTCGCCCCCTCCAGCCTTAAGCAACTCTCCTTTATTCCCTCCAGCCTTTGTCCCCTCCAGTCTTTATCTCCTCCAGCCTTTATCCCCTCCAGCCTTTATCCCAGCTCCCCTTTATCCTCTCCAGCCTTCGTACCTTCCAGCCTTTATCACCTCCGACCTTTGTTCCCTGCAGCCCTTGTCGCCTCCTGCCTTGGTCCCCTCCAGCCTTTATTCCAACTCTCCTTCATCCTCTCCAGCCTTCGTCCTTTCCAGCCTTTATCCTCTTCGACCCGTGTTCCCTCCAGCCTTTGTCCCCTCTAGCATTGGTCCCCTCCAGCCTTGGTCCCCTCCAGCCTTTATCCCCTCCAGCCTTTGTTCCTCCCAGCCTTTGTCCCCTCCAGCCTTTGTCCCCTCCAGCCTTGGTCCCCTCTAGCCTTGGTCCCCTCTAGCCGTGGTCCCCTCCAGCCTTGGTCCTCTCCAGCCTTTATCCCCTCCAGTCTTGGTCCCCTCCAGCCTTTGTTCCCTCCAGCCTTGGTCCCCTCCAGCCTTTGTCCCCTCCAGCCTTTGTTCCTTCCAGCCTTTGTCCCCTCCAGCCTTTGTCCCCTCCAGCCTTTGTCCTCTCCAGCCTTGGTCCCCTCCAGCCTTTGTCCCCTCCAGCCTTTGTCCCCTGCAGCCTTGGTCCCCTCCAGCCTTTATCCCCTCCAGCCTTTGTTCCCTCCAGCCTTTGTCCCCTCCAGCCTTTGTCCACTCTAGCCTTTGTCCCCTCCAGCCTTTGTCCCCTCCAGCCTTTGTTCCCTCCAGCCTTGGTCCCCTTCAGTCTTTGTCCCCTCCAGCCTTTGTCCCCTCCAGCCTTGGTTCCCTCCAGCCTTGGTTCCCTCCAGCCTTGGTTCCATCCAGCCTTTGTCCCCTCCAGCCTTTATCCCAACTCTCCTTTATCTCCTCCAGCCCTCGTCCACTGCAGCCTTGGCTCCCTCCTGCCTTTGTTTCCTCCGGCCTTTGTTCCCTCAGGCCTTCTTGGGAGCAGCAGCCGCCCGGAGCCATCCCTCTC
>NC_134796.1:31887299-31889799 GCF_046742065.1 Oratosquilla oratoria
AATATATGTTTATATACATATATATGTATATAAATATATACATATATATATCGACTGTATATGGCATCAATTCACACAGACACGTGCAAATAGATGTGCATAAAACCACTGGGAAATAAAGCGCGCAGTCCGAACGCATTTGTTTACTTTAAAACATCGTCAGGGAATAGAAGGTGACAGACAGCAATGTATATACTAAATAGATGAAGACATGGTAACGAAAATGGAAAGGTCATACAATATATACATCACACAGGTCGGGAAGTCCTTGGGGCTGTAGAACATACAACATTTTTCTTTGTAATGAAATGATCAACCTTATACAATCCCAAATTTAAGTTGACACTATCGTGAAATGAATGTTTACTGTGACCGGATACAATGATATTTCTAAAAATAAATTACAGGATTTTTTTTTTATAGTTATTCCAGTCAACAGAATGATGATGGTCTCTCACGTGGATAGAAATACTACTGGATACTTGGCCAGTTTACACACTATACTTATGTTGGTTGAGCCTTGTCTTAGGTCTTTGACAGTTTGGCCAATTTACGATTTATTGCATTGTAGACAAGGAATGGAGTATTCACAACCCTCAGCATCACCAGGTAAAATTTTAATCAGTACATTTTTAATGGTACTTCTGCTCTTAAAAACCACATTGATGTTAAACACTTTGAATCTTACCAGACTCTCAGTGTAAACGTACGTGTCGTTTACACCACCGCCACTGCGTGCGTAGCAGTGAACGAACGGCTATACGTAGTTTCGATGTTCCGTAGTTTTGTAATGGTTTGAGGCAAACTCAGCTGCACGGGCGTTCATTTACTTACACGATTATATACATCACCCGGGGGATCAAGGCCCCTGTGTGTAATCTCCGGGAATAGCGGCCCGTGGGTATAATTCCCCCTCAGCGACGCAGCCACAGGCATTATTTACATTGTAGTTCTATTCGGCCCTGACAGTTAGTAGTAACATTTAATCTTTCTTCTATGATATTCATAGACTTGGCATTCTGCAATTGATCTAGTCATTAATAGTAAATGTGTCTTGGTGTGGTATGTGGTTCTCATATATTGACTGTGTCTTCTGGAAGATAAGAGAATGTTTAAGACGTGCTTAGCGAAATTTTGCATTTAGTGCGGGTGACTTTCAAATAGTGCGATCTTCACGTGACCGTGACATAGTGCTGAGTAAGGGGAGGCTGTTTGCAGCTTGTTTGGTCTAGGGGAGGGAGGGTCAACTTGAAATGGCGTCATAGGTCTGTGGATATCTTCCAACACGTGTCATATGCAAGTGGCATGTCTATTCTGTCTAAAGGGTTTACAAATTGTACATGATTATACATGGTAATGTGGTATGTATATATATATATATATATATATATATATATATATATATATATATATATATATATATATATATATATATCATTTGACATTTTTTGGAAATAGACTCATCCGCTGGGATTCGAATCCCAGCGGATGAGTCTATTTCCCAAAAATTTCAAATTATAGAAACACTTGTCGGAAGACTAACCTGCATAAAGGATTTGATGAAATACATTACGTATCATGTTCTGTCCGAGTGCCCTCGGCGGAACGACTGGGCCGTGAACCAAGTCGTTTCGTTTTGTAGGGTCGAGATAGCATGGTCGGTAAGGCCTTTGTCTTATAAGACGTAAGCCGCCTAGGCAAGGGTTCGAATCCCAGCGGATGAGTCTATTTCCAATATATATATATATATATATATATATATATATATATATATATATATATATATATATATGAATATGAAAAAAGAGAGTCATGGGTCTCGTTCCGAGTTTATTCCTGACCAGTTTCGCTTGTCGCTTCATTCCTCTGAAGAAGCTACAAGCGAAACCGGTCAGGAATAAACTCGGAACGAGACCCGTGATTCTCTTTTTTTTCACATTTTTTCAACATGTCACAATGTCTCAACATATATATATATATATATATATATATATATATATATATATATATATATATATATATATATGAATATATAGTTGTGTAAGGTTTAGACGGTTACATACGGAAAGAAAGAACCGAAAGGTACCTTTCTGCATTAAAAAAGTCCTCCTCTCCTGTGAGGTATTATGGTAAGACTTGATGGCCATATTATGGAAAGTGTCTACTAAAGGCCTTCAATATTTCAACCTTGATGAATTGCCATATGTCCTCTTCAGCTCATAACCCAAGAATTCAGGACTGATGACCCTATAAGATTTAAGGAGCATAGAACTAAAAACAGGAAGTTGAGTTTTTTTTTATGAGTTAAGTAAAAACAGACATACGGAAGAACACAAGTATGCTTCCTAAAGACATCATACATAGAATATCTTCCATTCTTACATATTAGAATATGCAAATAAGGCAACTTATTATCTATTTCTATTAAGTAGTGAATTTGATGGAAGGGACCATATCATTTAATCTACCAAGAAAAAGAGTCTAAATTAAGCTGAACCGG
>NC_134796.1:31897299-31898624 GCF_046742065.1 Oratosquilla oratoria
ATATATATATATATATATATATATATATACATATATATAATATATGTAACCGTGGAATCTACATATGCCTGGTTTCTTCATTTGTCTTCTCTCTCCCTTTTTTTTTTTTCTCTCTTGTTTTACCTGGCTCTCTTTCCCTCTTCTGTTTTATTCTATGTGTTCAAATATTTGTTCATTTACATATTTATTCACTCATTTATTTGTTTATTTGCTTGTTTACTTATGTATTTGATTTGCTTAGTTATTCATCTAATCATTTCAGTAAATGATTGAATAGATGAATTTAATTACAGTCCTATCTATCCATCTGCTTATTTATTTATTTTGCTATTTTTATTCTTATTTATCCGTCTTGTTTTTATTTATTATTATTATTGCCATGGAACATGAGAGAGGGAAGAGTAGAAGGAGTTTTGAATGTGTTTGAGATGAAATGGTACTGAGAAAGTATAATAGGGGTTACTAGGCTAGGGTAGAGTGAGAAATGAGGAGGTGAGAGGAGGAGAAACAGGGGTGGAAAGGAAAAGTGCGGGAGATAAGGTTGAGGAAAGGAGTATTAGGATGGTTGGACACATGGAAAAGAATGAGTGAAGAAAGACTAAGTAAAAAGAGGTATGGAAGGGCAGATGTGGAGGGAGTGGAACATGAGGGTACCGTCCTAGGATGAGATGGCATGGATGCAGCCCGAAGGGATTTCTCCTCCGCTCTCCGTTATTCTCTGCACGTGGGGGGACTGGAGAGGGTGTGGGGTCGCCTGACTAATCTTATGAAGCTGGCCTTGCTGGGTGGAATGTTGTGCTATGTCTTGCGACAGCGTGCTTGGGACCCAGGGCAGTAGACCACGATTCAGGGATGACCCGTCCATCCAGGAGGTGTCAAGATAATAGTGGGAGGGTGGAGGGGAGTGGAATATATAGAGAAATGGAATGGGTGGGAAATGGTTTCTAAGGCCTTTTTCTTTTTGGTTTTACGCCCCCCGAGTAGAAGGAAAAAGTCCTTTGGTATATGTATGTAATGAATTATCATATATTATCATTATTAATTATTATTATTATTTTTTTTTATTTTTTTTTTTTTTTTTTTTTTTATTTTTTTTTTTTTTTTATGTTATTTTTTTTTTTTTTTTTTTTGTTTTTCTGTTTTTTTCCTTCATTAAGTGCGCCTCAGGACATGCTTGGCCCACTTTCTGTTTCCTCTCTCTCTCTTTTTTTTTTTCAATCACCACGATTTTTCTCCCCTTTTTGGCCTCACCACTCTCGCTCTCGCTTCCACTTCTCTTTTTTTTTATTCTGTTTCTCTTCTTCTTCTTCCTCTCTCCTTGTGTG
>NC_134796.1:31899124-31901624 GCF_046742065.1 Oratosquilla oratoria
CATTTATAATGTCTGTCCCTTTCCGTCTTTTTTTTACACGTCCTCTATTTTCATTTTTTCATTCTTGTCTTATTCACTTCATTTTTCTTCTATTTCCTCCTTTGCCCTCTCTCCTCTTTCGATTATATTCTCTACCTGCCCTTCATCAAACCTGTCATTTTATATTATTATTCTTCATTTCTTTTTTGTCGCTTCCCCTCGCTTCCTCCCTTTCCATCTCACCTTCCCATTTTGTTTTCACTTTCTTTCTCTTCCCTCTTTCTCTTTCCTTCATGCTTCTTATTTGGCATTTCCCCTCTTCCATTTTCTTTTCCTTTCATCTCTCCAAGGTTTTCACTTTTCTTCTCTTTTTTATTACTTTCAGCTTTTCTTCGTTGTTCTTGTATTTCTCCGCTCTGTCAATTACATTCCTTTCTTGTTCCTTTCTCTTCTGGCGTCCTCCTTTTTATCTTAACATCTCTTTTCTCCTCTCTTCTTCATTATCTATTATTCCTAGATATATAGGTTTATTTAATTATATATATATATATTTTATATATAGTATATATAATAATATGTGTGTGTGGGTGTGTATATATATATATATATGTATATATATATGTTATATATATATATATTTATATGTATTTTGTATATAGTGTATATATATTTATGTTTATGTATTTAATGTATATGTATAGGTATTTATATATATTTGTATATGTATATATTTATATTTTTATTATGTATATGTTTATATATATATATAATTTATATATATATTTATATTTTTTGTATATGTATATATGTATATGTATATATATATATGTATATATTTATTATAGATATATGTATATATATATATATATGTATATTGGATATTTAGTATATATATTTATATATTTGTATATGTATATATTTTATTACTTGTATATATATTTATGTATATATGTATACTTATATATATATAATAGTATATATATATATATATATACGTATTATATATATCGACTGTATATGGCATCAATTCACACAGACACGTGCAAATAGATGTGCTTAAAACCACTGGGAAATAAAGGCGCCGCAGTTCCGAACGCATTTGTTTACTTTAAATACATCGTCAGGGTAATAGAAGGTGACAGACAGCAATGTATATACTATAATAGATGAAGACATGGTAACGAAAATGGAAAGGTCATACAATAGTATACATCACCAACTGGTCGGGAAGTCCTTGGGGCTGTAGAACATACTAACATTTTTCTTTGTATTGAAAATGATCTACCGTATACAATCCCAAATTTAAGTTGACACACTAATCGTGAAATGAATGTTTACTGTGAAGGATACAATGTTATTTCTAAAAATAAATTACAGGATTTTTTTTTTTTTTTTTATAGTTATTCCTGTCAACAGATTGTTGATGGTCTCTCCACGTGGATTAGTAATACTACTTGGATACTTGGCCAGTTTACACACTATACTTATGTTGGTTGAGCCTTGTCTTAGGTCTTTGACAGTTTGGCCAATTTACCGATTTATTGCATTGTAGACAAGGAATGGGAGTATTCAAAACCCTCAGAGCATCACCAGGGAAAATTTTAATCAAGTACCATTTTTAATGGTATTTCTGCTGTTACAAAAACCTCATTGATGTTAAACACTTTGAATCGTACCAGACTATCAGTGTAAAACGTCAGTGTCGTTTACACCACCGCCACTGCGTGCGTAGCAGTGAACGATAAGGCTATATACGTAGTTTCGATGGTCCGTAGTTTTGTTATGGTTTGAGGCAAAACTCAGCCTGCACGGGCGTTCATTTACTTACACGATTATATACATCAACCCGGGGGATCAAGTCCCCTGGGTGTAATCTCCGGGTGAATAGCGGCACCCGTGGGTAATAATTCCACCTCAGGCGACGCAGCCTACAGGCTTTATTTACATTGTAGTTCTATTCGACACACTGAACAGTTGTAGTAGTATAACATTTAATCTTTCTATCTATGATAATTCATAGACTTGGCCATTCTGCAATTGATCTAGTCATTATTAGTAATTGTGTCACTTGGTGGTGTGGTATGTGGTTCTCATATATTGATTGTGTCTTCTGGAAGATAAGAGAATGTTTAAGACGTGCTTAGCGAAATTTTGCATTTAGTGCGGGTGACTTTCAAATAGTGCGATCTTCACGTGACCGTGACATAGTGCTGAGTAAGGGGAGGCTGTTTGCAGCTTGTTTGGTCTAGGGGAGGGAGGGTCAACTTGAAATGGCGTCATCGGTCTGTGGATATCTTCCAACACGTGTCATATGCTCGTGGCCTGTCTATTCTCTCTAAAGTGTACACAAATTGTACAACATTATACATGCTAATGTGTTTTTTATATATATATATATATATATATATATATATATATATATATATATATATATATATATATCATTTGACTTTTTTGGAAATAGACTCATCCGCTGGGGTTCGAATCCCAGCGGATGAGTCTATTTCCAAAAATGTCAAAT
>NC_134796.1:31914124-31916624 GCF_046742065.1 Oratosquilla oratoria
GTTGTTTGGTACTCGCTGTCATGGCTTGTATTTTTTCAATTGTCGTACAAGTGTGTATTCTATTTATTTATTTTATTGTATTCATTCTTCGTGAATTTTAAGAATGTAAGTGAGATCCATTGTGTACTATTGTCTGTAAGGTTGTGACCAGTTGTCCTGTTCTCGTAGCCACTGGAGTAGGAGGGGGAGCCCGGGTAGCTTTGGCGGTGTGTACTACCTCTCCCAGTACCAATTACGGCCAATATAACCTCTTTGATCACTGTACCGCATCATACCCCTGAAGACTGTCCTAGGACTAGGACCGGAACGTCGGGCATTAAAACTCCCACTTTGAGTCTGGTGTTTATATTTCTCCCCTTCAACATGGATCCCAAACTCCAGATCTTCACATGCACACATGCACACATACACACATACACACACACACACACACACACACACACACACACACACACACACATATATATATATATATATATATATATATACATACATATGTATATATATATACCAGTTATGTTTCATTGGTGTAACTCATTATAACGAAATATAGTTTAACCCTGGGGTTGTGCGCCTTGTTTCAAGGTGGCATGGAGTCATGAAGCCTTTATAGTGAGAACATCATTTCCTAGATAACGTTATCAGGCTGACTGGCTCATCTAGAGACCATAAGGCCTAAACATGGAACGCCTAATGTAGACCTTATGGTCTCTTGCAGTCTCCATCATTTTTATGTTCTTATTCATAAAATCTACCGATAATTTTCCTAGATATAGCTAATGTTGGAAAGGTTCGACAATGCTTGTAAAAGGTTTTGAAAGTACGGCCCTAGATTCCTTGACCTAACTTTGACCTCCATAATCCATTCTTTGACCTAACCTTGACCTGCTGAAGTAGACGTGAGTGCTTACTTTACTCTCCTCATTACTGTGACGACCCAAAATAAAGGGAGACATGGGAATGCCATTAACCTGCGAGCGCATAATGCTCCTTAAAAGGAACTTAATTAGTTTATTTTTTTAAATTCCGTTATATATGTTATTCTTGATAATATTTTTCTTTCGTTAAAATGTAATGAAAACGTTTTTTGTACCATAGGAATGATGAAAATTAAGTTTTCACCAACAACTTACTTATAACAGAAAAAGTAAAATTGTTGTGTTCCTTTTAAGGAGCATTATGCGTTCGTGTGTTAAGCAGCTGCGCTGAAAAGTGTGTTTAACATTTTGTGAAAAGATAGCACGTATCCGGGTACACACATACAAACACGTACACACACATACACACACTCGTATAGACACACGTTTACACACACACACACACACACACACACACACACACACACACACACACACACACGCAAAGAATTACTAAGGTAGAGCATACCGACAGGAGACCTTTTGGTCCATAACTATGTCGGATGCTAAGGGCCTACTCACACCAAGCTTACGACCTGTTTCCGGCCACCGGCGACCAGGTAGTCGCCTGTCAGTTGCAGGTAGACTTTGGAAGTCACTGGTAGTTGGTAATAAGATAAGTAAATAAATAGATAGATATATTACAGCACACACTGAATAGTCCCCAGTACATAGATTTTCATCTGATCAACCACGTTAACTTTTTTTCCGTTTCAGTTCTTTGCATAGGTTTTGTGTCGCCGACCGATCGCTTGATTTTCGGTCGAAGGTGGTCGGAAAGTGGTCGGAAGTTTGGTGTGACTGGGACTTTACACACACACACACACACACACACACACACACACACACACACACACACACACACACACACACACACACACACACACACACACACACACACACACACACACACACACACACACACACACATAAGTATATATATGAAGTGGTGATTTGTTTTTAGCAGATGCTGCGTGTTTATCCCGGCTGGCTGCAGCTGAGAGCAATAAAAATCTCGTTAATTTTGCATAAACTCTGGCCGTGTTTGTTTTAGCAGTTCGAGGACAATGCTTTGGGTAATTAAACATATTTTCTATTTTTCTTTTGTTGTTTACAAGCGGAATCTTTTTGACAGTTGGGCAGCGGTTTCTCCCTGTCTTTTTTTTTTTTTCTTTTTTACATTTTTATCTTATTTTATTTTTCTATTATTATTATTATTTCTTTTTCTTTTTCCGCGAAGACGTGAGGGAGGTAGTTGGCGGTTTTGTTGTGGAGTGTTGTGGAGTTCCTCCACTCCCACCTATAACGCTGTCATCGTTTTCCTAATTTATTGGAGGTTTTACCACACCTCCTCCCCTCCTCCTCCTCCTCCTCCTCCTCCTCCTCCTACCCCTCCCCTCATCCTCCTCTTTATGTACTTACTCCTCATTCTCCTTCAGCTCCTCCTCCTCCTCCTCTTCCTCCTCTTTTTCATTATCTATTTTTCCATTTCTCTTTTTCCCTTTCTCCTCTTTTTCCTTTCCTTCTACTTTCTCCTCCTCCTCCTCTACTTCCTCCTCTTCCTCCTCCTCCATCTCCTCTTC
>NC_134796.1:31931624-31934124 GCF_046742065.1 Oratosquilla oratoria
TTTTTTTTTTTTTTTTTTGCATCCGACCTAGATATGGATCAAAAGGTCTCCTGTCGGCATGCTTTGCCTTTGTAATCCTTTGTAATATATATATATATATATATGTATATATACATATATATGTAAATATATATATATATTATATATATATATATATATATATATATCATTATTATATTTTTACGCATCCGACCTAGTTATGGACCAAAAGGTCTACTGTCGCCTTTGTAAGTGGAATTTGTGGGAGTTGATTTCTGGTACAACATTTTTTTTATCATAATTCTTGAAACATCCTAAAGGTTTTATCATGCAACGATAACATTTATTGCCCAGGACTCGATACACTATGTACACAGTGTCCACTTTATACTGTAACGTGTTTTCGTAAAGTGTAACGTGCAAAAGATACACCAAATACTGACAATAAACGTTACATCTGTATTGTGAAAAATGTTGAATGTCGACACTTTTAATCACGGTTTCGCAAAACTTTCGCAATTTTTATTTTCGTGTTTCTGATGGTCTGTTTCTGCAACCCTCCCTTAACTTTTCCCTGCATCATTTAACTTTATTAAATATAACCAGTATATTTCTGTGTTAAATTACCACTTGACGCCCCGGATAAATGGGTCGACATTAGTGTGCCCCTCCGTACCTCTGGGATGTTTTATAGTCACCCCCTCCTTACACTCTGAGCTCGCTCGGGTGGTTCTTTTGTCCTTCTCATTATCTCGACTTCTTTTTCCTTTCGGGTCCATTAGCAGGTGTTCTTCGCGTGACGTACTCATCCAAGGTTACGCGCCTCCTAGTGACTCGCAGAGCAACACGTCATTCCAAACGATAGTTTCAGCGCTTACTCTATGGTTCACGAAGTCTGTCACATTCGTTAACCGCTATATTTTTGGTTGTTGAGACATTGATATGGTTCTGTAAACCGTAGCTCTCATGTGATCAAAAGCCCCACCACCACTACTTACACCACCACTAACACAACCACCGTCATAACAACAACCACCTCCACATCCACAACCACAGCTACAACCACCTCCACTTCCACCAACACTACTACCATTACCGCCATCACCACCACCACTACCACAAGCATAGCCATAACGACAACAACCACCACTACCACAAGCATAGCCATAACGACAACAACCACCACATTCACTTCCACTAGCACTACCACTACCACCAACACCACCACAACCATCACTACCTCTACCACTACAACAACCACCATAAACACATCTGCCACCACTACCACTACCACCACCCCCAACAACCACCACCACTAACACAACCATAAGAAAACGTCATAGCTCCCTTCAGGTTAATGTTTTTTTTTTTTTTTTTTTTTTTTTAGATAGCTTTTTTGAGGCCTAAGCCTACTCTAGGCAATAGCCGTCCATTTAATTTTTGGTTCATCTTGACCTAAGCTGACCAATGCCATAATTAATCCAGCGAGTCGAGAAAGAAGAGAAAAAATGTATAAAAGAAAAGGAAGAAGATGAGGAAGAAAAAGAAACATAAAAAGAGGAATGAAAACAAGAGGAAGAAGAGGAAGAAAAAAAAGAGAAGAAAATGAAGAGGGAGAAGAAGAAAAAGAACAGGAAGAAGAAGAGGAAGAAGAGGAGGAGGAAGAAAATGACGAATAAGAAGAAGAGAAAGAAAAAGAAAAGGAAGAATAAGACGAGGAAGAACATGAAGGACAAAAAGAAGAAGGATTGATTGACTGAATATCATCTGGCGTCGTGACTACCGGGATCATGCTCGTCAAGGAGGAAGAAGGAGAATAGGAAGAACAAAAAGAAAAGAAAAAACAATGATAATAAGAAGAGGAAGAAGCAGAAGAGAAAGAAGAAGAAGAAGAAGAGAACAAAAATGGACAGGTGGCCAGCCAGGAGGTAATTGGCTGTTGGAATAGACTCACCGTCCCCCTTAATGACATTGATCCTCTCGCACGCAAAGCTGGGACCAACAACGTGAGAGGTTCTAGCATTTCCGTGTATTTTTATTCTTATTTTTTTCATGCTATGAGACCCATGAATACCTTTCCCTAAGCTCTGACAGGACGATCCAATGTCCAAAGTGCCCTCAGTACTACCTGGCCACGACCCGACTAAGTACTTTGGTAAGGATAGTTTGCTGCATTACTGAGTGTGATAGGGCCGTAGTTACCAATAGGCAGAGCTGGGCACGTCCCTCGGTGCGTTCCTAAGTGCGTTCCTCAATGCGTTTTGCTCTAGTTTGGCCGCGGTTAGCGCTCCCAGACTATTAAAGTTTAAGATATAGGTTCATACCGAAATAAAAGTCCGGTAGGCCACATACTATACCAAAGAAAAATTTGGTAGGCCACATCCAAAAGGTAAGCCACATACTATACCGGCACCTATATTGCTTCAATAGTTTGGGAGCGCTAACCGCGGCCAAGCTAAAGCGGAACGCAACGAGGAACGTGCCCAGGTCTGCCAATAGGCATAGTAGGCCATCGACTTAA
>NC_134796.1:31944124-31949124 GCF_046742065.1 Oratosquilla oratoria
AGTTTTAGCACTTCCTATAACAATAAATTTTTTAGAATTTATATACATTTCTTTTTAATACATATTGCTTCTCAATTTCCTTGATATGTCCGTTCATGTTTTCTCCATATAATATCTTCATCCTTCTTTGCTCTTCGAGACAATTAATTGAACCCGACCTTCAGATTGGTTGTACCATCGGCTATCTTGGGTTATAAATTCTATGAATACTTTGTCATAAATTTGTAAACCTCCTTCGTAATTTGCATATAGACGATCCAACCCTTTTCCATGCGAATTTCATCCTGTATAATCCAGTAGATTCTGTTCATGTTCCACTTTATTTTGTTCATGTTTTTTGTGGTTGTTGGTGTCGCATCTGAGTGTGCTTTCCAAATGTATAAATATTCGGTTGTTGTGGTGGCAGGAAGTTTCCAAACTTTATAGTTCGTTTTTTCTTGTTCTCCAGTCTTCTGAAAAACAGTTCTCGAACCGAAGGGTTCCTGGGACTGTGGTTGGTTGGTTTACATGTAGGTGCAGATGTAGATATAAATGTAGATTATAGATATATAGATATAGATATAGATATATAGATATAGATATGTGGATATATATATAGATATATAGATATATAGATATAGATATAGATATAGATATATAAATATAGACTTAAATGTAAATACAGATGTAGATGTAGATGTAGATATAATATGGCTAGGTACATAAATTGGTTTGCCCACATGTAGATGTAGATATAACCTGGTGTACAAGTGTATTGGTCCAGTCCACTTGTTATTCCCTTGTTTCAAGAACATTTCAGTAAATATAAGAAGCTAGACCAACACCAACCGAGGAATCAGAGCAGGTATACCGGTCAGTGGACAACAGTTAGAGAAGGTATCTTTTTTAAAGTATCTTGGCGTCTTTATAGCAGACAAGGAGTCCAAACTAGAGTGTAAGTCCTGGACTTTCAACGTCGACCTGGAAAAACGAATCCAGGTCCTGGAAATGAGACTTTCCTCGAGGTCTTGAACATCTCGTATAAGTACCATATCACCAACGAGGAAGTGAGAAAAAAAAATCAGAAACACCATTGGCCCATTCAAAAAAACCTTCTCACCATTGTTAAGGAAATAAAACTCCGTAGGTACGGACACATCACAAGATCTGATGGCTTTGCCAAGATCTTCACGCAAAGCACTTTACAAGGAGAAAGGAGAGGTAGACAGAAGAGGTGGGAAGACAACATCAGAAAGTGAATAGGCATGTCATTCGCCACATCTCAGAGGGATGCCAAGGACCATTGCAGGATGGTTCGAGCTGATCAGGCAATCGTCAGTGATGCCCCAACGACCCACCTAGGATCACGGGATAGGTAAAGGCAAAAGATTGAAATATTGTGGTTCAAAACCCGCTACAGGGTCATCTCGTGACTGCAGTAAAAGCCATTTTGTAATTTACCAAACCCAGTCAACATGGACCATAATAAAGTTAAGTATTCTATGACCTCACGCATCATTTACGCGTTCACTTGTGGAACAACAAATTAAAAAAAAAAAAAAAAAACAGTAAAGGAAACATTAAAGGTTATAGAAGGTTCCGAAGATAAATTTCAACGAAAATCATCACCCAAAGGGATGGTTTGGCTTGTGTAGCTCAAGTTGCAAGCTCAACAGCCATCAGCGATGAGAGGAAGCAGCCCACGTAGTGTCTCTTGGAAAACGACGCTTTCCCAGGCGTCATCAAAGATGCCCAAGCACGGACGTTTAGAGTCCGCATTATCTGCATGGTCATCACTCCTTTCTTCCTCTTCTTCTTCTTCTTTTTCTTCTTCTTCTTCTTCTTCTTCTTCTTCTTCTTCTTCTTCTTCTTCTTCTTCTTCTTCTTCTTCTTCTTCTTCTTCTTCTTCTTCTTCTTCTTCTTCTTCTTCTTTTTCTTCTTCTTCTTCTTCTTCTTCTTCTTCTTCTTCCACTTCTTCCACTTCTTCCTCCTTTTTCATCTTCCACTTCTTCCACTTCCAGCACCATGAATGTTCCCTCATCCTTATTTTTCTTTAGTCACTCCTACTCTCGTGTACGTTTATATATATATATATATATATATATATATATATATATATACATTATATATATATATATATGTGTGTGTGTGTGTGTGTGTGTGTGTGTGTGTGTGTGTGTGTGTGTGTGTGTGTGTGTGTGTGTGTGTGTGTGTTTATATACATATAAATATATGTGTGTATAAATATATATACATATACATATATATACATATATATATATATATATATACCAAAGGCTTTTTCCGCCTTACAAGGGAGGTAGCAAAAAAAACAAATGCATAAAAACCACTCCCACCCAATCCATGGGAGAGACATTTCACTCCCTATTTACAAAAAAAAAAAAAAAAAAAAAAAAAAAAAAAAAACCACCACGGCACCTCCCGGATGACGGGGCATCCGCGCAACCCGCCCAACGCCCCGGGCAGAAGCAGCGCCACAAGACATAGCACATCCACAACAAGGCCACCTCATCAAATCGGCGATACCCCCCACCACACACACACACGCAGAAAAAGAGATGTGGAGAAATCCCTTCGGGCTGCGTCAATCCGCTTCACACACACACACACACACACACACACACACACACACACACACACACACACACACACACACACACACACACATACACACCATGCACCACAACACCGCCCACACACAACGACTCTCCACTCACCCCAATTCTCCGCCCCCTCCCGCCCCCCAACAGACACCCCCATTCTTCTCAACGCCCCCCCCCCACCCTATCCATCCATTCCACCCCAGGTCGCCCCCCATGTTCACACCTTCTACCTCCGCCCTCCCCAGCCCCACCAGTCCCCCCACTCATCCCCTCCATGCGTCCAAACCATCCCAACACCCCCTCATCAACCCCACCCCCTAGCTCCCCCTCTATCCCCGCCCTCCTCCTCAACTCCTCATTTCTCACTCCATCCAGCCTAGTAACCCCTATCATACTTCTCAGGCACCCTATCTCAAACACATTCATATCCCTACTCTCTTCCTCTCTTATGTTCCATGTTTCTGCCCCGTACAGTGCTGTCGCCACAATCACTCATCCATACAATCTCCTCTTAGCATCTATTCCCAAATGTCTATCTCTCATTACACTTTTGAATTCCCCAAGGCATTTACTCGCTTCTCTCAATCTACATTCCACCTCTACCTCCACTTCTTCCCCTCCCGCCACATTCGCATCCAAGTATCCAAAACTATTCACTTCCTTCAGTCTCTCTCCTTTAACACCGACTTCCAATCTGCTGCCACCCTCTCCCCCTGTACATCTCATCACCTGATTTCTACCCACATTTATCTGCAACTAGACCACCCGTGACCCGTTGGGTCAAATAAAATTTTAAATGATACGATGTTATAAGAAATGAAATGCAGAAGATTGTGACGTCATGTCATCGTTGCTTGGAACACTACGCATCATATGATTTATACGGTTCGTAATATCTTAATAAACTCATTATGCCTCATAGATGCTAATCCAGGAGTTGACTATACTTTTAAATACTGAATATGAAAATTTTAAATATTACTGATCAGAAAATATGTAATCGGAAAATTGGAAATTAGAAAATTGTCAATTGGAAAATTAGCAGTTGTGACGTCACGCTCAACGCTGGGGTTCCTTAGAACCCACAGAGCGGATGTCGCGACGTCAAGTCTCTTCTTTTGATTGGCTGATCCTCAATCGTGACTTCATATCTCTTCTGATCTCCTCTTCTGATTGGCTGGTCCTCAGTCGTGACGTCATATCTCTTCTGATTGACTGGTCCTCAGTCGTGACGTCATATCTCTTCTTCAGTAGACGGTTTCAAGCAAGATAACAAACAAGATGATCAGAATTTTATAAGTATATAGATTTTCCTCTTTCGCACACCTTTCAGCAAACAACGGGTTATCTCCCACTTTTCTCCATTCTCTTTAACCATCTTCAATCCCCGACTCGCTACCCTTGCATTCACCTTTCGCACCACCCTATCCATGTAAAAATTGAACAGCCAGGGCGACATAACACATCCCTGACGAAGTCCTGCCTTTACCTCAAACCATTCACTCTCTCCATTTCTAATCCTAACACAAGCTTTACTACTCTCGTAAAAACTCTTGACTAATCTTAAAAGCTTTCCTCCTGTCCGGTATATATGCAATACCTCCCACAGTGCCTTCCCGTTCACCCTGCCACAAGCCCCTTCCAGATCCACAAAAGCTCAAAAAACATCCTTACCCTTTCCCACAGCCCTCTCACACATCTGGCTCTCCACAAAAATCCGATCTACGCAACCCCCACCCGTCCCAAACCCACACTGTCCCTCTGTTCCTTTCCTAATCCTCTCAACCAAAACCCTCCCATAAGTCCTCCCAACTACACTCAACAAGCTGATCCCTCTGAAACCATCACACTCACACTTGTCCCCTTTTCCCTTGTAAAATGGAACTATACAGGCACTCCTCCAGTCCACCGGCACTCTACCCTCTCTTAAACAAACATTAAATAACCTCACTAGCCAGTCCACCATCACTGTACCTCCTTTTTTCAGACATTCTCCATGATATCCATCCAACCCAGGCGCCTTACCTGCTCTCATCATCTTAACAATTGCCTTCACTTCATCTTTCCTTATTTCTCCTCCATTTTCCTCACTCATCACGGTCACTCTCTTAGCGCTTCCCACTGCAACCACCTTTCCCTCCCCATCTTCCTTCACATTTAGCAAATCCCTTAATTACTCCGCCCATCTTCCTCTCACTACCATCTCTTCCATTATCATCTCTCCATCTTTTACCTTTTCTTCTCTACTTGATTCGCTTCCTCTTCCTTTCTCAATTTCTTTCTAAAACATTTTTATTGCTTTAAAAAATTTCTGTCACACTCTTACCACACTTCACATCTGCTCTCCTTTTTGCCTCCTTTATCTTACGCTTTACTTCTCTTCTTCCTTTGTACCTC
>NC_134796.1:31951624-31961624 GCF_046742065.1 Oratosquilla oratoria
ACACGCTACACTTAGAGATATTGAAGTTCATTTGCCATTTCACCGACCATGTTAACAGTTTATTAAGATCATCCTGCAGAATCTGGGCGTCTTCTCCTGACCTAATTAGGCGTCCTATTTTAGTGTCGTCCGCAAACTTACTAACATCACTATTTAACCCATCGTCTAAGTCGTTTATATACATAATGAACAATAAGGGACCCAAAACCGAGCCCTGGGGGACCCCGCTAGTAACATTGCCCCACCTAGATTTTATTCCATTTATGGTGACCCGCTGTTTTCTGTTACTAATCCAAGCTCTAATCCATCCTAACACTTTTCCTCCTATGCCATGGGCTTTGATTTTATTTAGTAGTCTCTGGTGTGGCACTTTGTCGAACGCTTTGCTAAAGTCAAGGTAAATAACATCGTAATTTTCATTGTTGTCTGACGCCTTATATACCTTAGTGTAAAAGGATAGAAGATTAGTCACGCATGACTTACCTTTGGAGAAACCATGCTGTGAATCACGAATTAAATTATGCTCTTCAATGTGTTCTCTGAGTCTATTTACTATTATTGATTCAAGCATTTTTCCTATAACCGATGTCAAACTGATTGGCCTGTAGTTGCATATGGTCGATCTATCTCCCTTCTTAAAAACAGGAACAACGTTTGCCTGCCTCCAAGCAGTTGGAACAGAACCAGTGTCTACCGATTTATTGAATATTTCAGTTAACTGGTCGCAGATTTCAAATTTACACTCTTTAAGCATTCTTGGAAAAATTTCGTCCGGACCCGGAGATTTTGTAGCTTTAAGTCTGTCAATCTGCTTGATAACTTCTTCTTTACTAATGCTGATATTAGTTAGGCTATTTTCTTCATCCCCTCTGAAAATCGGATCGCAGTCAGGTACTTTATCTAACCTCTCATTAGTAAACACCGATAGAAAATAATTGTTAAACTCCTCACTCATTTTTTCTTCCGATTCTATCATGACATTTTCATCGTTTTTAATTGGTCCTATTCTTTCTTTATTTTTTGTTCTATAGAGGTGAAAGAAACCCTTTGGGTTGGATTTTGCTTGACTGGCAACCTTGATTTCATAATTACGTTTCGCTGAACGTGTATTCCTTTTAACCAGCTTTGCCATTTCGTTATATCTTGATCTAAGGTGTGATTCACCGTTTTTTATTTTTACGTAAAGTCCTCTTTTAATTCCGATCTCATGTTTCAATCTGTCCGTCATCCATTTGGGAGTATTACTATTTTTCCGTATTGACTTTAGGGGGATAAATGTGTTTTGTGCATTAATAATTAGATCTGCCAGATTGCTATACATCTCATCCAAAGTACTGACCTGATTTTTGGGCCGTCGCCCCGAATCGACCTGACCCAAGGCACGCGCATCACTCTCTTTGACCCAGACCTGACCTAAGGTATGCGTATTTCTCTCTTTGACCCAGACCTGACCCAAGGTACGCGTATCCTCCTTGACCCACTTCTGACTATCAGCCCCGCAACGAGAATCAAGAATGTTTGAAACGTCCGGATTGTTTTTCGTATTCAATTTCAAATAGGTTTTTATATTGTCAAAGTTTGCTTTCCTGAAGTCTGGTACTTGAACGTTATTTGTACTTTTTATTTTTTCCCAAATAATATTAAATCTTATTTCTTGATGATCGCTAAAGCCTAGACTATCGCCCACTATTATGCTGCTAATTTGGTGCTCATTATTTGTTAGAATTAAGTCCAGGGTATTTTGTCCCCTCGTAGGATCGGTAATCATTTGTTTTAGGAAATTATCCTGCACCACATCTAGGAATTTTTTCGCTTCATGATCTCCTATTAAAGTTTCCCAGTCAATGTTTCTATAGTTAAAATCTCCCATGATTACAACGTTTTTGTACTGGGACGCTCTGTGAATTTCATGAATTAGGGAATCAGTCTGCTCAATGCTAAGGTTAGGAGGTCTATACAAGACGCCAATAATAACTTTCTTATTCTTGCCTATAATCTCTACCCAAATAGATTCCGTACAGTCCTCTTCCTTAATCGAATTGTTGATGATACAGTTTAATGTATTTTTAACGAAAAGTGCTACACCTCCCCCATTCCTGCCGACCCTATCCTTATGAAAAAACTTATATCCTTCTATTTCGATTTCCGGAAGGAAATGTTTATCAGCCATGTTGATCCAGGATTCAGTAATGGCTATAATATCGAAATTTTCTACGCATGCTTTACCTCGCAGCAAATCAATTTTGTTAATTATGCTCCTACTATTTGTATAGTAAACTTTAAGTTTATCTTCCCTCCACCTGCTTTGGTGATTTTTTGTACAGTCCTCTAAGTTGTTTCTATTTCCTAAACTATATTCCGATACTTCCCCCCCTACTCCCACATAATCTACCCGAAAAAACCCTGTAGGATGCCTACTTCTCGCTCAAGGGATTCAGCAAGGAGCCGAAATCCTTTGGGAGACAAGTGCACTCCGTCCCTTGTGTACAGGTGATTCTTACCATAAAAGCGGTCCCAGTTGTCGACAAATGCCCATCCATTAGCCTTACAATGTTTTGCCAGCCTGCAATTCATTGCAATAGCCCTGGAATGCCACATGCCTCCAACTCTACGCCTCGGAAGGATTCCACATACTACAGGAACACCTCCCCTATTTCTGATCTTGTCTAGCGCATCTCGGTACCGCGCAAATAATTCCTCACTCCCTACCTTACCTATATCATTTCCTCCGGCACTTAAGCAAACTACTGGGTCCTTACCTTCCCCTACTAGACACTCTTCAATCCTATCTCTAACATCACCTATGCCCGCGCCGGGGAAACACACCTGCGTCCTATGCTTCCTATCTTTGTCGCAGAAAACCCTGTCTAAATACCTCACTTGACTGTCTCCTACTACCAAAATCTTACCTGTGGGCAGGGATCCAGCGTCTGCCCTTTCCTTCTTCTCTTGGATTTCATTAGTTCCTTCTTCCTGCAGATTTGCCAGCACTTGAAACGAGTTTTTGCATTTCAGTGGGGCTGGTGAGGACTTTTTTCCACTTTTCCGCATCTTATTTCTCACCGTATTCCATCCATGCTCATCGCTAATATTGCCTTCCGTATCATGGGCCTTCGAGCGGAGAACTCGATTCTCCTCTTTAAGGCACTTAACAGCATCCTCCAAGGCTTCAATTCTACTAAGTAGAGATTGTACCTCTTCGGCGCTGAACACAGTGACACATTCACTCGCCATATCGCTAACTGAAGCAGCTACCCGGTTTGACCTGACCTGAGTGGTTGATGGGGAGGCCTACGGTGCTTTCATCCACATATTTCCATCTGTGAGGAGTGTCCATGAGGGCGTCATTAATAAGGATGAGGAAGCATAGGGGACCCATCTTGGTACCCTGGGGGACTCCACAGGTCAGGGGGAGGAGGGGGGAAGTTGACCCCTGGTACCTGACCGCCTGCTGTCGTCCTGTGAGGAAATCTGCCAGCCATGCTATTAGGTGGGGCTGGATACCCAGTTGGATGGCTTTGGAGAGAACAACATTGTGGTCAACAAGGTCAAAGGCCTTCCTAAAGTCTACAAAGGTAACAGCTAGAGATGTGTTACGCTTGTCTAGGTTGCTGTGAAGGAAGTTGAGTAACTCAATGAGACAGTGAGTGGTAGAGGAGTATTTCGTGTTGCCAAATTGTTGGGCATCTATTGAATGTTATATGTTGCTGTAAACTGAGTTAAAAACAAAGTCTTCATATATAAGGCTTGGGATAGGGGTGATGGCTATGTGCCTAAGGTCACTTAGTGATTGTGGGCTGAGGGTTTTGGGGATGGGAGTGACATATGAGATTTTCCAGTCGCTGGGGCAGGTGTTCTGGCTTTAAGGGGCATTAATTATGGAGGAAAGTGGGAGGACAAGTTCAGGGGCAAATTCCTTGTAGATTTTAATAGGAAGGTCAGAGGGGGTTGTGGATCTATTATGTTTCAGTTTACCCAACTTAGTGGCTACGTTGGCAACTTGAACATGAATGGGGGGTGAGGGGGAAGGGAGGCATGCAGGTAGGCGGGAGGGGTCGAGAGGGGGTAAAGTCTAACAGATAGAGGCGAAGTTGGAGTTGATTTCCTGGGCTGCTAGGTCGTTGTGTCGTTGTTGTTTGAGGTATTTGGGTAGTAAGATGATTTGGCTGTACTTATCTCTCTGATGACCTTATTCCTCAGGAACCTGAACTGGGCTCGGTCGGTGTAAAATGCCTTGTTGCGTTGTTTTATGAGACGTTTGATATGTGGTGTCATCTAAGGGGTGTCAGAGTGATGGACAGAGAAATCCTTTACAGGGAAGAAGTGGTGAAAGGCCTCAATTGTGGTGGTGGAGTAATTTCTCCACTTGGTCTCCACGTCTTCAACGTTTAGAACCTCCAGCCAGGGGTATTCCACAATCCACCTGTGTGTGTGTGTGTGTGTGTGTGTGTGTGTGTGTGTGTGTGTGTGTGTGTGTGTGTGTGTGTGTGTGTGTGTGTGTGTGTGTGTGTGTGTGTGTGTGTGTGCGTGCATGGGTGCGTGCATGTGTTTGCGTGCGCGCGCGCGCGTGTGTGTGTGTGTGTGTGTGTGTGTGTGTGTGTGTGTGTGTGTGTGTGCGTGTGCGTGCGTGCGCGTGTGTTAAAGAAAAATAAGATCGGAAATACAGAGATCCGTATATTTCGATTATTGTCCTCTTCAGCAGATGGACTATGGCTTATGGGCTACCTAAAAACTACCACCCGCTCGCTTGGAATCGGTGTTTGGAGGAGGGGAAGAGAAGTCTGTAAGAAAACGAAAAGATAGATATGTAGGAAAGGGGGCTGTTGCCACTGAGCGCTTTTTAGGGGTGTTTATTAGAGTATGTGTCGTGGCTCAGGAGCCATGGACAGGAGACTTAGACTTCGAGGTTGTATCAATAGTTGTGAGGGGATTCTTATTTTGGGATCTAGGTAAACTGCTCGAAATGAATTCCTCGACAATAGGAAATTGCTCGAAATCAATTGCTCGAAAGACAATTTTCGAGCTATCGGTTGCTCGAAAGGCAGATTGTTCGAGGCTTGAAACACCACGTCAGCTGAGCACTGCGTCTACGCCACCTAACGACACGTCAGCGTAGCAGGTCGTATAAGGAGCCACACCACTCACCTTAGCAGTCCGTCTTCTAGGGCTTTCTGTCTGGACTGACTGTACGTGTGCTTCTCTCTTTCTTCCCATAGCAACCATTCTCATATTTCCCGATCGTTAAATACTCTTTTTTTTTTTTTTTTTGTATTTGTTTTCTATTTCTATTTCAGTCATTTTGGATACCGTGAACCCTAGAGATTGACATATCTTTTGTTGATAGCAAAAAAGGGAAGAAATTATGTTTTGGATGGTTATCTACGAGTATATATTAAAGATAAAACAGTGAACAATAAGATTTACTGGAAGTGTGAAATGTGCAAAAATAAATGAATAAAAAAAAAAAATTCAGCACGTGTTATCACTGTCAAAGATGGTATCCAGAAACGAAGTGGGAATCACAACCATGCAGGAGACGCTGCTGAAATTGATGCCGCTAAAGCCATGGAGAAAGTGAAAGAACATGCAATAAATAGTCAAGATACACCACATTATATTGTATCCTGTGCTTCGATGGAATTGAGTTGTGCTGCAGCGGTGAAATTCCTTTCAGTATCAAATATGAAAAGAATCATACGTAATATACGTGCAAAGGAAAATGCTGGAACTTAACATCCCCGAAGGGTTTACCAAAACCATCAAAGGAGATTTATTCTTTATTTATGATTCTGGTCCCACAAATGGTCGAATATTAAATTTTGCGACTCAAAGCAATCTCGATATCTTAGCACGGTCTGAGGACTGGTAAGCTGATGGAATTTTTTAAAATATGCCTTTGATTTTTTGTCAACTGTATACAATACATGGTGTGAAGTCAGGTAATATTACACCCCTTGTACATTCACTGTTACCTAACAACACCGAAGAAACCTATAAGTTCTTAAAGAAAAAATCCCTATTTTCCAGTCATGGACAACAATGATTGATTTTGAACTTACCATGGTTAAGGCCATAGAACAGAAATTTCTAATGTCTAAATGTAGTGGATGTTTTTTTTTTTTTTTTTTTTTGTTTCCATTTCAGTCCAAGTCTTTGTCGAAAAATTCAATCAAGTGGCCTTAAAGTAATGTACGACACCAATGCTGAATTTGCTCTTAAAGTTCGTCCCTTATCTACGTTGGCATTTATACCTGTGCCCAATGTTGTGGAAACATTTCAATTTCTAGTTGAAAATGATTTTTTTTCAGATGAACTTCAAGGAGTACTGAATTATTTTGAAGACACGTGAATTGGACGGCCGTATAGACGCAGGGATCCGCCCACTTAGTCTTCGGATATTTAGTCTTCTGGACAATTAGTCCTCCACTAATTAGTCTTCTGACAATTAGTCTTCCTATAAAAAATAACTGTGGACATTTACTCTTCGGACATTTAGTCTTCTGGACTTCCGTAACTTCTATGTGCTTCTTGTCTGTCTCTGAGATGGTCGTGGTCTTTGGTTTCTCGTGGTTCTTGTACATTTTTTGTGGTCGTCACACTTCCCTTACAAGGATCGTTTCTCTTAACACACACCTAACGCATCACTTCTTTCTTACAATATTGCTTGGTATACATGTGTCCTTGAAAGCATAATTTCTGGCCACCTCTTGTCGTCTTGATGATATCCATCATAGCTTTAGTTTGAAACTGATTGCTGGTGTGGTTTTGTGGTCTATTATATAGCATTTGTTATGAACCATCACAGCAATTAACCGTTTTCATTGGTTAAATAAATAACTCGAGGTCAGGTCTTCCCAAAGGAGGTGGTCTTCCAAGTACAAGGATGATCGGTTGACCTCAGGTCAAGAGTAACAAATTCTGGAATAACATTAATCATTTTCTTCCACATAGAATAGAAAGTAAAAAATATGTATATTTTAACACATTATATTTCTGACAGACTGAAATTCCCTTGCAAAGCAAAACCATCTTTTCCTAGAAGTGAAAATGTATCTCAAATCCAATGGGTTATGCACTTAATAGATTTTATTTTAGGATAATTTTGAAATTACCTTGTGAAGTCACAAGTCGCAATATCATAAAACAAGATAGAAATTTATCTTCTGTAACCAAAGAAGTTGAAATAAGACATCACTTAAAAGCGGTATATATGAAGGTGGCCGAAACGTCCGATGTCGACAATTTCATGAGACCTAAACGTCCGCGCACGTTGGGGTCGAGCCTGCAACCTCTTTGGGCTACGGAGATGACCCGTCCCCGGACGTTTCGGCCTCATGAAATTGTCAACCTCGAACGTTTCGACCTCATGAAATTGTCAACTCCGGACGTTTCGGCCCCATTCATATATACCGCTCTTATATGATGTCTTATTTCAACTTATTTGGCATCAAAAGGATTTTTTTATGTTATTCATTCATTCATAAATAAATTAATAAATAGATAAATAGATAGAAAAATAAAAGTAAAGAAAACATATAAATAAAAGATTAACCAAAGTAGCTATGTTGGTGCTTAAAAGAATAAAAACAATTATTGGCATTTTGGTGTTCTAAATTTGAAGTAGACAAAAGTAGATGTGGGTTAAATTTCTAACATGTTTGATTTTAAAGAACACCAGAAGACTAAATGTCCAATTTTAAAAGACTAATTGTCAGAAGAATAATTAGTGGACTAATTGTCCAGAAGACAAATTGTCAGAAGACTAAATGTCCTACATCCATAGACGCAGCCGTAGACGTGCTCTTTTGTTTAAACATGAAATGTGGAACTGTTTCGATATTGTTGTAGTCACACAACAGTTTTGAACATCAAATGAATGCTCGTCATCCTTCTATTTGGAAGTTTATAGATGGAATAAAGAGAGAACAAAGTTTACAAGAATTGCAAATAGAACAATATATGGTAGGAGTGAGTACAGATAGGGGCAGAAAAAGTACCCTGACTGCGTAATGCGATTAAAGAATATTGTATCAATCTATGACGAAACAATGTAGAAGAATATTTAAGAAGTATTGCATACAATATTTCATACTAATAGAGTAAATATAGCAATAGTACATTTTTATTTATTTTCTTAAGTATAAAGAACAATAAGAATAATAAAAATGTAGAATATTTAAAAGCTATTGTATAATAGAGATGTATCCGTTCTTAATTTTAATCTCTCAGCTAATAATAATAAAGTTGTATTATCTTATCTTACTTTCGGATATTCTTCATTAAATCACTATATTCGAACAATTGATAGTTCGATAAATTATTTTTCGGGGAGAGTTGATTTCGAGCAATTGATTTTGAGAAATTTACCTGACACCTTCTTTGTGGGATGTTTATTTTATTAATATCTCAACCATGAAAGTTAGGAAAGGAGTAGGAGGTTGAATCATAGGGACAGTCAGAAAAATTGAAGGATTTTATGTAAACCGAAATGAGAAGATGCAGTAGAAAAGTTAGAAATTAAATTAATTTTAGTAAGAGGGAAAGCATATGTAGATGTTTGTGCGTGTAGTAGTGTTTCTTGTTTGCTATGTGCTTGTGATTATGTATGCCATGTAGGGAGGGTTGCTGCCTCTATGCAGGTGTATATACAGTAGAATATATCGTGATATAGTGTATGACCCATAGCCTGTCTCCTGCTGACGAAACAGATCTGAAGTAGCGGAGCCGTTTTTCCACCAAGAGGAAGACAAGTATGACCACAGCACACAAAGTGAATGAGTGTGTCCGGTGAGAACTGATCCCGGCCAGCCAAAGTACGTGTACTGAGCACCTGCTACCTTTCCTCACGCTCACCGCTGGTTCCAGACGGACTTGTATCCGTGGTACTCAGTCAGACAGGACCCATCACATCGCGGCAGGTCTGGTCACGATCAGTCTAAGCTGGTAAAAGGATACGTTACCGTTTGCTGGTCATCGTGTACAGGGGTGGATGTGGACATGTTTATGCACGATTTCTCGCGTATAGCGCACAGGGGAGAGGCGCAGCTGACAAATAATCTATACGTTTAGGTATGGGTGTGATGTGTCGGTTCAGGTGTTTGTATTTGACGTGTAGTCTTTGTAGGTCACTCATGTGTAGTTTGTGTTTGTGTTGGTTGAATGGACAGATGCTGGCAGCTAGGCAGAGAGACTCCGAAGTTCTGGAGTCGCTCCATCGCGAACCCGTGGTGAATCGGACTGCGGTAATCTGAACCTTCTGGTGGTCGTAGTTGTTTGTGAGACATGCAGTGTTGTGGAGTGGAGGCAAGAAATCATTAACCACAAGGTCTAAATCCTCTGGGATAGTCACCACTGAGATAGTGTGTAGTCAGGTTAGTGCGGCAAAACAACGCTATTCCCTACCACTGGGAAATGACCTGGGGTGAACAGTAAGTCACTTTCACTATGTTCTTGGTTACTGAAACTGATGGGAAACCAATTTTTATTATTCACTGGGTCAGTGTCGGTACAGTGTAGGGCGGCAATTATGTCACTTCACTAAAAACGGGCACACTTCACTAAAAGTAGGTACCTTAAGTCTAGTGGAGTGAGGTCAACAACCTGTCCTCAAACTGCTACAAAATGCCATTGTCACACTAAAGGCAGGTCACGGACACACGTCTGTAAACCCTTGGCTGTGTGTATGTATGTGTGTGTGTGTGTGTGTGTGTGTGTGTGTGTGTGTGTGTGTGTGTGTGTGTGTGTGTGTGTGTGTGTGTGTGTGTGTGTGTGCAGAGCTTTCACATCACCATGAAACAAAGTACACAAAATTACTACAAGAGAAAAGAAACTTGAAAAAAGTAAGAGGATATGATTATACGAAAGTACTTAGTGTCTTCAAGTTTCTTTTCTCCCGTGGTAGTTTTGCATGTATATATGTATGAATATATAAAGATATAAAGATGAGTAGATATGGGTAGATAAACATACAAACACAGATGGAAGAGAAAGATAGTTTTAC
>NC_134796.1:31969124-31986624 GCF_046742065.1 Oratosquilla oratoria
GTCTCGTTAGGGTAGACAGATTCCCACCTTAGAAGTGACCTCTCCCTGCCGTTTTCACTCGGCCTTATATACCCATGTTTGTATTGATGTATTGTATTACCCTGAAGATGACCATTTGTAATGGTTGAAACAGCTGTCGGTAAAATGAATCAACATTCTGAAGCCTTTTACTGTTTCCTTCAGAGTTTGAAATATGAAGAGAAAAGGAAATACAGAGAGTTAGAGAAATGTTCTCTTAAAATCATTGACGCCACATGTGCTTTGGCATTTAATAGGAATTGTTTACGAGAAAGACTTTGTCCAAAACATTTATTACACACACACACACACACACACACACACACACATATATATATATATATATATATATGTATATATATATTATATATATATGTATATACATATATATGTATATATATGTATGTATATATATGTATATGTACGTATATATATGCATATATATATATATATATTCATATATATATATACATGTATATATACATATATATACATGTATATATATATATATATATGTGTGTGTGTATACTGTATGTATATACATTATATATATGCTTATATATATACATATTGTATATGTATATGTATATATATGTATATATATATACATATATATATATGTATGTATATATATATATATGTACATATATATACATATATGTTTGTGTTGACTATATTATGACAAATAAGACTGAAGGTGAAGGAAGCAGACGAGGAGTAATGGGAGAATTTTATGCTTTAACGTTTCGACCCGCAGGGTCTTGTTCACAATGCTAACAACTCAAACATAACAGGGGATTTTATACATAAACGAGTCATCTTATGGGACGCTTCGGAGAGCTTGTTATTTTATTTTCGTATTCTTTTGTTATTAATAAGCTTGTGGCCTATATACATAAGTATGTATGTGTCATAACATTGGAGTTTATAGCCAAGAGCATGCTCTGCTGTTTTTTACTTTGTATTTTTTTTACGTTAAACATGCCGGTAATATATTCTAAAGACAATTTACTTTGTTCTATGGTCTTCGGTCTGGCTTTAACGCTTTATTCAATGAATTTGGGCAAATTAGATAACGCTAATATTGATTCGCGAAATACTCAATACGCGGAAATTAATTTCCACTAAATTTCGCTTCGAGTGAAACGAAAAAAATTGGAATATCTGTGTGGAAATGGTTTTCATTTCACAACTATTCGCTTGTGAAAGCTTCGGCCGTAGGTAAAAGCCTCTTCGTGTATAATCCCCTTACATACCGTGTACGAGTCTGCGTCATTGTTGTCGTTTTCATTGTTATTGTTTTCGTTGTTGTTGCTGTTGTAGTTGTTGTTATTTCTTTCGTTGTTGATTTCCTTGTTGTTGTTTTCTTTGTTATTGTTATTTTTGTTGTTGTTTTTATTATTTTCGTTATCGTTTTCGTTGTTGTCGTTATTGTCGTTGTAGTTGGTGGTGATGATATTGCTGTTGTATCTAAATTATAATCAAACATCTTGAACCACTATATATTTTCAACTCTTTAAGACGAATATTTTGCTACTACATATTTGATGTATTTTTCTGTACAAGATAACACATTGTGTTAAAAAATGAATATCATATAGAATATAAAATAAATCACCGTTAATTTTTTTATGTGCAAGATGGAAAACATTTTACTGATAGGTAAATACTATATAGAAAAACACAAAAACATTCTTAAATGTTCCATTTGCGTCCTAAGAGTCATGTGATTTTTTAAATACTTTGTTCATTAATCTACAGATAAACATGAAATGAAAAGGAATTAAAGAATCGGAAAATGAATGGCACTATTGTAAGTAGTATACTAAATATAGACACAAAAGAGATTGCATCCCACACAGTATGTGCCCAATAATATCTATAAATATTGGACAGAAGACATTGTGTATCCATATACCATTACTAACCATTACGATGTATCACATGCCTGACACGTGATCCACATACATGCAAGGATACACATTTTTCCGTGAGCTGTACTAAGCACAGGCTCGATATTATTACGATTCAGATGACCACTGTCATTTTCAGAGACAGAAAAGAGAATGAGGCAGAAGAGAGAGAGAGAGAGACTTACTGTGAACAAACTGTGCCTCACTTCATGGCATTTAACCTAAGTAATTTGGCGAGAGGCAGATGCTGAGATTGGTGTATGCTGTTTTAAATGGTATTTTGTTTGTATATGAAATGAGTATGTACTTTGAATCGGCCACACAACACACACACACACGCACACACACACACACACACACACACACACACACACACACACACACACACACACATATATATATATATATATATATATATATATATATATATAGATAGATAGATATGTATATATATACATATATATATATATATATATACATACATATATACATAAACTAGCCAAATTACCCGCGCGTTGCTGCGGGCAAATGATGATCATTTTAATTTTGACAGACTTTGTGGAGAAAAGTTACACGTATCAATATAACTCAATGGAAAAGGTAACACAAATAAAATGTTAAGAAAATAAGAAAAAAAAATGAGGAGGGAGATTCCCTTTGGAAATAGAATATTCGGCCGTAAGAGAAAAACTGAACCAACTTTTTATTATCTTTAAACTCGTACATATTACCGCCCGCTAAAAGGAAAAATGAAAATAACCAACATTTAAACATTTTGTAAAATTATACAATCATTTTACATTACATGCTTTCTCCTTGTAAAGGCTATCATGGTTTGTGGCAACATTAATTTCACAAGTATAAATGATATTTATGAACACATACAATGGTTTCTTTAATCATAGTAATTTTTTCACAAAATGCGAATCGTTTTAAGGGGACACTACAGTAGTGGCGTGTTATCACACCATACCCCTTTAACCCTTAACCCTAGCCAAAATGATATTTTTTTTAAATTAAATATAGTTATCCAAGTACCTGAAGTGATAGGGTATGAGAATATATATGGTTATGGGGGTCTATCTCCAAAACTCTAGGAGAAGCTCGTGAATAAACAAACAAACGAACAAACAAACAACAGACAGACAGATAGAAGCTACTATTTTATCATAGTATATATATATATATATATATATATATATATATATATATATATATATATATACACATGTACAAGGGAGGTAGCCAAGTCAAAAGACACGTACCCACTCCCACCCATTCACTCCCATCCACCACACTTTCCTCCCTCTCATCTTAGTTCCTCGTGGATGACGTGTCATCCCCATATCCCGCCCACTCCTCTGGGTCAGAAGCAATGTAACAAGCCAATGTACATCCACAGTGAGGCCGCGTCATTTACTCAGCGACCCCGCCTATCCGTCCCCTCGTGCAGAAAAAGAGAAGACGGGGAGAAATCCCTTCGGACTACATCAAAAAATCATTCACAAATAACCACTCCCTAACCCCCCATCCCCCGCCCCCTCCCTTCCTTGCATCACGGTACCATCAATACACAGCCATTCTCTTATCACCCCTATCTCCTGCATTCTCCTTTCCTTGCCCAATAGGCATTCCCCTCTTGCTCAAAGTCCCTTTCACCCTATCCATCCATCTTATCCTCGGCCGTCCCCTCAAGTTCACTCCCTCCATCTCTGCCTTCCACACCTCTTTTACTAATCTTTCTTCATTCATTATTTCCGTATGTCCAAACCATCCCAATGCTCGTTCATCAGCCCTATCTCTCATCTCCTTTTCCACCCCAGTTCTCCTCGCCTCGTTTCTCACTCTATCCAACCTTATAATCCCTACCATACTTTTCAGATATTTCATCTCAAACACATTTAAACCTTTCCTCTCTGCCAATTATCATTTAATTATACCATGTTGAAAAAATCTCGGTTCCTGAGTTGTAATAACTTTTTTATGTTACTTAGGTCCCAAATAGATAAAAAAAAAATTATGAAAAAATATATAAGTTTGGGCCCGTAAAAATTCTAAGCTAGCCACTAGCATTCAACCTAATAAAATTTTAGAATTGTGGTGAAGGCAATTTATGAAATATTTTTTAATGCAGTTGTTGCAATATGGTGCTATTTTTTTTTTTTTTTTTACTATAGCCTGAATTACCCTACTTATTTTATTCAGGTATGTTCATTTAACATGTTTATGATCTATACTTTCAGAGCTATAAGATCCATATTTTCTGATTGCATATATTTCTATATTCTTACGAGGCTTCAAGGGGCTCATGGGCCCCCCCTGACTGCTTCTGTTATATATTCTGCGAGTATATAAAGAAAAGAGGCAAAAATTCTCCTTGGAAACGTCGGTGAAGGATTGTGAAGCCTACCAGAAGTACTTCTGGATGCCAGTTGGGGACCAGGACAAGCCCTGGGCCCCTCGCTACTGCTGTGAGCACTGTAAGACGCTGGAAGAGTGGCTGCGAGGTGAGAAAAGGTCCCTGAAATTCTGCAACCCACGGGTCTGGTTAGATCCAACAGACCACTCCACAAACTGCTTTTTTTTTTTTTTTTTCTTTTTTTTTTTTTTTTTTTTGCAAGGTGGATGTTAGCAGGCGTCGAAAAGGAAAGAATGCTGTTCTTGTGCATTACTCAGATCTCTCATCATCAATTGCTCCAATTCCTCACTGCTCCAAATATGCCGTGCCAGTGCCACCTGCTTCATATGAAGTTCCAGTACAAGTATTTTGATGAAGAGGAGATGGATGTTGAGGACTTGGCTTACCTCTCTGAGGTACCAGAAAAAGTTCCTCACTTCCCAAACCAAAAATAAGTAAATGACCAAGTCCAATTCAGAGCTATTCATCTCGAAGATGAAGCAGTGGAACTTAGTCAAGGAGAAGGTGCAGGTGACAAGTCAGAGAAGTCGACACGAACCTTTCTTAGGTTTTTACACTCTTGGGGATGGCCTCTGCTTCTGTCTTATTGTGCCTGGACTGTTTGACATTATTGGGGTGTCATTTATGCCCAAGAAGTGGCGGCACTTCATAGACAGCTCTACCATAATTTTGGAGGCTGTCCTCCACAATGAAAACAAGTTCCCGACGCTGCCTGTAGCCCATTCTTACTGCCTGGAGGAAGACTGCTACAATGTAAAAGTCCTCCTGGACTATCTGCAATACGACCAGTACAATTGGAAAATCGTTAGATACTTTAAGATGGTGGCTTCCTTGCTTGGTCTTCAGGGAGGCTTTATCAAAATGCAATGCCTCCTCTGCCTTTGAGACCACTACAGCAGGAAGAACTGGGAGCAGCTAATGGAATTTGTGGTTGAGACCCGGAACGTCATGTGGGCGCCATTGGTTGATCCCAGGATTGTGCTCATACCGCCACTGCACATTAAGTTGGGATTGATGAGGCAGCTCGTAATGGCTCTCAACCAGGAATCAGCCGCTTTTAAGTACCTTCTTGAGTTCATCTCCAAGTTATTTGAGGTCAAAATCAAAGGTGGTGTTTTTGTTGGACCTCAGATAAAGATGGTGCTTGACTCTACTTAGTTCGCCAATCAGCTCAGTAGGATTGAGAGAACAGCATGGAACTGTTTCATAGCAGTCAAGGGCTTCCTGGCCAACCACAGACCTGAAAACTACCAGCAGCTGGTGCAGGATCTGGTAAAGGCTTTTGGCGCCATGGGATGTAGTATGTCCCTTAAACTTTATATGCTGGATGCTCACATGGACAAATACAATGACAGTATGGGCGCCTACTCAGAAGAACAAGGCGATTGATCCCTCCATGATGTGAAGGAAATGGAGCAAAGGTACCAGGGGCACTGCAATGAGAAAATGATGGGGGACTACATCTATGGGCTGGTGTGGCGGTGCAGCCTAGACTACAACTGCAAATCCAGGAAATCCAGTCATTTCTGATGAGCTTAAGCTGCATTATAACTGTCCTTTGTCCTTTGCTTTTGATAAGCTTGTGTCATAAAATAAATATATACTATGTTGATTTGATTAAATGATAAGATAAATAAAAAAATATAAAAAAAATATGAAAATTTTAAAATATCAATGTCCTGATCACAAACCCAAACTTCTGATTAAATTATAGTGTTTCTTTTTTATAACATAGGATAGGATATAACAAACCAGGAAATAGCACTTAGAATCGGGGAACAAACAATCTATTACATTAGTGTTATCATTTGAATTATTTAGATTATTATTTAAATTCCAAGTCTCTACCCCATACAGTGCCATCGGCACAATTATCCCTTCATATAATCTCTTTCCACCCATTCCCAGATGCCTATTTTTATGATAATTTGTAACCCCCCAGGGCATTTACTTGCTTCTCCCAATCTACAATTTGCCTCCACCTCCACTCCATTTTCTGCCTCTCTCCTCGAAGACTTCCAACTTGCTGCCATCCTCTCCCTTTGTACATCTTATCACTTTTACCCACATATATCTTCAACTTTCTCCTATCGTATACCATCCCAAGCTCCGTCATCAAACCCTTTAATCCACCCATCTAACCCTGCCACAAGCGCAGTGTCTTCAGCAAAGAACAACTGGTTCACCTCCCACTTTTCTCCAGTTTCTATAACCATCTCCATCCTCCTGCCCATTACCCTCGTATTTACCTCCTGCACAACCACATCCATATACGCATAGAACAGCCATGGCGACATGACACTTCCCTAAATCAGCCCCACCTTTACCTCAAACCGCTTGCTCTCTCCATTTGCAATTCTATCACAGACTCTACTATTCTTGTAAAAAAGCTTGATTGCCCTTAACAGTTGCTTTCCCCCAATTCCATATATCTGCAGAACCTCCCACAGAACTATACAGGCACTCTTCCAGTCCTCCGGCACTCTATCCTCCCTTACACACATGTTAAAAAGCCTTACTAGCCAGTTCACTATGACTGTACCTCCTTTCTTCAGACACTCCGCATGATACCCATCTAACCCAGGTGCCTTGCCTGCTCTCATCATTTGCAGAGTTACTTGCACCTAATTTTTCCTTATTTCTCCTTCATTTCCTCTCCCATCACCGTCATTTCTTAGCGCCTTCCACCGCTACTACCAATCCTCCTTATCCTCCTTCACATTCAATAGCTCTCTAAAATAACCTACCCACCTTCCCATTATCATCTCTTCCGGTAACATCCGTACATCTGCCCCCTTTCCATTTTCTTTTCTACTTGACTCACCTCCACATCATCTCTTAACTTCCCTCCAAAACATCTCTTTATTACTTTAAGAAAAATGTCGTATATATATATATATATATATATATATATATATATATATATATATATATATAATTATATATATATATATATATATATGTATATATATATATATACATATATAAATATATATATATATATATATTTCATATATATATATATATATTTCATATATATATATATAATATATATATAATATATGTATATATATGTAATATATATATATATATAATATATATATATATATATTATATATATATATATATATATTATTATTATTATTATTATTATTATTATTATTATTATTATTATTATTATTATTATTATTATTATTATTATTATTATTATTATTATTATTATTATCATTATTATTATTATTATCATTATTATTATTATCATTATTATCATTATCATTATTATCATTATTATCATTATTATCATTATTATCATTATTATCATTATTATTATTATTATTATTATTATTATTATTATTATTATTATTATTATTATTATTATTATCATTATTATTATTATCATTATTATTATTATCATTATTATTATTATCATTATTATTATTATCATTATTATCATTATTATCATTATCATTATTATCATTATTATTATTATTATTATTATTATTATTATTATTATTATTATTATTATTATTATTATTATTACTATTATTACTATTATTCTTATTATTATTATTATCATTATCATTATTATTATTATTATTATTATTATTATTATTATTATTATTATTATTATTATCATTATTATTATTATTATTATTATTATTATTCATAACTTTAACAGTGTTATCGTTGTCATTACTACTGTTGCCATTGTTATTATGATAGTTTTCATCGTTATCATGATTTTCTTCGAAATCATCATTATCATCTGTATAACTCATAACAATCATTATAAGTTATGATTAATTATAAACATATAATTATTACTATCATCATCATCATTATCATCATCATTATTATTATTGTTATTGTAGTAATTAGTAGTCACTGCCATTATCACTTACCATCATTATCACTATCACTGTCACTACCATTGGCACTGGCACTACTATCATCATCACTGTCATATTCTCCGTCACTCTATCTTTATCATTATAGATACCACCAACATTATCACCATCACCATCTCTATCAGTATTAGGTTCTTCATTATTTTGATCAAAGCACAAAAACATGACTTCATAGATTATGGAGAAGCGTTTGACAGGGCAAAAGGTGCAGAGCTCATGTAAGATTCAGATGCTGTTATCACTGACGTGACCCATTAGGAATTCATGATGTAACTTAAGTTTGCTGTGGATGTGGTAAAAGCAACTGCGACATTTTTATTGATGCATTCATACAATTACTTATTCATCGATTTGTCTGTTTGTTTGTTTTGCTTGCTTGTTCGTTTGATTGCTTTATCTTTTCATTTGTCTATTGTTTTATAGAAATCTCACCGTTTCTATGCGTGTTAGGGTGTCGTTACTTGCGGTGAAGGTTGAGGGGGTGGCGGCTCGAACCCTGCCACCGGCGAAGTTTGAATCAAGGCCATGGTTTATTAAATTCCACGCTACGAAGTCCTCTGTAAGGGGCACAGTCCCAGCCTCCCGATAGTGTGTGTGTAACGGGGGGAGGGGGCTGTGACGTTAAACCATAGCATCATTAATATTACCTTTCCAGCAAAGATGCTTCTTCAGACTTTTCATTAATCATCTTAATATTTGATACTGAATGTTTTTCTCCGAGTTTCTAATTCTAATATACCTATGTGTTCTATTTCCAACTAATTGAATATCAATCTAAATCTATATATTTTTTCTGTAACTCATGGTATATCTGTTCCTGTTACAAAGGATTACAAAGGATTACAAAGGTGAAGCATGCCGACAGGAGACCTTTTGGTCCATATCTAGGTCGGATGTGAAAAAAATCATAATATTAATAAAATGATAAATAAAAACTATAATAATGTAAATAACAAATAAAATACATAAATAAATGCATAGGTATAGTTAAATAATTAACAAACAGGTAAATAGTAAATAATAATAAATTGACATATAACTAATAATAAATGAAAATCAGACAGACAAATGATAACAAAACAAAAACAATCAATATAAAATAAATTATAATCATTATAGCATCTTGCTTAGGTGTTTATCTGAATGATTCTTAAAGCTTCGAACTGAACTACATTGCACTACCTGTGCAGGAAGTTTATTCCATTCATTAACTACACGGTTGGCAAAGCTGTTTCTACCTACTTCCAAATTGAATCCATTTCCGGATAGTTTGAGACCATTGTTTCTTGTCTGATTCTCATTCAATGTGAAAATTTGGTCACTTTTGATGTCAATTCCCTTTAAAATCTTAAAGACCTGTATCAAGTCACCTCTGAGTCTACGCTTTTTTAGGGAAAACAGATTCATATGTTTTAGTCGATTTTCGTATGATTTATTTTTGATATTTGGAATCAGTTTTGTGGCTCGCCGTTGTACTTTTTCCAGTCTGTCAATGTCTTTAATGAGATTCGGTGACCATACGGAAACAGCATATTCCAAATGTGGACGAACTAACGATTTATATAGCTTGTTAATGAGTGATGAATTTTTGAAATCAAAAGATCGCGCAATCAGTCCTAGAATCTTATTTGCTTTCTCAGAGGCTGAAATACACTGCTTGGATGATTTGAGGTCGTTACTGATAATTACGCCGAGATCTTTTTCACTATCCACTTTTGTTAACGAATTTCCAAATAACTTGTAATCGTACTTACTGTTATTTTTACCTATGTGCATTACCTTGCATTTACTTGTGTTAAATTTCATTAGCCACTTTTCAGACCATTGCTGTAATTTATCTAAATCTTCTTGAATATCTAATTGGTTTGAGTGATCATTTGCCACTCCGCACAGTTTTGTATCATCAGCAAATTTGGAAACAGTAGATTTTAGTCCATGGTCTATATCATTTATATATACTATGAATAGAAATGGCCCAAGAACGGAACCCTGAGGAACTCCACTTGTAACATTTTTCCATCTAGAAGTTTTTCCATTTAAAACAACTCTGTTTTCGACCATTCAACCAATTACTAGTCCAACCTAATAGGCTACCACTTATTCCGTGTAAAGCTAATTTAGTAAGTAGTCTTTCGTGTGGGACGGTATCAAAAGCTTTTGCAAAGTCTAGATATATTAAATCTGTATTGTTTCTTTTGTCATAATTCGAGATAACTGTGTTGTAGAATTCGAGTAAGTTAGTCACGCAAGAACGTTTCCGTCTGAAACCATGCTGGCTATCATTTATCAAACGGTTACTTTCTAAATGATGTTCGATAGCATCTCTGATGATAGTTTCCATTACTTTTTCCTACAATTGAAGTCAAACTTATAGGCCTATAGTTATTTGGCTTCTTTTTGTCACCTTTTTTGAATATGGGAGTAACGTTAGCTAGCTTCCATTCTCTTGGGACATCTCCGGATATGATGGATTTCTTGAAAATAATTTCTAATGGAACAACAATCTCATTTTTCATTTCCTTTAAGATTCTTGGATGCCAACCGTCAGGCCCTGTTGTTTTATTAATTTTGAGTTTATCTATACACCTTTTAATTTTTTCTTTTGTTATAATTACCGTAGTGAGTAAGTTTACCCTAGACTTTTCACAGGTTCCAGTTTGGAATTCACTTTGAGGTGTTTCGTTTACGAATACCGAGCTAAAATAATTGTTTAAGATATTACACATTCCTTCATTTGAATATTCAAGTTGACCGTCAGCAGATAATAGTGGACCAATGTGATTCCTAACAACCTTTTTATCTCTAATGTAACTATAGAATTCTTTGGAATTCTCTTTGGATTTATCAGCGATGTTCATTTCGTATTGTTGTTTTCTTTTTCTTATTGTCTTTTTTAAATCTCTCTGTATTGATACATAATTTTCATAGTTATTAGATGCACCCGAGCACTTATATTTCTTATAAGCCTGTCTCTTTTTAGCAATACTTTTTTCAGTTTCTTTGTCGAGCTAGAGACTTGATAGTCATGTGTCTGTCTGCAGGATTATTTTTTGTGTAGTTTATGACTATTTCTTTAATTTCGTTTGTATTCAGAGAACATGAGATTATGGACATCCCTTGCACATTTCTGCTCATTAGCACAGTGCTGTATCCGCTTAAAAACTCCCTATTACGAGGAATAATGGACCTAATCAAAGGCCGATGTACATAAATACTTTGTACATTTGTACAACAAGGAACGTGAGGTCTCCTTGGCGTAGCGGACACTTAGACCTCGATCTTCACAGAAGAGTTTCGATGGTTACGTTACACATAAATAGCAACGTCCAAGTCTTTCGATCCTCGACACTTAGTATTGCATCAGCCTAAGTTTAGCAAAGCACTTAAATGATGTTTAGGCAATGAAGGCTCTTTCGACATTGGAATGCCCTTTTTGAGTGTGAAAATGCAATATATATATATATATATATATATATATATATATATACAGACACAGATACATACATACACACACATACATACACACACACACACACACACACACACACACACGCACACACACACACATACACACACACACACACACACACACACACACATATATATATATATATATATATATATATATATATATATATATATATATATATATATATATATATATATTGACCCTATGGCCAAAACCTTGAGACAAAGAACATTGAAAAACTGTATTTGTCATTTAGATTAAATGGTAGGAAGAGTTAATGATGAACATGTTCTAAGGGGAGAGAATGGAGGAATATCAGATCATTTTCTGGTGGAAGGTAAATTGAGAGTGGAGAATAGGTGGAGAAAGAGGAAAAGGGCAGAAGGTAAGGAGGTACTTAGAGTGAACTGCTTAAATGAGAAAGAAAAAGAGAAGGAGTACAAGAAGAAGCTGAGAGAGGAGTGGGAGGGAGTAAAGGATAGAGTAGAACTAGGAGTGGAGGAGGAATGGGGATGGTGCAAGGAGGGAGTCGTAAGGTGTGCAAAGATGATGTGTGGAACAAGGAGTATGGGAGGAAATAGAGGGAAAGGTAGTGAGTGGTGAGATGAGGAAGCAAAGAAGGGTGTAGAAGAGAAAAAGCATGCTTTCATAGATTGGCTACAAATTCGGACGAGAGAATTGTATGAGAGGTACAAAGTAAAGAGAAGGGAAGTTAAGCAAAAGATAAAGGAAGCAAAGAGGAGAGCAGATGTGAAATGGGGTAAGAGTATGACAGAAATTTTTCAAATTAATGAAAAGATGCTTTGGAAAGAAATTAAAAGAGGAAGAGGAGGCGAATCAAGTAGAGAAGAAAAGGTAAATGGTGCAGATGGAGAGATGATAATGGAAGAGATGGCAGTGAGAGTAAGGTGGGCAGAGTATTTTAGGGAGTTGCTAAATGTGAAGGAGGATAGGGAGGGAAAGGTAGTTGCAGTGGGAAGCGCTTAAAAAATGGGAGTGATGAGTGAGGAAAATGGAGGAGAAATAGGGAAAGATGAAGTAAAAGCAGCTGTTAAGATGATGAGAGCAGGTGAGGTACCTGGGTTGAATAGATGCCATGCAGAATGTCTGAAGAAGGGAGGTACAATTATGGTGGAGTGGCTGGTGAGGTTATTTAATGTTTGTTTAAGAGAGGGTAGAGTGCCGGAGGACTGGAGGAGTGCCTTTATAGTTCCGCTTTACAAGGGAAAGGGGGACAAGTGTAAGTGTAGTAGTTCCAGAGGGATTAGTTTGTAGAGTGTAGTTTGGGAATGCTTATGGGAGGGTCTTGATAGAGAGGATTAGGAGAGGAACAGAGGGAGTAATTGGTGAGGAACAGTGTGGTTTTAGGACAGGTAGGGGTTGTGTAGCTCAGATTTTTGTGGTAAGACAGATATGTGAGGAAGCTATAGGAAAAGATAAGGTTGTTTTTTGGGCTTTTATGGATTTAGAAAAGGCTTACGACAGGGTAGACAGGAAGGCACTGTGGGAGGTACTGCAGATATATGGGATAGGAGGAAAGCTGTTAAAAGCAGTCAAGAGTTTTTACGAGAGTAGTAGAGCTTGTGTTAGGATTAGAAATGGAGAGAGTGAATGGTTTGAGTTAAAGGTGGGACTTCGTCAGGGATGTGTTATGTTGCCCTGGCTGTTCAATCTATACATGAATGGGGTGGTTTAGATACTTGGGTGCGAATGTGGCAGGAAAGGGAGGAGTGGTGGTGGAGGTAGAATGTAGATTGAGAGAAGTGAGTAAATGCCTTGGTGGATTAAAAAGTGTAATGAGAAATAGACATTTGGGAATGGATGCTAAGAGGAGATTGTATGAAAGAGTGATTGTGCCAACAGCGCTGTATGGGGCAGAAACATGGAGCATAAGTGAGGAAGGGAGAAGGAGTTTGAATGTGTTTGAGATGAGGTGTCTGAGAAGTATGACAGGGGTTACTAGGCTGGATAGAGTGAGAAATGAGGGGGTGAGGAGGAGAACAGGGGTGGAAAGGGAGTTGGGAGATAGGGTTGATGAAAGAGCATTATGATGGTTTGGACACATGGAAAGAATGAGTGAAGAAGGATTAGTAAAAGAGCTGTAGTAGGCAGAGGTGGAAGGAGTGAATATGAGGGGGCGTCCTAGGATGAGATGGATGGATAGGTGTAAAAGGGTATTACAAAAGAGAGGAATGTCTGTGGAGGAAGGACGGGAGAGGACAGAAGATAGGGGTGAATTGAGTAGGGTTGTGTATGGATGATGCTGTGATCCATGAGGGGGAGTGGGCAGGGGATGGGGGGTGAGGAAGCATGTATGAGAAATAATTTGACGCAGCCCGAAGGGATTTCTCCTCGTCTTCTCCTATTCTGCATGAGGGGACGGAGAGGGGGTCGCCGAATTAATGGACCGGCTTTGTTGTGGATGTGCTGTGTCTTGCGACACTGCTTCTGACCCAGGGCAGTGGACAAGATGCAGGGATGACCCGTCATCCAAGGGGTGCCAAGATGAGAGGGAGGGAGGAGGGTGGAGGGGAGTGGAATATGTAGGGGATGGAATGTGTGGGAGTGGTTTCTATGCCTTTTTCTTTTTGGCTACCCCCCGTGTAAGGGGGAAAGGAGCCTTTGGTATATGTATGTATGTACCACTGGGACTCGAACCCTCGACTATGTGTCTTTATATCACTAGACAGAATACTGCCAATTACGCTACGAACGGGCATTACTGTAAAAGAAATGTATAGGACAAGTTCCGAAACATTTCTTTTAATGTCCTGTGTGGTGTAATTGGTAACGTCCTTGTCTATTGATAAAAAGACATATAGTCAACGGTTCGAGTCCTAGTGACAGAGTTCTTTCACCCACTTGTCGGAAATTTACATGCGTCATATATTGTCATGTGTTTTATTTCTTCCATAGAGGGTGTACAGCGTGTCAGATTGATCATATATTACTTTTCTAATGTTAGGAACACAGAAGAGTCATGTCCACAAAATCAAATTGTCCTAGATGCAAGTATCACACAAAAGATACTGTCACTATCATTTTCATTATCAGTTTCATTTTCACTATCATTATCACTATTATTATCATTACCACTATCACTGTCACAAACCCCATCACCAGTATTTCTGTCACCATCATTATCACTTTCACTATTACCCTCACTGTCACTCTCACTCTCACTATCACTTTCATTGTTATTGTCTCTACCACTGTCACTATCACAATCACTATCACCTCATCCTACACTGCCCCACACTAACAATCCCTAGATAACAACACAGTATTTCTTCCCTGAGTGATTTATGGGCTCCCGGTGGCCGTTGTCAGTTACAGTGGGGCCGTGGGTCTCCTACAAGAGAGACCTGGGGCAACAGATGGATTTGATGCTGGGAGTCTGTTTCATGGTAGAATGAATGGTGGGGCTCACCTTACGTGACTTTGATATTGTATGTAAGTTTGTAATTATCATCATCTTCTTCCCCAACCACTTATACTTCATTAGGACTCTCATTACAATCTCATTATCATCCTTGCATACATTACATACTTTTATTTGAGGCATAAATTTCTGTTTGTCTTGGACTGATGCTTTTATCTCATAGCTACAGTTTGTAATCGTATGTTTTATTTTATTTTATCCTATTCTATCATATATACATATATATATATATATATATGTATATATGTATATATGTATATATATATATATATATATACATATACTTTTTATCAAAGCTACCCACCAAGTGACTTGACAATGAAGAGTCTATTGAACTTTCCACTTGAGTCTCCATGATGCTCATTACAGCTTTCTTAACACTTATGGTGTTCTCAACTTCAATGGTCTTTTTTTTTTTTTTTTTTATCAACACATTTTTCTTCCTCTTGCTTTTGCATACAATTCTCTTCACTTTCCATTCTTGTGCCTTTTCATTTAGACAATATGCATTACTTGGTCTTAGAGTCTGACTTATAATTAATCTAGATCTTGCCGCCATTTCTTAGTCGTTGGAAAATAAGTACCATCCATTCTTGTAAATTACCTACTGTTTGTTCAAATTTACTGATATTCATTATGTTTTTCTTCATTTCTGACACATTATATCTGATAGTAATGTTTCAATTATTTCCATTATCTAGGTCTAGGAGAACCTTTACTAACTAATATCTTATTACTAGAAGGTTAAAGGAAAATTGTATGTATGCATCGTTTTCCATCACTCCCTAGAATTTATTTCAGCACTCCAGGTCGGTAAACTCTGGTCTAGGATATCCTTATGTTCATTTCATTCCCCAAAACATTCTCCCTTCCAATAGTGTAATCTACATAAAGATAAAATCACATCAAACCGCGTTCTGTGGAGCTGACTTCCCACACACACACAACATTTAGCCATCTCAGCACACTCTACCGGACGGGTTGCCAGTTTCATCTTTACCTCAACTATTTCTTTTCCTGTTTCAATCTTTTTGTCTTTGTTCTTACCCACTGCGCTCCAACCCTTTTTTAAATCTTAGTTTGGTGTTTCATATTCTTTCTGATATTTCTGCTACTCTTGAGCTTTTATGTGCCGCTATACATGACCGATATTCTATCTGAATAATTAGATGTTTTAACAATTATCTCTTCAGTTATTATCTATGATTCTCCAGATACACCTTCAGGTTAATTGTAACTAAACACCAAGACTCCACTTAAAAAGATAAATAAAAGAAGAATGAACAGATGGTCTATAACACAACTCGGGAAATGGGTCTCATTAATTATTGTCAGTCCCAAGAAAAGAGAATAATTTTGTAATTTCAAAAACGACTCCTCCTTTGTGCATCGCACCATCACCAAAAAGGTTCTTAAACCAGCAACTCAATACAGTTAAGAGTTACTCTGGGCTCACCAATGATATATATATATATACATATATATATACAGTATATATATATATATATATATATATATATATATACATATATACACATATATATATTTATATATATATATATACACATACACACACACACACACACAGACGCACACATATATATACATATAGATATATATATATATATATATATATATATATATATACTTGTATACACAGATATGTGAGAAAGCTATAGGAAAAGGTAAGGATGTTTTTGGGGCTTTTATGGATCTGGAAAAGGCTTACGACAGGGTAGACAGGAAGGCACTGTGGTAGGAAGGTACTGCAGATATATGGGGTAGGAGGAAAGCTGTTAAGAGCAGTCAAAAGTTTTTACAGGAGTAGTAGAGCTTGTGTTAGGATTAGAAATGGAGAGAGTGAATGGTTTGAGGTAAGGGTGGGACTTCGTCAGGGATGTGTTATGTAGCCTGGGCTGTTCATCTTTACATGGATGGGGTGGTGTGAGAGGTGAATGCAAGGATAGTGGGTCAGGGGATGGAGATGGTTAAAGAAAATGGAGAAAAGTGGGAGGTAAGCCAGTTGTTGTTTGCTGACGACACTGCGCTTATAGCAGGATCAGAGGAGGGATTGAGGAAATTAGTGACAGTTTGAAAAGGTGTGTGAAAGAAGGAAGCTGAAGATAAATGTGGGCAAAAGGTTATGAGATGTACAAGGGGAGAGAGTAACAGCAGGCTGGAAGTGAGCATTAAGGGTGAAAGACTGGAGGAAGTGGATAGCTTTAGATACTTGGGTGCGAATGTGGCAGGAAAGGGAGGAGTGGGGTTGAAAGTAGAATGTAGATTGAGAGAAGCGAGTAAATGCCTTGGTGGATTAAAAAGTGTAATGAG
>NC_134796.1:31991624-32004124 GCF_046742065.1 Oratosquilla oratoria
CAACACTGTTAAAAACAGGTTGATTAGAAATTCACCTGCTTGTTATGAAAGCTGTGTTTATAGTATCCCTTGCAAAAATTTTAATTTTAATAATATTGGACAAACAGGCAAGGATTTAAGATTGAGAATATACCAACATAAATATAACATCAGAACAGGGCAAGTTTCGAGTGGGTTGTTTTTGCATTTAAGGGATTTTAATCATTGCATTGATTGGGATAACACAAAGAAAATTGTCTTAAGTAAGGACATTAAGGAAAGGAATATCATAGAACCATGTTATGTGAAAGCTTCACTCAGGAAGAACATGAATATGAGTATGGGATTGTATAAATTAGATAACCTTGTAACATGTAAAACTGTTGACAGTAGTCGGGTCAAACGTCCGGCAATACTGAGAGAGTGAGGTCACTATTGGACCTGTACTAATTCCCCCCTAATGTGCTTCTTTTGTATATATAATGGCACTGCCACCTTACTCTATACCTTTGAAAATGTCTTAAATAGACGAAAACGTTCGGTCACCATTCATTTTATTTTCTGAATCACGTGTTTTTGTGATTATTCGCATATGTTTATGTATATATATATACACATATATACTCATATATATGCATATATATATATATATATATATATATATACATAAACATATACATTGAAGTCTTCAAGGTGGCGCGTGATATCCATAGATATAATTTGTACTCTGAAGATGTAATAGACGAAAACGTTTAGTATTCCTACTTTATTTCCCCTGTGGTTTCTGCACTATATACAAACACACATACACACATATATATATATATATATATATATATATATGTATATATATCTATTTATATATATATATATACATATATATACATACAGTGTATATATATACATTATATATATATACATATATATATATATATATATATACATATATATACAATATATATATATATCACTTAGATAAAATGTTGTAGCACATTTGCAAATAATAATCACGAAGAACCCACAGTCGGAATGAAAGGAAACTTTTGAAAAAAAAAATGTAACCTTTATATTCCGGCTAATAGCTATAGCCCTCTTTAGGAAAATACGAAGAGGGCCATAGCTATTAACCGAAATATAGAAGTTACACTTTCTTCAAAAGTTTCCTTTTATTTCGACTGTGGGTTCTTCGTGATTAATATATATATGTATATATATATATATATATATATATATATATATATATATATATATATATTTATATATATATGATATATATATAATATATATATATATATGCATATATATAATACCCATATATACATGTATTATATATATATATATATATATATGTATATATATGTGTATATATATATATATATATATATATATATATATATATATATACACCGTATATACATGGGTCATTATGATATATGGAATTAACCCCCCCCCCTCCTGGAATTCAAACCCTCGCCTGAGCGGCTTGCTTTATTATAAGACGAAGGCCGTACCATCGTGTCTCGACGACCCTTCAAAATGGAGCGACTTAGTTCACGGGACAGTCTTTCCACCGAGGGCGTCCTCGTGGCACGATATGCACTCAATTGCATCAAATCCTTTATGCAGGCTAGTCTTCCGATAAGTGTTTGTCATTATGACATATGGAATTAAACTCTCCTACTGGGATTCGAACCCAAGAACGGAACCCTGAGGAACTTCACTCCTAGCATTTTTCCATCTTGAAGTTTTGCCATTTAGAACAACTCTCTGTTTTCGACCAACTTAATAGGCTAACACTTATTCCGTGTGAAGGTAATTTAGTAAGTAGTCTTTCTTGGGGGACAGTATCAAAAGCTTTTGCAAAGTCTAGATATATCAAATCTATATTGTTTCTTTTGCCATAATTCGAGTTGACTGTGTTGTAGAATTTGAGTATGTTAGTCACGCAAGAATGTTTCCGTCTGAGACCATACTGGCTATCGTTTATCAAACAGTTACTTTCTAAATGGTGTTCGATAGCATCTCTGATGATAGTTTCCATAATATTTCCTACTATTGAAGTCAAGTTTATAGGCCTGTAATTTTTTTTTTTTTTTTTTTTTTTTTTTTTTTTTTTTTTTTTTTTTTTTAATATGGGAGTAACGTTAGCTAGCTTCTATTTTCTAGGGACATCTCTGGATATGATGGATTTCTTAAAAATAATTCCTAATGGAACATAAATCTCTTTTTTTCATTTCCTTTAAGATTCTGGATGCTAACTGTCAGGCCCTGGTGTTTTATTACCTTTGAGTTTTTCTATACACCTTTTAATTTTTTCTTTTATTATATTTACCGTAGTAAGTTTACCCTAGACTTTTCACAGGTTTCAGTTTGGAGTTCACTATGAGGTGTTTCGTTTACGAATACTGAGCTAAAATAGTTGTTTAAAATATCACGCATTCCTTATTCTAAATATTCAAATTGACCGTCAGCAGATATATATATATTTTTTTATCTCTAATGTAATTATAGAATTCTTTAGGATGCTCCTGGAATTTATCAGCGATATTCATTTCGTATTGTCGTTTTCGTTTTTTTTTTTTTTTTCTTTTTTTAAATCTCTGTGTTATTACATAACTTTAATAGTCATTAGGTGCACCCGAACGATTCTAGGGCAGTTCGCTCCTGAACATTTCGCTCCCGGGCACTTAGCTACCGGCTATCTCGTTACCGGACAATTGTTACTAGGTCAATTTGGTACTATGTCATTTCGATACCATTGTACGTAGTAAAAGTAAAACACCTTGATAAATGAGAAATTCACTAAATGTTCCAAAAGCAAATCTTATTTCTTATTTAGTCTATTATCAGATAAAATCTTACCATTTATTTATTTAAAAGATGAAGTAAAAAAACAAGTATGTAACACTATTATCAGATGCAAAGTATTTTTATTAAAAAACAAGTATATAACATTGTTATCTAGTCTATTACCAGATACAAAGTATTTTTCTATTTAAAAGATGAAGTTTAACATTGTAGTTAAACACATTGACAAATGAGAAAAATAAAGTTAAAGGTGTTTTAAGTTATGAGCAGTTAAATTAAGATACTGGAGTTTATTTGAAGGGTCATACTGTTCTAGTAATATCTTTATACGTTGATCGGCCTCTCTGTCTTTTTTTTTTTCCGAGGTTACGTTGTCTCCACGGTTGAGATGGGCAATTCTTGTTGTACTGAGAGCCTCTTCATTTTTCAGAGCAGCTATAAGGGACCAAATATTAGGATGTACATTGGTCGCTGAAGCTTTTAGTGCATTGTGAAATCTTTCAATATAGTTATTTGTGCGTGTCATACCGTTTTAGTGCGTTCATGAACATTCCATAACTGAAAAGGAAAGACTGGCTTGACTCTTCGTCTTCGTTGGCTACGACCTCTCACTCCTCCAATATAACAGGTTTCGAATTATGAAAGAAGCTCTTATGGAAAATCGTCGTCATCAGTTAATTCTTCAAAGGCTTGAATGACAACATCAATAGGTAGGAAAGCAAGTGCAGACAAACATCTGACTAAAATCATCAACATGGTTATATCGCTGTTTCGAACCTATTTTTATAACTTGTTTGTATATATTTTGTGAGAGGTGAAATAGGCAACAGGTAACATCTGAATTAGAGAATTTATTTAAGAAAATATCGATGGCCGCTTTTTTAAAATCCATCTTCACAGTGTCTGGTTCGACATTATACACGAGTTCTTTTAGCGTAGTATATAGTCTACTGTATGTAGCTTGTGTCGTTGTCTTGAATATGTAAAGTATACAGTTGATAGTAAGTAATTGGGTCTTCATTTAAAGGTTCTGTTTACTGCCCAATTCTCAGCTCTTTTGGTGTCATCAATACCCGAATCTGTTACAAGTATTAGAATTCTTTCGGTATCATGTTGACCAATGTCAAACTGTAGAAACTTCAAACCGTTCTCAGTGTTGCAGTACTGATCAGGAATCAAATAATCGTGTCGTTCCTGAGGTATTGGAGGTACACTATCTTCTACTTGTCTCCAACGCCTTATACTACGACTCAACGACGAGGTTGAAGGTAATTCTGAAAGAGCACATTCATTCCTATCGGAAGTTTCTTTATATAATACAGTCCAAGTACATCTTGTGTGGAAACAGACTTCACTTTCATTTGATGTTTTGCCATTTTTAATTCCATTCTTGCAAATGTAACACTGTGATTATGCTCAGTCTTTACAATTTTGTTTTCACTATCAACAACATAGATGTGTACGCGGGCTTTACACGATCTATTTTCGTACATCCGGTACTCCTTTGAATCATCCTTGTTCGCATTGTGTTTATCATAAATATAATTTAGATCAGCCTTTAATTTCTTTCTATTTCTTGTTGAAATAACTAAACGAGGCATGGGTGATAGCAGAGGTGAAATAATATATCAACGAATGCAGCAGCAGTAGTTGGCTGAGAAGCATTGGTGATATATATATATATATATATATATATATATATATATATATATATATATATATATATATATATATATATATTATATATATATATGTATATATATATATATATATATATATATACATGTATGAGTATACTTAGGCAGGAGGTTCTCCCTCTGGCAAGAAATGTATATAATAACATGATAACTCACAATTTTCTAGTTGCCTTGTTCAATACTGCGAACAAGATGACGTGTTTCGAGAGGCAATCTATGTAGACGATCAGCAGAGGACATTACAACACTAGGGCAGGGTAGTCAAACTAGTAGAGATTTCGGATATACATGTATGAGTATACTTAGGCAGGAGGTTCTCCCTCTGGCAAGAAATGTATATAATAGCATGATAACTCACAATTTTCTTGTTGACTTGTTCAATACTGCGAACAAGGTGACGTGTTTCGAGAGGCAATCTATGTAGAAGATCAGCAGAGGACATTACAACACTAGGGCAGGATAGTCAAACTAGTAGAGATTTCGGTACCAACGTTTTGAAGTTACACAACTTCATTCTCAATGCAGAATTAATACAATGATCAATGAGTAAATATACAGGAAAGTGTTACATAGAATGAGCTAATGACAGGTCACAAACAAACAATATAAAATAAGCAAAAGGACAAAACCCCACAGTAAAGACAAATGATCTCCCTCGCTGTGGGGTGGTCAATGGCTCCCCGCGCTGTGGGGTGGAAGAGTAGACATTATCAACATGGAAATGTGCGATCATGGCTTTGGAAGAAGGGAGAATTTGAAGATCTTGAAGCTGTTTATTCATGTCAGGGTTGCAGTGTTTGATATGCAACGCTTCGAGAATCGCAAGTCTTCTTTGGTCTTTTTCCGTGGCAATAATGGAAGTGCCCTTCACGAGGTCCTCTCTTGTGAGTCGTAGTTGGTGTTGGTTTCTGTAATGATTTTTTATGCCTACAGATAAATGAAAAGTAAGCCTTCTCGATACTTCAGTAGTAGTCATACCAATATACGACGCATGAGGCCCACAGCCCCCATATTGGCAAATTTGAATACGGCATAGCTACGCTGAAGGAGAGGGCGTTCGGGGGTGGTGTTATTTCTTATGATCAGGTTACTAATCCTCTTATTTTTGTAGAAAATTACCAGATTGAACCTCTCGCTCTCGTTATTAGGTTTAACATTTCCTTTCGCGATGTCCTTGATAACACGTTCTTCGGCCTCATACAAGGTTGACATCTGGGACTTATGATATAAATTTATTTTGTTTCTAGGCGGAATGATCTGTATGGCGTTGTTTTGTTGGTTATACCACTTGATTATAGTGCGTTTGACCACACTGGAAACGACGTGGTGTGGGTATTCATTATCTACAAGCATTCGGGATACCGAGTCTATTTCTCTGTGGACGTTTTTCCATTCGCTGCAGTGCTTATTTTATATTATTTGTTTTTTTGTGACCTTTCCTTAGTTTATTATATGTAAAACTTTCCTGTGTATTTACTCATTCATCATTGTATGTATTAATTCTGCCTTGTGAATAAAGTTGTGTAACTTCGAAAGGTTAGTACCGAAATCTCTATTACTTTGACTACCCTGCCTCAGTGTTGTAATGCCCTTTGCTGATCATCTAGATAAATTGCCTCTTGAAATACGTCGCCTTGTTCACAGTATTGAACGAGTCAACAAGAAAATTGAAAGTTGCCATCATGTTATTATATACAATATATGTATATATATATATATATATATATACATATATATATATGTATGTATGTATGCATATATATATATATATGTGTGTGTGTGTGTGTGTGTGTGTGTGTGTGTGTGTGTGTGTGTGTGTGTGTGTGTGTGTGTGTGTGTGTGTGTGTGTGTGTGTGTACATATATGTATAGGGTAGAAGCCCAAAGGGAAGGGGAAATAGAATGTACTTGGGAAAACAGTGTAGAGTATAGCATTAATGTAGAACAATGTGCCAATATAGGACAAAATATAATTTTAGGATATAATGTCGCTAGAGGACGAAATGTCACATTAGGATGTAATGTCATAGGACAAAATGTCGCAATGGGATGTAATGAGAGTGGAGGACAAAAGATCACGATGGGAAGTAATGATAGTGGAGAACAAAATATCACGATAGGATGTAATGATAATGGAGGAGAAAATATCACGGTAGGATATAATGTCAGTGAAGGACAAAATATAATTTTAGGAAGGGATACCGGACAGAATGTCAATGAAGGCCAAAATATCATGATAGGATGTAATGTCGCTAGAGGACGAAATGTCACATTAGGATGTAATGTCATAGGACAAAATGTCGCAATGGGATATAATGACAGTGGAGGACAAAAGATCACGATGGGAAGTAATGATAGTGGAGAACAAAATATCACGATAGGATGTAATGATAATGGAGGAGAAAATATCACGGTAGGATATAATGTCAGTGATAGTGGAGAACATAATATCACGATAGGATATAATGATAATAGAGAAAATATCACGGTAGGATATAATGTCAGTGAAGGACAAAATATAATTTTAGGAAGGGATACCGGACAGAATGTCAATGAAGGCCAAAATATCATGATAGGATGTAATGTCGCTAGAGGACGAAATGTCACATTAGGATGTAATGTCATAGGACAAAATGTCGCAATGGGATGTAATGAGAGTGGAGGACAAAAGATCACGATGGGAAGTAATGATAGTGGAGAACAAAATATCACGATAGGATGTAATGATAATGGAGGAGAAAATATCACGGTAGGATATAATGTCAGTGAAGGACAAAATATAATTTTAGGAAGGGATACCGGACAGAATGTCAATGAAGGCCAAAATATCAAGATAGGATGTAATGTCAGTGGAAGACAAAAGATCACGATGGGATGTAATTATAGTGGAGGAAAAAATATCATGTACTTTAATGCTCGTAGTATTAGGAACAAATTTCAAGAAATACAGGCGTATGTCAAAAGCGAAAATCCCGATATGATAGGAATAACTGAGACATGGTTAAATGGTACAGAGTTCGAAGCTGAATTTAATATTGCGGGATTTAAACACTTTCATCAGGATAGAAACCACAAGAAAGGTGGGGGTGTTCTATTGTACGTTAAAAACAATGTTCATGCTTGTGTTTTAGAGAAAGTGAAACAGGATGCATATGATAGTTTGTGGGTTGAGTTAACCCAAACAAATGGAAAAAAATGAATATAGGTGTAATATATAGGCCAAAGACATTATCATTAGCAGACGACCAACTGTTATTTCAAGAACTGTCTAGTTTCTGCAACCGGGATTTATTGATAATGGGTGATTTCAATTTTACTGACATTGATTGGATGACCCTTGAACATGGCCATATAGGTAGTCGCTTGATTGATTTTCTTGGTGACAATTACTTAATTCAGCATGTAAAAGAGCCCACAAGATATGGAAACTTACTCGATCTTTTGATCACTAGCCGCGAAAGCATGGTAACTGATGTAGAAGTCGGTGAATCTGTTGCAAATAGCGATCACAACTTAGTTAGATTCAAACTCCTAAATAATTTTAGAATAGATACTTGTGCTTCTAAAATACCCGATTTCAGTAAAGCTCAGTTCATAGGACTACGTCAGGAGCTTCAGCTTACAGATTGGGAGGCAAAATTAAACGAAAGACCTGTAGATCAGATGTGGGAAATATTTCAAAATACGCTCACTAAGATGATTCAAACTTACATTCCTTTTAAGGACAGACGTCCCCCAAATCAGGCTCGCCCAAAGTGGCTCGACAAAGAAACTGAAAAAAGTATTGCTAAAAAGAGACAGGCTTATAAGAAATATAAGTGCTCGGGTGCATCTAATGACTATGAAAATTATGTATCAATACAGATAGATTTAAAAAAGACAATAAGGAAAAGAAAACGACAATACGAAATGAACATCGCTGATAAATCCAAAGAGAATCCCAAAGAATTCTATAGTTACATTAGAGATAAAAAGGTTGTTAGGAATCACATTGGTCCACTATTATCTGCTGACGGTCAACTTCAATATTCAAATGAAGGAATGTGTAATATCTTAAACAATTATTTTAGCTCGGTATTCGTAAACGAAACACCTCATAGTGAATTCCAAACTGAAACCTGTGAAAAGTCTGGGGTAAACTTACTCACTACGGTAAATATAACAAAAGAAAAAATTAAAAGGTGTATAGACAAACTCAAAGTTAATAAAACACCAGGGCCTGACGGTTGGCATCCAAGAATCTTAAAGGAAATGAAAAATGAGATTGTTGTTCCATTAGAAATTATTTTCAAGAAATCCATCATATCCGGAGATGTCCCAAGAGAATGGAAGCTAGCTAACGTTACTCCCATATTCAAAAAAGGTGACAAAAAGAAACCAAATAACTATAGGCCTATAAGTTTGACTTCAATCGTAGGAAAAAGTAATGGAAACTATCATCAGAGATGCTATCGAACATCATTTAGAAAGTAACCGTTTGATAAATGATAGCCAGCATGGTTTCAGACGGAAACGTTCTTGCGTGACTAACTTACTCGAATTCTACAACACAGTTATCTCGAATTATGACAAAAGAAACAATATAGATTTAATATATCTAGACTTTGCAAAAGCTTTTGATACCGTCCCACACGAAAGACTACTTACTAAATTAGCTTTGCATGGAATAAGTGGTAGCCTATTAGGTTGGACTAGTAATTGGTTGAATGGTCGAAAACAGAGAGTTGTTTTAAATGGAAAAACTTCTGGATGGAAAAGTGTTGCAAGTGGAGTTCCTCAGGGTTCCGTTCTTGGGCCACTTCTTTTCATAGTATATATAAATGATATAGACCATGGACTAAAATCTACTGTTTCCAAATTTGCTGATGATACAAAACTGTGCGGAGTGGCAAATGATCACTCAAACCAATTAGATATTCAAGTAGATTTAGATAAATTACAGCAATGGTCTGAAAAGTGGCTAATGAAATTTAACACAAGTAAATGCAAGGTAATGCACATAGGTAAAAATAACAGTAAGTACGATTACAAGTTATTTGGTAATTCGTTAACAAAAGTGGATAGTGAAAAAGATCTCGGCGTAATTATCAGTAACGACCTCAAATCATCCAAGCAGTGTATTTCAGCCTCTGAGAAAGCAAATAAGATTCTGGGACTGATTGCGCGATCTTTTGATTTCAAAAGTCCATCACTCATTAACAAGCTATATAAATCGTTAGTTCGTCCACATTTGGAATATGCTGTTTCCGTATGGTCACCGAATCTCATTAAAGACATTGACAGACTGGAAAAAGTACAACGGCGAGCCACAAAACTGATTCCAAATATCAAAAATAAATCATACGAAAATCGACTAAAACACATGAATCTGTTTTCCCTAAAAAAGCGTAGACTCAGAGGTGACTTGATACAGGTCTTTAAGATTTTAAAGGGAATTGACAACATCAAAAGTGACCAAATTTTCACATTGAATGAGAATCAGACAAGAAACAATGGTCTCAAACTATCCGGAAATAGATTCAATTTGGAAGTAGGTAGAAACAACTTTGCCAACCGTGTAGTAAATGAATGGAATAAACTTCCTGCACAGGTAGTGCAATGTAGTTCAGTTCGAAGCTTTAAGAATCAGTTAGATATATACCTAAGTAAGATGCTGTAATGATTATAATTTATCTTATATTATTTGTTTTTGTTTTGTTATTATTTGTCTGTCTGATTTTCATTTATTTATTTTTTGTTTTGTTATCATTTGTCTGTCTGATTTTCATTTATTATTAGTTATATGTCAATTTATCATTATTTAGTATTTACCTGTTTGTTTATTATTCAACTATACCTATGCATTTATTTATGTATCTTATTTGTTATTTACATTATTATAGTTTTTATTTATTGTTTTATTATTAATATGATTTTTTTCGCATCCGACCTAGATATGGATCAAAAGGTCTCCTGTCGGCATGCTCCGCCTTTGTAATCCTTTGTAATATATATATATACATATATATATATATATATATGTGCATATATATATATATATATATATATATATATATATATATATATATATATATATATATATATATATATATAGAGAGTGTGTGTGTGTGTGTGTGTGTGTGTGTGTGTGTGTGTGTGTGTGTGTGTGTGTGTGTGTGTGTGTGTGTGTGTGTGCAAAACATATCACTAAGCACACATGACAGTAATAGTGGTTTCTGCAAACATATGTATATATATATATATATATATATATATATATATATGTATATGTATATATATATATATATATATATATATATATATATATATGTATGTATGTATGTATATGAGAGAAAGTGATAGGTGGTGAAGGTGTAAACGAAGATGGGCTTTAGAATACGTCTATTGTCCTAACGTTTCGGTCTCTATGACCTTCTTCCGAGGACCCGCTACAATACATCGTGATCACAAAATGTATACTTGCAGTGGGAGGAACACGTCAAGCTTCGAGTGTCAGTTTTTTTTTTTTTTTCCAGAGCGTTAGTTATTAGGAGACTAGCTGCTTTGGAAAGGCATGTGGATCCTTCTCTATCATTATTGTTTATTTGGATGTTTATCTGTGCATCTTCCACCGTCTTTCTCGTTTTCTTTTGTAGTCCCTTATGTAAAAACTCAACTTTGTTCCAATCAGGTAGGTTGTTACATTGTTCGAAGTGGCGAACAAGTGAGTTGGATGTCCTGTGTGCTCTTATATTATTTTTGTGTTCGCTCAGTCTCTTTTCAATCCCTCGACCTGATTCACCGATGTATGCTGAAGGACAGCCACTACAGGGAATGCGATAAATCACACTGTGGTTGTGATTATCAGTGTGGTCTTTAAAAAAAATTCCTATTTTATTAGAGGATGCCTTAGCAATTTCTATCCCACCTTTCAATAAATATTGATCAATATCCTCGGTGTTTTCAGAATTAGATACAGTTATAAAATGTGGCGTGACATGATCTTTCGTCACTGCACGGTCGTTTGGCCTGGATGCCTGGACGTTTGGTCCGTTGGTTTGGGCGTTTGATTTATCGTGAATTTTCTTTGCTTTGTGTTTTGTTTTATTGATCAGGCCTCCTGGGTATTTCAAGTTTTTGAATGTGTCTTTTATGTGTGTTAATTCGTCTTAAAGGAGCTCTTTGCTACATATACGGTAGGCTCTAATTAGATATTCAAGAAGATTTAGATAAATTACAGCAATGGTCTGAAAAGTGGCTAATGAAATTTAATACAAGTAAATGCAAGGTAATGCACATAGGTAAAAATAACAGCAAGTACGATTACAAGTTATTTGGTAATTCGTTAACAAAAGTGGATAGTGAAAAAGATCTCGGCGTAATTATCAGTAACGACCTCAAATCATCCAAGCAGTGTATTTCAGCCTCTGAGAAAGCAAATAAGATTCTGGGATTGATTGCGCGATCTTTTTATTTCAAAAGTCCATCACTCATTAACAAGCTATATAAATCATTAGTTCGTCCACATTTGGAATATGCTGTTTCCGTATGGTCACCGAATCTCATTAAAGACATTGACAGACTGGAAAAAGTACAACGGCGAGCCACAAAACTGATTCCAAATATCAAAAATAAATCATACGAAAATCGACTTAAGCACATGAATCTGTTTTCCCTAAAAAAGCGTAGACTCAGAGGTGACTTGATACAGGTCTTTAAGATTTTAAAGGGAATTGACAACATCAAAAGTGACCAAATTTTCACATTGAATGAGAATCAGACAAGAAACAATGGTCTCAAACTGTCCGGAAATAGATTCAATTTGGAAGTAGGTAGAAACACCTTTGCCAACCGTGTAGTTAATGAATGGAATAAACTTCCTGCACAGGTAGTGCAATGTAGTTCAGTTCGAAGCTTTAAGAATCATTTAGATAAATACCTAAGTAAGATGCTGTAATTATTATAATTTATGTTATATTATTTGTTTTTGTTTTGTTATAATTTGTCAGTCTGATTTTCATTTATTATTAGTTATATG
>NC_134796.1:32014124-32019124 GCF_046742065.1 Oratosquilla oratoria
TATGAACTAATTTACCAGCGTCTTTCAGTAGATCTATTGATATACCATCTTCCCCAGGTGCTTTTCCTCTTTTCATAGTTTTTAGAGCAAATTCTACTTCTTCCTTTGTAATCTCTGGTACACTACTAACGTCTACACATGAATTTACTGACTCAACTACGGCCTTCGACGAGTAAAGCTCTTGGTAAAATTCTTCTACTCTTTTTACCATTTTGTCTCTACATTTAATTATTTCTCCATTTCTATCTTTCAAACATAGCATCTGCTGTCTTCCTAAAGCATGTTTACGCTCGGTCACTTTAATATTTTTACCTTTCCGAATAGTTTCTTCTATTTCGTCCATGTTTCTCTTTCTTTTCTCTAATCTCTGCCTTTTGTTGATAAGCTTGTTTAGTTCTACTCTTTCTATTTCGTCTCTACTGCTTTTAATCTGCATGTTCCTTCTTCTTTTAATTAGGTCATTTGTAGCTTTGGAGTGTTTGTTTTCTCTAATGTTTTTTGTACTTCCTACTTTCTCTGCTGATTCCTTAATGATATTCACTAAATTCACATTGATATCTTCCACGCTGTCCTCGTTAGTTCTTAGAGCTTCGAATCTATTTTTAATTTTTAACTGAAATTTCTTTTTATTATCCTTAACCTTTGCAAGGCTTATTTTTTTTTTTTAAACTAGTTTATTTCTCTCGGCTCTGAAGTTGAATTTAGCTGTTCATCCTACCATTCTATGGTCACTCCCTATGTTGACTTTATTTATCACCGTAACATTGCTAACGCTTTTGCTCTCATCTCCTAATATGAAGTCTATTTCGTTCTTTGTTGTTCCATTTGGACTTATCCACGTCCATTTACGACCTACACGCTTTTGGAAGAAAGTGTTCATTATCCCCATATTGTAGTTCTCTGCAAAATTGAGTAACATCTCACCTCTGTCATTTCTTTCACCTACTCCAAACTTCCCAATGCACGTCTCACCTCCCATCTTCTTCCCTACATTAGCATTATATATACATATATACATATTATATATAGATATATATATATATATATATATATATATATATATATATATATATATATCTATGGATATACATATATACATAAAGTATATGTATATAAATATGTATATGTATATATATATATATATATATATATTTTTATATATCTCTATACAGATATACATAAAGACTATGTTTATATTTTTATACATATATATACAAATATATATACATATGTATATATAATATGTATATATGTATATATAATATATATATATATGTATATACAATATGTATATATATATATGTGTATATATATGTATATATATATGTATATATATGTGTGTGTATATATATATGTGCATATATATATACATATGTATATATATGTATATATATATGTATATATATACATATATATATGCAGAAGAAATCACTTGAACGCGTGATACTAGTATGCAGACAAACCACTGGGAAAATGAAAGAGATGAGACCGAGCGCTTTCGTCTATTCAGACATTTTCAAGGTATAGATACATAAAAGAGACAAGTATATATACTCAGAAGGTCAAGGTGGATCTCTCCCAGTGCCATATTGGCTCAAGTGTCCGGACATTTGGTTTACAATTTTTGTTATGATAAATTCATCCAATTTGTATAATCCTTGACTTAAATTTAAATTATTAACAAATGTATTCTTGATCAGACTGGATTCTATGATGTTTCTATTCAAATAAGAATTACTTTTGACAATTACTTTAGCTTCATTCCAATTGATACAATGGTTAAAATCCCTAAGATGGACAAATAACGCGTTGGACGTTTGACCACTTCTAACGCTATATTTGTGTTGCTTTATTCTAACATTTAATTCCTTTCCAGTCTGACCAATATAGCATTTGTTGCAATCTTTACATGGAATTTTATATACACAGCCTTCCTTATTTTCAGGGGAATTTTTAATCAAAAGACTTTTGACTGTGTTGGAGTTCCTAAAAATGGTTTGGATGTTGAAATTCTTAAGAATATGCGGCAATTTAATGAAGTTGTCATGATACGGAAGAACGAGAAGATTTTTAGAATAAAAATTTTCTTTAGTTTTGTCATCAAAATAAGACTTTCTAGCCATTCTTTGAGAAATTTCAATTAGATGATTTGGATACTTTAATTTTAAAGCTATGTCATTTATTCTTGAGAATTCATCATCCAAAAACTCCGGACTACAAATCCGATAAGCACGAAGGTACATTGAAGATAACACAGATGCTTTGGTCCTGTAATGATGAGAAGAGTAAAAATGAACATATGAAAGAACATTGGTGGGTTTCCTATAAACATCAAATTTGAAAGACCTTTCGTTTCTGTATATCAATACATCAAGGAAAGGTAATTGATTATTTTGTTCTATTTCCATGGTAAAATTGATTGAAGGGACTAAGGCGTTAAGTTGTGACAAGAAAGTTGACGGATCAGCATTAACAGGCCAAATGCACAAAATATCATCAATGTACCTAAACCAAGTAACATTTTGGGGGAGAATATTGGGTAACAACTTTGTTTCAAAAAAATCCATATAAAGATTGCTAAGAATTGGAGAAATCGGATTACCCATTGCCATACCGAAATTCTGTAAATAATAGTTACCGTTAAACACAAAATGAGATTCCAAAACACACAATTTAATTAAATCAATAATGGTGGCAGTAGGCAGTGGTAAATCAAATTTCTCCAATTCTTCTTCAAGATACACTAATAAATCAAAAACCGGAACACGGGTGAATAACGAAGTGATATCATAACTAATAAGAGAAAAATCATAGTTAATATTAAGGTTATTAAGTTTGTTAACTAACTCTACATTGTTGTGTATGTGGCTGTGGGAAATTGTCCCTACTAGAGGGCTCAAAACGGACACAAGCCACTTGGACAAATTGTACCCAGCAGATCCTCGTGAACATGTAATGGGTCTCACAGGGTTGTTCGGTTTGTGAGTTTTAATCAACCCATACATGTATGGAAGTGATGGTGATTTCGAGGAGAGCTGCTTGATCAAAATGTCATGTCCTTTTAAAATGCTTTTTAACTTAGTGTTGAAATTCTTATTGACAACATCTAAAGGATTTTTCTTTAATTTAGTGTACGTATTTTTGTCAAATGGATGACCTCTTAGATGACAAAAATACGTACACTAAATTAAAGAATTACAGAATTTCGGTATGGCAATGGGTAATCCGATTTCTCCAATTCTTAGCAATCTTTATATGGAATTTTTTGAAACAAAGTTGTTACCCAATATTCCCCCCCAAAATGTTACTTGGTTTAGGTACATTGATGATGTTTTGTGCATTTGGCCTGTTAATTCTGATCCGTCAACTTTCTTGTCACAACTTAACGCCTTAGTCCCTTCAATCAATTTTACCATGGAAATAGAACAAAATAATCAATTACCTTTCCTTGATGTATTGATATACAGAAACGAAAGGTCTTTCAAATTTGATGTTTATAGGAAACCCACCAATGTTCTTTCATATGTTCATTTTTACTCTTCTCATCATTACAGGACCAAAGCATCTGTGTTATATTCAATGTACCTTCGTGCTTATCGGATTTGTAGTCCGGAGTTTTTGGATGATGAATTCTCAAGAATAAATGACATAGCTTTAAAATTAAAGTATCCAAATCATCTAATTGAAATTTCTCAAAAAATGGCTAGAAAGTCTTATTTTGATGACAAAACTAAAGAAAATTTTAATTCTAAAAATCTTCTCGTTCTTCCGTATCATGACAACTTCATTAAATTGCCGCATATTCTTAAGAATTTCAACATCCAAACCATTTTTAGGAACTCCAACACAGTCAAAAGTCTTTTGATTAAAAATTCCCCTGAAAATAAGGAAGGCTGTGTATATAAAATGCCATGTAAAGATTGCAACAAATGCTATATTGGTCAGACTGGAAAGGAATTAAATGTTAGAATAAAGCAACACAAATATAGCGTTAGAAGTGGTCAAACGTCCAACGCGTTATTTGTCCATCTTAGGGATTTTAACCATTGTATCAATTGGAATGAAGCTAAAGTAATTGTCAAAAGTAATTCTTATTTGAATAGAAACATCATAGAATCCAGTCTGATCAAGAATACATTTGTTAATAATTTAAATTTAAGTCAAGGATTATACAAATTGGATGAATTTATCATAACAAAAATTGTAAACCAAATGTCCGGACACTTGAGCCAATATGGCACTGGGAGAGATCCACCTTAACCTTCTGAGTATATATACTTGTCTCTTTTATGTATCTATACCTTGAAAATGTCTGAATAGACGAAAGCGCTCGGTCTCATCTCTTTCATTTTCCCAGTGGTTTGTCTGCACATATATATATATATGTATATATACATATGTGTATATATATATATATATATATATATATTCATTCCTATTAAATGCTAAAGCACAAGTGGCGTCAATGATTTAAGAGAACATTTCTCTAACTCTCTGTATTTCCTTTTCTCTTCATAATTCAAACTCTGAAGGAAATAGTAAAAGGCTTCAGAATGTTGATTCATTTTACCGACAGCTGTTTCAACCATTACAAATGGTCATCTTCAGGGTAATACAATACATTAATACAAACATGGGTATATAAGGCCGAGTAAAAACGGCAGGGAGAGGTCACTCGGAAGGTGGGAATCTGTGTACCCTACCGAGACGGAAAGGTTAACCGGGACAACTTCCTGATTTGGGATTACGTCCCGGAAGTCTGGACACAATCCCCATGTGGGTTTTTGTCCCGTGGTGACGGTCTGTATTTTCTATTGGAGGGGAGGACATAATCAGATGAAATCTGTACATTTAAGATAGGCTTTTGTAAAGCGATGCTCACTGCCTCAGCTACTACTAAACTTCCATAATTGTTATCATGGTGGATGATTGTTGTATCCCTTATGAGATCTACTAGGGGCGGCTTTTTGTCGTGGACATCGACAAAATGTTGGTGGATG
>NC_134796.1:32026624-32029124 GCF_046742065.1 Oratosquilla oratoria
TACAACTGCTACAGCCAGGCGCTTTAGTTCAACTCTGTAGCATTCCCCTAAGTAACGAAGTTATATCTACTTAGCTCATGCTTTCAGAATTAATTTGTTATGTACCAGATACTCTTGACAGATGTGAAAAATTTACTCTCTCGATGAGTGTTTTTATGCGCAAGGAGGAACCGGGGTTTTAGAAGGACGTCATGTCACTCTGTCCAATGACACCACAGAACATCTGAAGGGTGTATGACGTCATGTCGACTCCAATGACACATCCGGCAAGTGCACTTAAGTAAAGGTTGGGTGACGTCATCACCTGGAGAAGGCGGGGCTTACGAGTGACCTCACATCGCTCTACCCAATGACCTCAGAACGCCTAGGGGTATGTGACGTCATGGCGACTGCAATGATATTTCTAGCAAATGTGAACGGATTTTGATGAATATATTTTTGTTTTTCGGGAGCGTAATAAATTCGTGTATGCAGTCGTATTTGAAAACTGTGAGGGCAGGAAATAGATGGAGCTAGTAGAATTGAAATTATGTTTATTTTGACTGGACGAAGTGAATCCTTACGCCGTTGCCGACCACTTTTGCAATCCTCAAATTCAATTAAATCAAAATTTTTCATCATTCTCTGAATTTCATTTCTCGTGTTAATAGGCGCATTTCACTTTGATTTTTTTTTTCAACAGCGAATACAAATTTTCCATCCCTGACATATTTCCTCCATATTGAAATAATTAGAATGAACATTTTGAAACAATATGATGAGTTAAATCTGTACTATCTAGCCCCGTTCGTACTGTATGATCCTTTTATTTTATTCTGGCTAACGGCAGTATATATTATTTAGCTGTAGTTAAATCCTTTAATAACAAGGATATTAATTATTTTATAACGAGGGACTTTCAAAGGGAGAGTTAGATGTTAGATCCAGCTTTGAATACTCCATATTTATTTTTTCTATAAATAATTCATGTCATTCAATATAAAGAATTCTTTAAACTATTTTTAGCTTTAGAGAAGGAACGAAAAAGTAAGACTGTGATGAGAATGAGGGAGATGAGGAAGCTTCGACGTCATTTCCACATCGTTGTGTGACTTTCTCTCTCTCTCTCTCTCTCTCTCTCTCTCTCTCTCTCTCTCTCTCTCTCTCTCTCTCTCTCTCTCTCTCTCTCTCTCTCTCTCTCTCTTTATATATACATATATATATATATATACATATGTATATATATATTTATATATTTATATATTATATATATATATATATTATATATATATATATATATATATATATATATATTTTTTTTTTTCAAATGTCATTTTCAAATAGCTGTGTGGCTGATTCTAGGAAGATATGAAAGCAGTTAGAAACAGTTTGGAAAGATATGTAAGAGAAGAAACTTAAGAGTGAATGTGTAAGAAGGTTAAGGATTACAAAGGAAGAGATGCTAACCAGAGACCTTTTATTCCATAACTAGGTTTGATGCGAAGAAAAAATAAACAAACAAAACAAACAGATAACGATAGATAATAAACACATAAATAATGAATAATAACAAATAAACATATAAATAGTAATAGTAATTTATAATAATAGATGAATAATAGAAAACAGACAAATAACAATAAATAGTAATAGTAGAATAAAATGGAATACATGTTAGACAGTACACTACATTGATCAGTTGTCTCCTTAAATCAAGCTTAAATCTTTGAACTGTACTATAATGCACTGCCTCTGCAGGAAGTTTATTCCATTCACTTACTACACGGTTGGCAGATTTGCTTCTGCCCACTTCCAAATTAAATCTACTTCCTGACAGTTGGAGACAGACAAAAAATAATGACGGTGGTCGTTGGACTGTAAATATGAAGAGTGAGAGGACTGTGGAAAAAGAAATATTCCAAGTAGTTTTAAGTATTTGGGGTCGCATGGGCAGTGACCGGAGGGGGAGTGGATATAGAATTGAAGGAATCGAACAAATGAAACACAGTCATGAGAATAACAGGTACAATGTAACCCTGTGAGTGTGACCTAATGTCGCCCCTCCCTCATTAGTGGGGCACATTGACCCTTGCGACCTGACCTACCGCTTTCCAGGGGGTAAATGTTCTCTACTCTTATGTAAACTGTCCTTGTTCCTTCTTCACGTATATCTTCACGTTGTATTTCTGTATATGTATCTTTGTATTTCCTAAGATGTAACTATGTTTTTGCACTGAAGATGTAATTTAATATACGAAAGCGCTCTATCTACTTTTGTATATAATCCAAGATATACATATATATATATATATATATATATTCATATATATATATATATAAATATATTTATATAATATATATATATATATATATAATATATATAGGATGATGGAGAACGTAAACACAGGGGAAGGCTCGGAACCCTAAACACTAACGTTTTGTTGGCGTAGAACGTGTGAAGAAGTTCTACGCGAACGAAACGTTAGAGTGTTTAGGGTTCCGAGCCTTCCCCTGTGTTTAC
>NC_134796.1:32034124-32044124 GCF_046742065.1 Oratosquilla oratoria
ATGAGTAACGAAAAATAAAAATAAAGGACAGATATTTGCATATCCCGTGGGTTGTTCGGTTTTATGTAGGAAAAAGTAAGAAAGATAGACAGAAAATGAGAAAGAAAAAACAGTAAAAGCAAAAGATGAAAAACAAGAGAAAGAAGAGACAAAAAAGAAAAAGAAAAGAAAGAAGAAAAAAAGACAGAAAGAAAGAAAGAAAAAAGAAAGAGAAAGAAAGAAAAGAGAAAGACAGAAAAGAGAAAGAAAGAGCAGAAAAGAGAAAAAGAAAAGGAAAAGGCAAAAAAAGAAGAAATACAATAGAAAGAAAGAGAAGAGAATGACAGCAAAGAAAAGGAAGAAAGTAAATGGATAACTGAAACAGAAAGAAAGGAAAAGAAGACAACAATAAAGAAAATAACAAAGGAAACTCAGAAAGGAAAAGAAGACAAAGAAACAGAAAAGGAAAAAATTACAAACAGAATGAGATGAAACTTACAAAGAAATAGAAAAAACAAGAATGATAAAGAAAGACCTAAAAAAATGAATTAAGAAGAATGGAAAATAAAAGGCAGACATATGCAAATCCCTTTATACACATGTGCCCAATTTATTTGAGATATTCATCTTAAACGTCAAAGAAAAAGAAAACCATGAAAGAGGAAAGGAAGCCAGAAGGACGGAGAAAAAGCCTATTACATCAGGATATAAGCCCTCCCCTCCCCTTTTTTTTGGGGGGGGGGGGCAAAATGTTCACAAGGAAGGAAGCCAGAGAGATGGACGTAAAGCCTATTGTACGATGATATAAGTCATTTTTTTTTTAAATGTCTACAAGCTACCGTGCCTTTGGGTGGATAATCTCAAAAGAAATTCAAGAACGGAAGCTTGGCAAGCTAGTTTGTGGCAATCGACATATTGACAGCATAGGCGGATATGCAAATCCGCAATGGCGGGGAAATTTGTTTGTGTTGTTTGTTTGTTTGTTTGTTTGCGAATTTTCATCGGTTTCGTATGAGTCGGATTGGAACAGTCTTAGATATCGAGATGGTGTACTGCCGATGTTCTTTTGTTTCCTTGTTTTATTATTTTTTTCTGATTTTCTCTTTTGTGTGTGTTTTTGTTTTGGTTTCATTAGTACAGCCACGGTGAAATGTTTCCTTTTATGTATATATTTGTGTATATATATACATATATATATAAATATATATATATATATATACATATATATATATATATTATGTATATATATATATATATATATATATATATATATGTATACTAGCCAAATTACCCGCGCGTTGATGCGGGCAAATGATGATCATTTGAATTTTGATAGAATTTGTAGAGAAAAGCTACACGTATAAATATAACTCAATGGAAAAGGTAATAAAAATAAAATGTTAAGAAAGTAAGAAAAAAAAATCAATTTGAGGAGGAAGACGCCCTTTGGAAATAAAATATACTTATCAAAGTAGCCTGGATTATGGTGAATAGACATGGTCTTGGGGGGAGTTCGTGAACAAACAGACAGACAGACAGACAGAGGCTACTACTTTATTATAGTAGATACAAATGAAAGATAGTTATCCAAGTACCTTGGGTTATAAGGTTTCAGAGTTCGTGAATAATCCCAAACCTAACCATACCCCACTTAACTTTAACTGTTAACCCCAACCAAAATATTTTTTTGGAAATGAAATATAGTTATCCAAGTACCTGGAGTGATAGGGTATTAGAATATATATGGTTATGGGGGTCTATCTCGAAAACCCTAGGAGGAGTTCTTGAACAGACAGACAGACAGATAGAGGCTGCTACTTTATCATAGTATATGTATATGTATATATAATTATATATATATATATATACATATATATATATATATATATATGTGTGTATATATACATACTATATATATATATATATGTATATATACATACTATATATATATATATATGTTTATATATATATATATATATATAAATATATATATATAGATATGTATTATATATATATATATATATATATATATATATATATGTGTGTGTGTATATATATACATATATATATATATATATATGCAAGGTTGACCACGAAGAAAAACTATTAAAGCAGAACGCTTTCGTGTATTCACATCTTCAGTGCAAATAATACTATTATTTGCACTGAAGATGTGAATACACGAAAGCGCTCTGCTTTAATAGTTTTTCTTCGTGGTCAACCTTGCATTTTCAAGAACACACGCTCCCAGTGTTTTTCCTGCATATGTATATATATGTATATGTATATATATATTATCTCGACCCTACAAAACGAAACGACTTGGTTCACGGCCCAGTCGTTCCGTCGAGGGCACTCGGACAGAACGTGATACGTAATGTATTTCATCAAATCCTTTATGCAGGCTAGTCTTCCGACAAGTGTTTGTATCATTTGACATTTTTGGAAATAGACTCATCCGCTGGGATTCGAACCCTTGCCTAGGCGGCTTACGTCTTACAAGACAAAGGCCTTACCGACCATGCTATCTCGACCCTACAAAACGAAACGACTTGGTTCACGGCCCAGTCGTTCCGTAGCATGGTCGGTAAGGCCTTTGTCTTGTAAGACGTAAGCCGCCTAGGCAAGGGTTCGAATCCCAGCGGATGAGTCTATTTCCAAAAATGTCAAATGATACAAACACTTGTCGGAAGACTAGCCTGCATAAAGGATTTGATGAAATACATTACGTATCATGTTCTGTCCGAGTGCCCTCGACGGAACGACTGGGCCGTGAACGATATATATATACAGTATATATATATATTTATATATATATATATATATATATATAAACATATATATAGATATGTATTATATATTATATATATGTATACATATGTGTATATATATGTATATATATATATATATATATATATACATATATATATATATATATATATATATGTGTGTGTTTACATATATATCAAGAGCAATGATAAGAGTCGGTAATATGTACACTGACTCATTTGAAACAATAAGTGGACTGAGGCAGGGGTGCACATTACCCCCCCTGCTCTTCAACATGATACTGGAGAGGGTTATCAGAGGGATTCCAAGGGAGAATCATAGAGTGGTGCTTGAAACCGGAAGGGTAAATGTCTTGGCGTACGCTGACGATGTAGACCTAGTAGATAGAACCATAGAAGGGGTAAAAGAGATTTTCATGACCTTTGAAGAGAGAGCAAAAAGAATGGGATTACAGGTGAACAATGCAAAAACGGAACTAATGCGAATAGAAAAGGACGTTATTAGAGAGGAACAATTAGAAATAGATAATATCAGGCATGAGGTGTGCAGAAGATATAAATACCTTGGATCTATAGTTAATGATGATAATAATATGGAAACAGAAATTAAAAGCAGAATAGCATCAGCTGATCGATGTTTCTACAGTCTCCAAAAAGTCCTGGGAAGAGCGAACATATCTAAAAAGACAAAACTGAAGATCTACAACACCATAATCAAACCAGTTTTGTTGTATGGATGTGAAACATGGAATCTCACAAAGAGAATGGAACACTCCTTATCTGTCTTTGAAAATAAAGTCCTTAGGAAGATTTTTGGCCCAATGTATGATGTAGATGAACAAGCATGGAGACGGCAACACAACCATGAACTGAGAGAGTCGGCAGATCAAGGAAGCATCGTAAGTACAATAAAGGCAAGACGAATCCAATGGGCTGGTCATGTCGCTCGAATGGAAATGGACAGAATCCCAAGAAAGGTCATGACGGAAAGAATTATCGGTGGAAGAAGATCAGTAGGAAGACCCAGAAGGAGATGGATGGATAATATCAAACAAGACCTAAGAAGTGCTGGGATGAAGAATACGGAAGACTGGATGACAAATGCGCAAGATCGACGTCAATGGAGGCATATAGTATAGGCGGTGAGGGGTCAGCAAGCGGCCCAAACACCAACAGAGTAATTATATATATTCATATATATATATATAGATATATATCTCTATATATATATATATATATATATACATATATATATGTGTATATATATATATATGTATATATATATATATATATATATATATATATATATATTCATATACAGTGAGTTAAACACCACAGCATTGTCACAATTATTTATCTTCTTCCTAATATTTTCAATTGTGTTGTGATAAATGTGATTATTTTGAAAATGACTCCTTGAAGTCAAAACGTCGAATTTGTTATTAAAATGGATAACTTTGGACAATTGATTTTCGATCACCCTCCCAAAGTCAGAACTATAGTGAGGAGAATTGAAAATATTAGGAAGAACATAGATAATTGTGACAATGCTGTGGTTTTTAACTCAGTGTGTATCGAGGAGAACATGCGCCCCAAGTATACGATATATAAATATATATATATATATATATATATATATATATATATATATATATATATATATATATATATATATATTCTTGTGAATAATGTCCTTTATGATCTTCTCGTCTGCTTTGTATTCTGTGGACATATGGCTTTTGTAGTAGATTTTTATAGACCACAAGCGAAAAGAAACCTATAAAAATCTACTACAAAAGCCATATGTCCACAGAATACAAAGCAGACGAGAATATATATATATATATATATATATATATATATATATATATATATATATATATATTGTGTGTGTGTATTTTGGGAGCAGGTTCTCTTTTAAACATGTTTGATTGAATACGACAGCATTCTGGAAGTTGTTGATTTTCTTTCTTGTATTTTCTATTTTTCTAATTATAATCTTCCCTTGGATAGGGTGGGCATAGACCAATTCCTTATACTTCTCCATTTTATTACACGACGTTTCGTCTTTAATAAGACATCTTCTGGTATTTCTGTTTTAAAGATACAATAGATATTTATGATACTAGTCTGAATTACATTGATTGTTGCACATTTACAATTTATATCAAATCTTACAATTACATTTACATTTTAAATTTGAATGAATAATAACACTAAAGATAATATTATTAATAATAATAATGATAATAATAATATTAATAACTACTTCTTGCCTTAGGTGAAAAGGATGGCTATCGGCTACATGTTGACCCTGGGCGACCTTCTCCTAGGAAGGTGTGAGGAGATTAGCGGATTACCCGTGACCTCTGTCCTTTTAAATGGTTCAGAGACCTGATGAGGAGAGGGGGTGTGTGGAGGGGGTGGGGGAGGAGGAGGAGGAGGAGGGAGAGGAGAGGGTGAAGCTGAGGGGGAGGGGGTGGTAGGGGCGGAATATTGCAATTTATGGCTATACAAGGAGATATTAGATATTAGGTCACATTGCAAATTGATGGAAGGGGCTTTTTCTCTAATGTATATAGATTCTAAGAGCTGGAGTTTTCTTGAGTTATAATGGTGTCCAATGATTTTAGTATTTTTAGATATTAAATCCCTTGTGATTACTATGTTGTGGCATTTCTTTAGGTGTTCTTTTATCGCCCCCGTTTGCTGATGGTATGTTAATCTTCTGCCTAAGGTACATTGCGTATGACCAATGTAACTCGCTGGAAGTGCAAAGCCTTCCTCTGGACAAATGAATTCATAAATTACATTGGTTCTTTGTAATGCCTCAGGTTTGAACAGGTTATTTTCCATCACTAGTGAAGATGTTTTGGGATTCTTATAGTAGATGATGACTTTTATTTCATCTTCCTTGTTTACGGGGTGGCAATTTTTCTTTATTATATCTCTGACAGCTTTCTCATCTTTTTTGTATGCTTCTGTATAAGTGTTGTGGTAAAATATGTTTATCTGGTGTTTTGCTTTGGATTTACTCTGAGTGTTGTCCTTGGAATAAAATCTATGAAGCATTTCTTTTGTCATGTCAAAATCAGTATTAGAATAACCATTATTAATGAGCATTTGTCTTATGTGTTTAAGTTCATTGTGTAGAGCTTTCCATGATGAGCATACTAGTAAGGCTCTTTTTATATATGCTCTGATGACACCTTTTTTTATAATTTTCTGTGCATTCCCCGTTTCCATTCATGCATTTGTTTAAGTTGGTAGGCTTCCGGTATACATTCAAGGTATATTTATTGGGTTTGGAATCTACTAATATGTCAATCAAACATATATATATATATATATATATATATATATATATATACATATATATACATATATATATATATGTAGAGAGAGAGAGAGAGAGAGAGAGAGAGTTTTTGCGAGATTATTCATATGGATAGAAACGCTGGACAACCAGATATTGTTATTTTTCATTCAAGTCCAATTACTTTAGTTATCAAGTTGGTGCACAGCTGGCGATTTTTTTTTTTTATCAAAATAAAAAAAGACAGTTATGATTAACACCTTTACAATCAGTGGGTCATGTCTGGCAAATATTTTGTTCTTGTAGATAAATAAATAAATAAATATATATATATATATATATATATGTATATATGTATATATATATATATATATATATGATATATATACATATATATATACATATATATATATATATTTACATGTATATATGTATATATCTATATATGTATGAATATATATATATATATATATACTTATATACATATATGTGTATGTTTATATATATATATATTTATATACATATATGTATATAGATATACAGATATATATCTATATATATACACATATATACATTTATATATATATATATATATATATATATATATATATATATATATATATATATATATTCCTTATGAGAGTTTCATGGAGTTACATAGACAAACAGCAATATACCTATTGATCCTTACATGGTTGTTTCGGAACCTAATCTATCATTAATATTATTATTACTATTACAATTATTACTATAACTATTATATTTTTTCTTTAATCTATCTAGGAGTAGATAATTCTAGTTGGGAAATTGTATCTAAATAAATATCGATACGCTTTTTTATAATCTTGCATCCCTTTCTCCTAGTAGCGTTGTAGGCGTCAATCATAAAATAGTTTTCCACATCCATGTTTTAAATTTCTTTGACAATTTTGAAGACCTCAATTAGATCTCCTCTCAATCTCCGTTTCGAGAAATTAAACAAATTTAGTTTGCTTAGTCGCTCTTCGTGCGGCTTGTTCCGCAACTTAGGAATGAGCTTTTTTACTCTACGTTGCACTCTTTCTAACTTCTGTACATCTCTCTTGTAATACGGAGATCAGCAGTGTACACACTATTCTAGGTTAGGTCTGACTAGGACACTGCAAAGATTAAAAATATATATATATATATATTTTGTTCTAGATTCATGCCTACATTCTTTCATAAGGAATATTGAGAGTAATTCATAGGATTGAACAATGGTACTACTGCTGTAGATTTTAACAAAAAATGTATTCAAAATGGCCTCTTCCCTATATATATATATATATAGATAGATAGATAGATAGATAGATAGATAGATAGGTAGGTAGGTAGATAAACCACTCAATCAATCAGTCATTCAATCAGCTCACAAAACAAATTTTCTCTGGTCCATATAGACGCCATTTAGATCCTCACAATATATTCTACATAAAATTAGAAAATAAAGTAACATTCTGGGAAGGGGGGGGGGAAACCCAGTTTAACCACAATGACATCATGAAAAAGATTAACCTCTTCACCAAAGAAAGAAGCTTATCGTATCTGAATAAGATCATCTGTCGACACGTAGAGTAAAATTCAGGGACAAAATCTTAATCGAGATAAGTTTAACCCAATGGCTCTTAACCTGGCATTCATTAACCCTTAAAATAGGGGAGGGGGGCTTGGAAGTATTAAGAATTCCCCAAATGAAATCCCCAAACCAAAAGCCAGTGAGAGTTGTTGGATACCCGAAGACTTTCTTCGGTATTGAAGTCTCCAGAAGCTTAAAGAGCAAGAACACATTGAGACTTTTCTTATAGGGTCTTCCATGGACTCCTGGAAGGGTCACAGAGTCTTCCAGTTGGGACAACGAACTGAAATCCAATGGGAGTTAGTGGATGTTTAGCGATTAAGTTTAGCATCTGAGGTGGTCTTCTCCAGGAGACTAAGGAACAGCAAGGAATAAGAACATGGGATACGTGATACAGGGCGGGTTAAGAAGCTTCTGCTCCCACTACGGGAAGGAGTTTCTTACATATAAATAAAATCGTTTGCAAAGGTTAAATGGTATGGTATTAACATCTTCAGAAAAAGGGTTACCCACAGCTGAATAAAATCGCTAGTCCCAGCCAGATTAAACATACAAGTTACCTAGAGGATTCGTATCTTCGCTACATGGTTTTAAACTAAATAAAATCACAGGGCGACAGCCAGAATCAACTATCTAAAGTGTGACATCATAGCAAAGAGGCTCACTGAGTTTTAGTTCCTCCATGAGATATTCCTCTCAACTGATTAAAATCGGTTGGCATCAGCCAGAGCAACTTTTGTAGCGAAGAGAGTTGATAAGTAAGTCTTAAGCCTTGGAGTATGAATGAAAAAAAAAATAACTAGAGGACAATCCGGCCACGCCCTGAGATGAATAAAATCACCTGAAGGCAGCCAGAATAAAGTATATAACTTCTTTCATCGCAGGGAAATTGATGCAAGCAATGGAAAAGATTCCAAGGATGGAGACGAGACAGGGAACATAAAGAAGTGAGATGGATGGTTTGACTCGAAGGCTGGAATGGAAGCGTTATAATCAACTCCAGCGGTGGGGAGTCCTTCACGGCCGGTTGAGATAGACAGGTGGAAGGAGTGGAGTAGGGACGAGAATAGATTGAATGGAAATGGATTAGGCGTGAGTGAGGAGGCAGGGCGGGAGAGGCAGCGGTGATGTATAGAAGGTGAAGAGGTAGTTATAGATACATGCATGCATACATACAAACATGCACGCACGCACACACACACACACACACACACACACACACACACACACACACACACACACACACACACACACACACACACACACACACACACACACATATATATATATATATATATATATATATATATGTATGTATATATATGCATACATACACACGTACACTCAGACATACATACATACATAATATACCTACATATATACATAAATACATACATACATACATACATACATACATACATACATACATACATACATACATATAATACATACATACATACATACATACATACATACATACATACATACATAAGCAGACCAATAAATAGAGAGAGATAGAGAGAGAGAAGGAGAGAGAGAGAGAGATCATATTCTTTCTCTTGTAACTTCCCTTTCCCTTCCCTTCTCTTTCCTCTTCATTTCCCTTGCCCTCTTGTCCATTCCTCCCGAAATCTCTTGTTTTCTTCCCTCTCTCCGTCACCATATATTCCTTCCTTTTCTCTCCCGTCCCCTTCCTCTTTCTCCTCCCCTTCCTTCCCCTTCACCTTCCATACTCTTCCCTTCCTTTCATTTATTTTATTTTAATCTTTCCTTTCACTCGCCGTTTCCTCATTCTTCTATTTTGTCTCTTCCTGCCTCTCCTAGCAATGCCTCCTCTTTTCTCTTTCTCTTCCCTTCTCTCTCACCCTCTGATCGTCACTCTTCTTCATATCCCATCCCATTTGTCCTCCTCCCCTCTCTTGCTCTCTTTTATCCTCTTCGTACCACTCTACCTCTCCTCTTCCTCGTTCCTCTTCACTATGTACCCCACCCTCCCGTTCCCGTCCTCCCTCCTTTGCCTAATTGGTGAACAAGTCCCTTGTATAGGGCCAGAAGCAGAGCTGGGGATGGAACATTTGGAAAACTGCGCAGGACGCTAAATTCTACAGACACTGTTTCGTTGACAGCAGGGATGTGCAATTTTTGTAACTGTGTTTGCTAGCACAAGATTCTGTAGTTCATGAATGTTTTAGATTTTAGGAAGTAAAAGACGAGTCCCGTTGAAGAAGAGAAGATAAATCTGCAGGTTTTGTCGAGTGGAGAGATGAAGAGGTGTCTCAGAATTTCTTAAAGGACACTATCTCAAAGGATTACAAAGGA
>NC_134796.1:32054124-32059124 GCF_046742065.1 Oratosquilla oratoria
GTTTTCTTCGATTGACAACAAAGTCATCCCGTTTTCTGTGACTCAGAAAGTATGTGTGATTTTTTTTACTTGAATATACATTCGCACATATAAGTTCTTGATATGATGAATGTAGCCACATACAGGTTTTTTACTCGCATTCGTAGGTTCGAATCCCGCACTCCTCTCCGATTTCCAGCAGTGACTGTTTGTTCTGTGTCCCCAACAGTCCGCAAAGCGCATGATAGGGCAAAGGTGACGATTTCGGCCGCAGCTACTCAGCGCCTCCTGGCGTAGGCTCCTCACGAGGCTGTACACGGACACGTCGTCTAGAAAGGGTGGATTTTCAATTGACGCGGTCGGCATGAACAAACCCTTATCAAAATTATTTTTCTTTTGTATTATACTTTATTCTATCCTATTCTATTTTATTTAGATTTCTCGTATATTCTATTTTGCCATGTATATAATCCTATTTCATCTTCTTTGATTTTCTCGTATATTTTATTTTGCTATGTATATAATTCTATTTCATTTCCATTTTTTTTTTTTTTTTTTTTGACAGTGAGACCAGAATTCGTTTTTCGAAAAAGTTCAGCAGTGAGTCCCTACAATAAATCTGTTTAATTTTGTTATATTTATTTTTTTCGTTTTTATTTTATTTATTGCATTTTACTTTATTACATTTTTCGTGAAATTACAAATGTATTGTTTGAAGTGAGTTGGCTAGGGGGCCATACATGCATACTTGTACTTCAGTATATAGAACATATAATTACTATAGTTACTATAATACATGTGTAGTGAGTCATGTATTACATACACTGACCAATGAAGATACTAAAGATGAAGAAATTCTCACGCCTGAACCACTGAGCTTCTCCCAAAGATGTCACCTTTGCTCTCAGTAATTAGACATCATTGGGAGATGTTGTATTAGATCTGGGGAACGTGGAATACAATCACCTAACAGCGCAGTGGGACGAAATGCAAACTGGGAATGTAATGAATGAAAGATATTGAATCATACAACACGATTGTATAGGATGCGTTGTAATGATTCAGTGATACAATATATGATTGGTGTGTTCGTACGGTTCAAATGTTACCAATTAAATGGGCCAGTGCGCAACCAGGGTGTTCCTTGGTGGACGATACAATGTATATATATATATATATATATATATATATATATATATATATATATATATATATATATATATATATATATATATATATATATGTATATATATACTTGAGTCGTAAAAAGCGACAAAAATGGGACGGGGATGGGATTAGGAGTCCTACTACCTGTAGCCCCAAAAGGGGACATTCCTAAAAGGAAAAGAAAAGGCATAAGAGGGTCTCGGAGTTTTACAACCAGTGCCCTAAGGTTCGGGTCTTTTAATGTGCGTGGATGTGGTACAGATGAGAGTAAAAGGGAAGAGATAGGCAGTATGTTTGTGAGAAGAAAGATGGATGCGCTGGCTTTGAGAGAAACTAAAATGAAAGGAAAGGGCAACTGTGAGTTTGGGAGTGTAGCTCGGAGGTACTCAGGAGTGAAGAGGGGACGAGGGAGAGAAGGGGTGGCTATACTAGTCAGTGAAGAGATAAGTAAGTGGGTAGTGGAGTGGAAGGAGGTTTCATCAAGGTTGATGTGGATGAAAGTGAAGCTGGGAAGGGAGATGTGGGTTTCTGTAAGTGCGTATGGGCCTGGTAGTGAGAAGAGTGTAGAGGAAAGGGAGGCTTTTTGGGTAGATATAAATGAGTGCATAGAGGGATTAGGGAGAAATGTCAATGTAGTTGTATTGGGAGACCTTAATGTTAGGGTAGGAAATGAACCAATAGACGGAGTGATTGGGAAGTATGGAGTTCCAGGTAAAAATCGTAGTGGAGAAATAATGGTGGAGATGTGTCTTGAAAGAGAGTTGATGATAGCAAATACAGCGTTTAAGAAGAAAATCAAGCATAAGTACACATGGGAGAGGGTGGTGGATGGAAGGGTGGCAGATAGAGCGTTAATGGACTATATAGTGGTGACCTGGAGTATGGTAGGAAGAGTTAAGGATGTACATGTTCTAAGGGGAGAGAGTGAGGGAATATCAGATCATTTTCTGGTGGAAGGTAAAATGAGAGTGGAGAATAGGTGGAGAAAGAGGAAAAGGGCAGAAGGTAGGGAAGTACTTAGAGTGAACTGCTTAAATGAGGAAAAAAAGGAGAGTGAGTTTAAGAAGAAACAGAAGAGGAGTAGGAGGGAGTAAAGGATAAAGTAGAACTAGAAGTGGAGGAGGAATGGGGATGGTTCAAGGAGGGAGTCATAAGGTGTGCAAAGATGGTGTGTAGAACAAGGAGGGCATGAGGAAAAAGAAGGAAGGGTAGTGAGTGGTGGGATGAGGAAGCAAAGAAATGTGTAGAAGAAAAGAAGCAGGCATTCATAGATTGGCTGCAAATTAGGACGAGGGAATCGTATGAGAGGTACAAAGTAAAGAGAAGGGAAGCTAAGCATAAGATAAAGGAAGCAAAGAGGAGAGCAGATGTGAAATGGGGTAAGAGTATGGCAGAAATTTTTTAAAGGAATAAAAAGATGTTTCGGAAGGAAATTAAAAAAGAAAAAGGAGGCGAATCAAGTAGAGAAGAAAAGGTAAAAGGTGCAGATGGAGAGATGATAATAGAAGAGAAGGCAGTGAGAGGAAAGTGGGCAGAGTATTTTAGGGAGTTGCTAAATGTGAAGAAGGATAGGGAGGGAAAGGTAGTTGCATTGGGAATCGCTAAGAAAATAAGAGTGATGAGTGAGGAAAATGGAGGAGAAATAGGGAAGGATGAAGTGAAAGCAGCAGTTAAGATGATGAAAGCAGGTAAGGCACCTGGTCTGGATGGATGCCATGCAGAATGTCTGAAGAAAGGAGGTACAGTGATGGTGGAGTGGCTGGTGAGGTTGTTTAATGTTTGTTTGAGAGAGGGTAGAGTGCCGGAGGACTGGAGGAGTGCCTGTATAGTTCCGCTTTACAAGGGAAAGGGGGGAAAGTGTGAGTGTAGTAGTTTCAGAAGGATCAGCTTGTTGAGTGTAGTTGGGAAGGCTTATGGGAGGATCTTGGTTGAGAGGATTAGGAGAGGAACAGAGGGAGTAATAGGTGAGGAACAGTGTGGGTTTAGGACAGGTAGGGGTTGTGTAGATCAGATCTTTGTGGTAAGACAGATATGTGAGAAAGCTATAGGAAAAAATAAGGATGTTTTTTGGGCTTTTATGGATCTGGAAAAGGCTTATGACACGGTAGACAGGAAGACACTGTGGGAGGTACTGCAGATATATGGGGTAGGAGGAAAGCTGTTAAGAGCATTCAAGAGTTTTTACGGGAGTAGTAGAGCTTGTGTTAGGATTAGAAATGGAGAGAGTGAATGGTTTGAGGTAAAGGTGGGACTTCGTCAGGGATGTGTTATGTCGCCCTGGCTGTTCAATCTTTATATGGATGGGGTGGTGCGAGAGGTGAATGCAAGGGTAGTGGGTCAAGGGTTGGAGATGATTAACGAAAATGGAGAAAAGTGGGAGGTGAGCCAGTTGTTGTTTGCTGACGACACTGCGCTTGTAGCAGGATCAGAGGAGGGATTGAGGAAGTTAGTGACAGAGTTTGAGAAGGTGTGTGAAAGAAGGAAGCTGAAGATAAATGTAGGTAAAAGTAAGGTGATGAGATGTACAAGGGGAGAGAGTGACAGTAGGCTGGAGGTGAGCGTTAAGGGTGAAAGACTGGAGGAAGTGGATAGTTTTAGATACTTGGGTGCGAATGTAGCAGGAAAGGGAGGAGTGGGGGTGGAGGTAGAATGTAGATTGAGAGAAGCGAGTAAATGCCTTGGTGGATTGAAAAGTGTAATGAGAAATAGACATCTGGGAATGGATGCTATGAGGAGGCTATATGAAGGAGTGATTGTGCCAACAGCATTGTACGGGGCAGAAACATGGAACATGAGAGAGGAAGAGAGAAGGAGTTTGAATGCGTTTGAGATGAAATGTCTGAGAAGTATGATAGGGGTTACTAGGCTAGATAGAGTGAGAAATGAGGTGAGGAGGAGAACAGGGGTGGAAAGGGAACTGGGATATAGGGTTGATGAAAGGGTATTAGGATGGTTTGGACACATGGAAAGAATGAGTGAAAAAAGATTAGTAAAAGAAATGTGGAAGGCAGAGGTGGAAGGAGTTAATATGAGGGGGCATCCTAGGATGAGATGGATGAATGGGGTGAAAGGAGCATTACAAAAGAGAGGAATGTCTGTGGAGGAAGGACGGGAGAGGACAGAAGATAGGAATGAATGGAGAGGGGTTGTGTATGGATGATGCTGTGATGCATGAGGGGGAGTGGGTGGGGGATGGGGGGTGAGGAAGTATGTATGAGAAAAAAAAAATCACGCAGCCCAAAGGGATTTCTCCCCGTTTTCTCCTTTTCTGCATGAGGGGACGGAGAGGGGGGGTCGCCGAATTTATGAAGCGGCCTTGCTGTGGATGTGCTGTATCTTGCGACATTGCTTCTGACCCAGGGCAGTGGACAGGATGCAGGGATGACCCGTCATCCAGGAGGTGCCAACATAAGAGGGAGGGAGGAGGGTGCAGGGGAGTGGAATATATAGGAAATGAAATGGGTGGGAGTGGTTTCTATGCCTTTTTTTTTTTTTTTTGCTACCCCCCCCCATGTAGGGGGAAAAAGCCTTTGGTATATGTATGTACTATAGTAGAACAGGTGGTGACTATCTTATAACTGTATCAGCTTTTCTTCCGCTTTTCGGACTTTTCTCAGTCCCACTTGATGTTGCCTAGTTCTTCCATTAAACTCTCCAGCCTTTGGTCTTCTGAGAGGGTTCTTACACATATATATATATATATATATATATATATATATATATAGATATATATATATATATATATATATATATATATATATATATAAAACACAGGAACCCACAGTCGGAGAAAGAATAAAATTCGAATAAAGAATAATCCTATATTTCGGCTATCAACTGTAGCCCTCTTCAGG
>NC_134796.1:32066624-32081624 GCF_046742065.1 Oratosquilla oratoria
GCGTATCCGTATACACGAGTATATTAAGTATATAATTCCACAATACACCCAGCTACGATCTGAGTCCAGAAGCCGAGATCTGGGCTGATCGTTACTGATGGGAAAGGGGAATTTCCTAGTTGTCTGATCTTGATAATTATCTATGGATTGATAGATTGATGGATCTAATCAAACATATGTTGTTAGCATCAATGAATAAAGCATTAGTGTTTATCCAATTATTTATTCATTTTCTTATTTGTTTGTTTATTAATTCATTTATTTATTCATTTATTTGTGTGGCCATTTATTTATTTATTCTATTCATTTATATATTTATCTATCTTTATTCATCTATTTATCTATCCATTTATTTTTTAATTTATTTATATATTCGTTTATCTATCTACGAACTAATTTGTTTATATATTCATCTATCCATTAATTTATTAATTAACTCATATATTTATTCATTTATTTATCTATCAACTCGTTTATTTATCTATCTATTTATCTATTTCCCAGATGGACGGTGGGCTATCGGCAACTGGGGAGAGTGTCAGATTGAGGACGGCACGGGCGTCAACCACCAGGGCCGCTGCCGAGGCATCCGTCGACGCAACATAACATGTGTGACGTCACATGGCGAGGCCGTGAGCGACGCTCTGTGCGTCCCCCTCAAACCCGCCGTCGAGGATTCCTGCGCTCGGCCGTGCCCTCAGCACTGCGTCGTGGGCCCCTGGGGCGAGTGGGCCCCTTGTCGCTCATGCGTGTCTGACCAGAGACGAAGCAGGGCTGTGCTCGTGGGGCCCCTTCATGGCGGCCGCCCCTGCCCGGCCCTTAGCGAAGCCAGACCCTGCAACCTCCCGTGTCCTTCTTCAGGTGGTCTGTTGGCCACAATCTCTGAAGACGTCTCCCAAGAAGCCAAGCTCAGAGTGGGCATGTGGGGACCTTGCCAAGACCCTGAGGACGAAGAGAACCTCGAGGACTACGATGTAGAGACCACAGAGACCCTTCAGGAGAACGAGGAGATGCCCTTGGGGGAGGAAGAGGCTCTCGAAGGGGACGAGGAGAACGAGGAGGACGACGAGGGGGAGCAGGTCACAAGGCTGGAGATCGAAAACAGACTCTTGCAGAAGAGGTTGGCACTTCGGAGGTCTCGAGAACCGCGGATTGGGTTCCAAGTACGGCCTCTGGAGTGCGTCCACCCCAACGCTTCCCGCTTACCCGTCAGGTAGGTCCTGATAGCGTCAGCAAATCTGCAATTTATTACCTTCTTAGCCTCGAGTTTGCCTTTCCAATGTGCATAAATTATCGAATTTCTATTTCCATAAAAATTTCTCAAGTCTGTCTCCCTCTCTCTTTTTTTTCTCCAAAATTCTCTTCTTTTCGTCTTTTTCAGGGGAATGATATCCCCTCCCACACACACACACAAAAAAAGATAAAACACCAGCTGAGAGCCTCTCTTGATGTTCAGAGCGAAGAACATACCAATTTGATGTCAGGTATATACTGGTATATACATATCCTGATTGGTATTAACATGAATAGAATTTCCTGACAGCAACCAATATAAAAGGATAAGCTGTTATGACCAAACAGGTGGTCTGAACAAATGTCCTGAACAAGCAGCCTGAATAAATGGTCTGAACAAGTGGACTGAACAAATGAACTGAGCAAGTGGCCAGAACAAAAGGCCTAAACAAATTGACTGAACAAATGGACTGAACAAATGGCCTGGACAAACGAACTGAACAAATAAATTGAACAAGTAGATTGAACAAATGGCCTGAAGGAATAGATTTAACAAATAGCCTCAACAGATAAACTGAACAAATTAACTGAACAGTTGACCTGAATAACTGCCTGAACAAAGGAACTGAACAAATAGACTGAATAATTGGACTGAACAAACGGGCTGAACAAATAGACTGAACAGTCTGAACAAATAGACTAAAAATACGGCCTAAACAAGAACTAAACAAACTACCTGAGCTATTAAACTAGAAAAACGGCCTGAATAAACGGTTTAAACAAACAGACTGAACAAATGGACTGAACAAACGGGGGGCGGGAGTGTAGTCTGAACTCGTCACTGTCGTGCTGATTACGCTAAATCTATGCGGGTGTCTGGTTAAATTACATCCCCACCCGTCCCCCACCTCCACCCTCAATGTAAACCGAAAGGGAGCGGATGTTGGGCCCCTATCTGTCTGTTCCGCAATCAGGCTCCAGTGTAATTTTTTTTTTTTTTTTTTTTTTAGAAATTTAGTTGAAAAAGGGAAGAAAATATCTTACCATATGGTACAATCTTTATCATCTCCGTCCCATCCTCCCCCTCCCCCTCCCCTTCCCCTTCCTCTCCACACCTTCCCTTCCTCCCCCTCCCCCCTTCCCTTCCTCCTTCCATCCGCCCCCCCCCCCACCCCGTTCCCTCGATTGCAAGTGAGAATATTGGGTCATCCTTCTGTTCATAACCTATGTCTACTTATTATTTATTACTTATCATTTATTATTCATTTATCATTTGCTATTTATTATTTGTTATTTATTACTTATGCCTATTCATTGTTTATTTTCATTATTATTATGATTTATTATTCATTACTTGTCATTTTCTATTTGTTATTCATTATCATTTACTAATATTATCTATTGTTTGATATCTATTTCTATTATCAATTACTATTATTTATTATCATTTATTACTATTATTCATAATTTATTATTATTATTTGCTATTTACTATTCATTACTATTATCTATCATCTATTATTTCTGTCTCTTTTTCTTTATCTTCTTTATCATATTTTCCTCCTTCTTCATCTGTTAACATTTTTTATCCTTCGTTGCTCTTTCCGTTTCTTCCGCCTTTTTCTCTCTCCTCCCTCCTCCTCTTCTCAGTTTGATTTCAGGTTATCGCTTCTTTCTCGTCTTCCTACTCTCTCTCTCTCTCTCTCTCTCTCTCTCTCTCTCTCTCTCTCTCTCTCTCTCTCTCTCTCTCTCTCTCTCTCTCTCTCTCTCTCTCTCTCTCTCTCTCTCTCTCTCTCTCTCTCTCTCTCTCTCTCTCTCTCTCTCTCTCTCTTTTTCCCTCTCCCTTTCCCTCTCTCTCTCTCTCTCTCTCTCTCTCTCTCTCTCTCTCTCTCTCTCTCTCTCTCTCTCTCTCTCTCTCTCTCTCTCTCTCTCTCTCTCTCTCTCTCTCTCTCTCTCTCTCTCTCTCTCTCTATCTCTCTCTCTCTCTTTTTCCTCTCTCCTTTCTCTCTCTCCCTTTCTCTCTCCCTTTCCCTCTCTCTCTCTCTCTCTCTCTCTCTCTCTCTCTCTCTCTCTCTCTCTCTCTCTCTCTCTCTCTCTCTCTCTCTCTCTCTCTCTCTCTCTCTCTCTCTCTCTCTCTCTCTCCATCTATCTTTCTCTTTTAAACTTCTTTTCCTTATAATCTACTCATTCTCTCCCCAGTCCTCCTCTTCCTTTTTTTTTTTTTTTTTCCTCCTCTTTCTTCTCCTCCTCCTCCTCGGTATCTTCCTTTTTCTTACTTCTCGTTCCCTCCTCTTTTCTATCCTCTCCGTCTTCTTCATTTTCTTTTTCTTCTTCTTCTTCTTCGTCTCTTGCTTCCTCCCGTTCAATCTTTCGCTTCTTCTCCCCTTTCCATATTTCCAATTTGTCTTCCTCTCTCTCTCTCTCTCTCTCTCTCTCTCTCTCTCTCTCTCTCTCTCTCTCTCTCTCTCTCTCTCTTTCTTCCCTTCTTCCATTGCTTCATTCTATTCCTCTGCGTCACTCTTACTTGCCTCTCCTTTCATTCTTTACTCTCTCTCTCTCTCTCTCTCTCTCTCTCTCTCTCTCTCTCTCTCTCTCTCTCTCTCTCTCTCTCTCTCTCTCTCTCTCTCTTCTCTCTCTCTCTCTCTCTCTCTCTCTCTCTCTCTCTCTCTCTCTCTCTCTCTCTCTCTCTCTCTCTCTCTCTCTCTCTCTCTCTCTCTCTCTCTCTCTCTCTCTCTCTCTCTCTTTTCCCCTCCTTTCCTCCCACTTTTATTCTTGTTCTTCATCATTCATTGAAGTTTTTTTTTTTTTGGGGGGGGAAGGGTGAGGAGGTAGCTCTACATCCTCTTCCTTATTTGCTGAGGATTGGTTTGAAAGTATTTGTGAAGTGAGTATATCCTGTATATAAAGTATATGAGAGCATATTGAAGGCTTGTCGGGTGGGAGGCCATGAGAGGTAAGAAAAAATGAATCCTGAGAATTTTAAGAATAAAAACATATAAAAAGTAATATATGTATATATATATATATATATATAAATATATATATATATATATATATATATATATATATATTAATAAGAAGGTAAAAAAAACGGGGTTCGAGTCCAAAAAGAACAATATATATATATATATATATATATATATATATATATATATATATATATATATATATATTTATATATATATATATATGTATATATATATATATATATAAATTATTGTGAGTTACAACCTGCTCTATAGAATTTGCCCAGGTAAATAAATTTTGTTAGATTCATACAGATAGACACACATATAAACATAAACACATACGTACAAACACACACACACACACACACACACACACACACACACACACACACACACACACACACACACACACACACACACACACACACAAGCGCTCTTCCTCTCATTTGTCTTTATTGTTATTTTTCACGCTGGCCAGTCCATTGTCTTTGGTGCAATTATGAAATGAAGCACGTGTCCGTCTCTGAAGTCTTGTGTTTTCATTGATTTCTCAAACCTTTGCTCTTCGTCCAACCTCCGGAAACACTGTCGTCGATTTCCTTTCTGTCTGAGAACATGAGTTTGTTCTTCCATTTTTATTCTGAACTTTCAGTTTCTCTCTGTGAATAAGAGTTTGTTGTTCAAATTTTATTTTCAACATTTATTTTATTTCAGTTTGTCCGTGAATATGAGTTGGTTCTTCAAATTTTAATTCGAATTTTTATTTTCTTTCAGTTTCTCTCCGTGAACATGAGTTTGTTCTTCAATTTTTATTTTGAACTTCCAGTTTCTCTCTGTGAATATTAGTTTGTTCTTCAAATTTCATTTTGAACTTTTATTTTCTTTCAGTTTCTGTCTGTGAATATGAGTTTGTTCTTCAAATTTTATTTCGAATTTTAAATTCTTTCAATTTCTGTCCTTGAACATGAGTTTGTTCTTCAACTGTTGTTTTGTATTTCTAACTTCGTCCAGCTTCTGTCTGTGAGCATGAATTTGTTCTTCAGATGTTATTTTGAACTTTTATTTTCTTCCAGTTTCTGTGAACATGAGTTTGTTCTTCAACTGTTGTTTTGAACTTATATTTTCTTCTAGCTTCTGTCTGTGAACATGAGTTTGTTCTTCAGATGCTATTTTGAACCTTTATTTTCTTTCAGTTTTTGTTTGTGAACACGAGTTTGTTCTTCAAATGCTATTTTGAATTTTTATTTTCTTCCAGCTTCTGTCCATGAACATGATTTTGTTCTTCAGGTCCTATTTTGAACATTCATTTTCATTCAGCTTTTCGTTGTCGTTATTATTTGTATGCATCAGATTTAGTATTTTATGTGATCTGTGTTACAGCGTTTTATCAGGTTTAGTTATGTATGTTGTTTTTTTGTCAAATCTTGTTTCGTCAATTGATATTACTTTTTTTTTTTTTTTTTAGGGCATTTCGTCATTCTGTGTTCTTTCCCAGTTTTACGATTTTACATTACTATTTTCTAGTTTCAGAATCTCTCTTTACTATTTTCATCATTTCGTGTGACTATTTGTTTCCATTACCAATGTTATTCTTCTTTACCATTCTCTTCCCATTTCTACCCATTCCATTACTATTTGTTCTACCAACATTACTATTTTCTAGTTTCGGAATCTCTCTTTACTATTTTCATCATTTCGTATGACTATTTGTTTCCATTACCAATGTTATTCTTCTTTACCATTCTCTTCCCATTTCCACCCATTCCGGTACTATTTTGTCTACCAACATTACTATTATTCTCAATATTCTTCCAACATTACTGTTTTTTTTTTCATTAAAATAATTTTGTTTCTACAGTCACTAGAATCTACAACTATTTTCCAAATATCAGCATTAATGATATAAATCTACAGATTCTCTGAAAATCTTCATGAAAAAATATCAGCATTACCAACATATTTCTTGCAAATACTAAAAATTCTACATTAGCTACAAAATCAACATTTCCAACTCCAACATCAGCGTAATTTCTACAGTTACTACAAGTTATACATCAACTATAATAACATACTTTTCTGTAATTTTCTGAAAAAAATGAAAAAAAGAAATTAGAAATTAACTTTTTTCAATCAATTATATGCCCCTTTCTGAATTGATAAAATATTTATTTTTTCCGTTATTCAAAAAATACATTTACATTCCAAAGATGATGGAATAAAGATCATAAAATGCTTATATGTTATTTTTCTAAACAATTTACATCTTCCTATTCCTCTTCTTCCTTCTCCTCTTCCCCCTCCCCTTCTCTTCCTCCTCTTCCTCTTCCTACTCCTCTTCCTCTTCTTCATTTTTACACATCTTAATCTTCGTCTTCTTACAAGTCATCCTACTGCCTCTCCTCTTTCTCCTCCTCCTCTTCCTCCTCCCCCTCTTTCTCTTCTTATCCCTCTTAGTCATCTTCCTCTTCATCTTCTTCCTCGTCTTCGTCCTGCCTCTCCTCATTCTCATCTTCATTTTTACTAATATTTACTTATCTTTCACTTTCTCACCTTTCCTAAAATAAAATTTATTTTAAATTACCCTTAAATTCCTCTATAATCCTTTGTAAAAGAATCTACTTCTTTCTTATTTTTCCAAATAATTTATATTCTCCTCTCTTGATTATAAAATAGATAAATAGTTTTCGAAACATATTATCCATCCATTCCTAAAATTATAAAATAATAACGTCTTCATCGTTTTCCAAACAATTTACATTTTACAATTTTACAAAATTGACCAATTAGATCAATTTGATCAACTTTACAAATGATTTCTTTTCTTTTATCTTCTCATTTTAGGATATATGGAAAAAATACATTTTTCAAAACGCATAACTTTTACATTCCTAAGATAAAAAAAAAAAAAGTAACAAAAATAAAGAAATGTTCTTCCCTTCTTTCGTGATATCTCATTTATTATTTGCTTTTCTTGATTAACCCTTCGCCTTCCTTTCTCACCTTTTTTCAATTATGTTGTCTTTTTCTTTTCTTTTCTTTTCTTTTTCTTTTTTTTTTCTTGCGCCCTCCGATACTTCTTCCTGTTTTTCATTTTCCTTTTTTTTTATTTTATTTTTTTATTTTGCTTCCCCGGCGTCAGAATGTATGCTAAAGCGATGTTTGAATTACTCAACAATTCAATCTTATTTTCTCGTTTTCATATTATATATACATGAAACATATATGCTCACTCGCAGCCAACAATCTCTCACGCGCACGTGTATGTGTGTGTGTGTGTGTGTGTGTGTGTGTGTGTGTGTGTGTGTGTGTGTGTGTGTGTGTGTGTGTGTGTGTGTGTGTGTCTGTGTGTGTGTGTGTGTGTGTATTCACTTGGTCTTTGGATCACGTGTTGGACTCGTGATCGACAGCTATTTCCCTCCTGGAAGAGAGCTCAGAGCTCGTAGGTCCGATCTGGTAATGCTATGACCTTGCACACACACACACACACCCAACTCCCCGCCCACGAGAGTTGGAGTAACACCCCTCAGCGCTGCGATACTGATATTATTTTAGCCCCGGGCGAGGATCGAACCCGGACCTCCGTAGTGGCAGACCAGAGCTTTAACCACAGCGCCATGAGAGGTGTGTGTGTGTGTGTGTGTGTGTGTGTGTGTGTGTGTGTGTGTGTGTGTGTGTGTGTGTGTGTGTGTGTGTGTGTGTGCGTTTGAGCTCTCTCTCTCTCTCTCTCTCTCTCTCTCTCTCTCTCTCTCTCTCTCTCTCTCTCTCTCTCTCTCTCTCTCTCTTTTCACTTCGCTCTTGCTTTCCCTCTCTCCCTGTCTATCCCCTTATCTTCCCCTTCTCGCGCATGTTTGTATGTATCTGTCACCTTTCTGTTGTATATTCATTTTTGTTATTTGCTTATTTATTGATTTATTAAATTATTTATGTGTGTTTGATAAAAGATGTTTTGCACCCGAGATGAATGAAAGTATCTGTTGTTACCAGAAGAGATTTTTCTATTGAATGTCATTATAATGAGCTTGAGAACTACTTAACTTCGTTGTAGTGAGATTGACCTGTTCCATGTGAGGTCACAGGTAATAGGTCTTAGGTGATAGGTCACAGGTCACACGTCATAGGTTATAGGTCAGAGGTCACATGGCATAGGTTACAGGCCAGAGGTCACATAGCATAGGTCACAGGTCTTAGGTCACATGACAGAGGTCACATGTCATAGGTCACAGATCTTAGGTCACAGGTCACAGGTCACAGGTCATTATATATAAACTATGATTCATAAATCGTAAATCGCTTAGTTAATCGCTAACCGTTAATCGCTTATCATAGATCCTTAACCGGTAACCGCTAACAGCTAATCGTAGATCGCTAACCTCTAATTTTATATCGCTAACCACTAACCTCTAACAGCTAATTGTAAATCGCTAACCGTTCATCGTAGATCCCTAAACGCTAACCGCTAATTTTATATCTCTAACCCCTAACCCCTAACTGCTAATTGTAAATTGGTAACCGTTTGTCGTAGATTGCTAACCGCTAACCGCAAATATTATATATCTAATCACTAACTTCTAACCGCTAATTGTAAATCACTAACTGTTCATCGTATATCACTAACCGTTAACCGCTAATTTCATATCGCTAACAACTAACCTCTAACCGCTAATTGTCAATCGCTAACCTTCATCGCATATCGCTAATCGCTAATTTTGTATCGCTAATCACTAACCTCTGACCGCTGATTGTAAATAGCTAACCTTTATCGGAGATCGCTAACCGCTAACCGCTAATTTCATATCGCTAACCACTAACCTCTAACCGCTAATCATAGTTCGCTAATCGCTTACCATAGATCGCTGACCGCTAATCGGTAACCACTTATCGTAGATCATTAACCATATACCGCTAATCGCAGACCACTAACAGCTACCCGCTAACCGCTAATCACTGATACCTAACCATTCACTATTAACCGTTTAGAGCTAACCATTAACCGTAAATCGTTAAAATTTATCTTGTGTACGTATGGATTAGCTGTCAAAAACCTAAGCTAAAAAAAATAGATAGATAAAAAAGTCTAAAGTCATCGATTCTGACTTACGCCCGAAACCAATCTTCAGTTGTCGAGCGTTCCCCCCCCCCAAAAAAAAAGACGAAAGAGAAGAAGAAGAAGAAGAAGAAGAAGAAGAAGAAAAAGAAAAAGAAAAAGAAGAAGAAGAAGAAGAAGAAGAAAAAGAAAAAGAAAAAGAAAAAGAAAAAGAAAAAGAAAAAGAAAAAGAAAAAGAAGAAGAAGAAGAAGAAGAAGAAGAAGAAGAAGAAGACGAAAAAGAAGAAGAATCTGTCTTGAGTGGAAGGTCCTGTCAAAATCGGACAGGTTCGTGGCACCCCCTTCTTTATGAAATTTTGATTTTTGATAAAAGCAAAGAGCCTTCCTTCCGGCTTCCTTTAAAACTTTCTCTTTTACTTACAAATACGTTCATATATATATATATATATATATATATATATATATATATATATATATATTTATATATATATGATGGAGAACATAAACACAGGGGAAGGCTCGGAACCCTGAACACTCTAACGTTTCGTTCGCGTAGAACTTCTTCAGAGAGTGTATGTAGAACTGCAGTTGAAGTTTATGTACTAAATCTAATTATCTTTTCGGACACTTGGGAAAGGTCGTTTTTCTGGCGTGTTTTAGAATTAAAATACTAGTTTCTTTAGCTAAATTGATAAACCCTCCTCGATGATTCGATGAATTATTAGTTGAAATATATGCTGATTCAACAATTCTTCTAGTGAATTTATCAAAACCTTTATGTAGCACTTCAGCTTCTCTCCAGTTTGGTAAATGATCGAATTTTTCCGCATGAACTACTAAAGAATTAGATGTCCTATGTGCTTTTATGTCATTTTTATGTTCATAATGTTGAATCAGCACATATTTCAACTAATAATTCATCGAATCATCGAGGAGGGTTTATCAATTTAGCTAAAGAAACTAGTATTTTAATTCTAAAACACGCCAGAAAAACGACCTTTCCCAAGTGTCCGAAAAGATAATTAGATTTAGTACATAAACTTCAACTGCAGTTCTACATACACTCTCTGAAGAAGTTCTACGCGAACGAAACGTTAGAGTGTTTAGGGTTCCGAGCCTTCCCCTGTGTTTATGTTCTCCATCATCCAAATAATTTGTCTAAAATACTTATCCATATATATATATATGTGTGTGTGTGTGTGTGTGTGTGTGTGTGTGTGTGTGTGTGTGTGTGTGTGTGTGTGTGTGTGTGTGTGTGTGTGTTTATTGACTGATGATTTAAACACCATATGAGGACGGAGCCTTTATTTGTACGACGTTTCGCTTATTACAGCTTTTTCAAGTACAAGTTGAGATACATATGCTTGAGATTAAATAAGGGGAAAGGAGGGACCGAGGAGAGAAAAGAAGTAGGGGGGAAGGAAGAGGAGGAGGAGCAGGAAGAGGAGGAAGAGGAGGAGGAGGAGAAGTGGGATTGAACACTGGGAAAGTTTGAGAATGCTGGCCCAAACGTCCGAGGGCAAAATGTTCACAAAGGGTGGTATAAATTTGTTAAAATTTTGCTGGCCATGTGTTTATACGTACATATATATGCAACAGTAATCACATAAAACACGTGAATAAAGATTTTTGCTTGTAACCACGAGGAAATTAAAGATCGGAATACTGAACGTTTTCGTCTATTAAGACATTTTCAAAGTACATAGTGTCACAACAAAGCAAAAATCTTTATTCACGTGTTTTATGTGATTACTGTGACAGCAAATTCATTGGAAATTAATTTCTTTCGTAAGCTTTCTAGCTTTCGGAAAGTAGATTTCTGAGGAAAAGAGAGGGGAAGAAGTAAATTTCCAATTGACATTGGGAACTTATATTAATACAGAAGTCTATGTTATACACAAAATAAATGAAGATAAACAAAACACAGTAGAATAAATCCAAGTTGGAATGAAGGGAAGATGTCAATGGTGGGTATAAAAATGAATAAAGACAAAACTAGGAGAGATCGCAAATGAACGTCCTCTGCTTAGCTAGAGCTATTTGGTTGATTCCTCAGGCTAGCCGATCGTCTAAGGCATGACATTTTGTCCTCTGCGGGGTGCTTGTTTTAAACCTCTGTAGGTTTTCTGTGTGTGGGCGTTCTCCGATCCGGCGGCTCTATTTTTGTGAACAAATGTCTCCTACGTGTAGGTTTCATGCTGGGAAGGAGGGAAAAATCATTCGTTTGTACATTAATAATCACCCTTCACCTACAATAAGGAGGACCTAAACAACACTTTTGGACCCACCACAGACGCCATCTCGAAATGGAAACCATGATATATAATACTGAAATCGTCGCAGAGGAGAAGGACCTCCAACATCTGACCATCTTGAAGGCTGTAATTATAAAAGATTTACAACCCATTATTAATGTACAAACGAATGATTTCTCCCTCCTTCCCAGCATGAAACCTACACGTAGGAGACATTTGTTCACAAAAATAGAGCCGCCGGATCGGAGAACACCCACACACAGACAACCCACAGAGGTTCAAAACTCTGACGTCATTTCTGTGTTCATATGTCCGTAGTTCCACTGACATATGAACACAGAAATGACGTCAGAGCTCACAGAACCTCCAACTCGCTAGTAATTCATTTAGACCAACGTGGTCATCTTCCAGATTGGAACAAGATAGAGGTGCTCCACAAGAAAAATAGTGGAGGCAGCCTACATTACTTCCCACCTCTGCATCAACCATAGGGAAGGGTTTATAAAATTAGCAGGAGCGGTAGGTACTCTAATTATCAAGGAGGTAAAAAGGACAATTGAGAACGGAGGGAGAAGCGGCATGGTCGGAGTCACATGAGAAGGGTTGAGGACGGATGAGAGTATGGAGGCAAGGATGGATTATATAAGCTGTTAATTTTCTGAGACTGTATGTACTTTGAGAATGACCTGGTAAGGACGAGACGTCAGTGAATAAAACTCCAACTGTTCTCTGTGTTTAGCTCACCGCCCTTCCACTCATTTGTCTATCATACTTTAATACATACATACATATATATATATATATATATATATATATATATGTATATATATATAATATATATATGTATATAATATGTATATATGTATATATAATATATATACATATATATATGTATATATATATATATATATATATATATATATGTATGTATGTATAATATGTATATGTAATCGTAAGTATGAACTTAATTAATTAAGCTTAATTAATTAAGTTCTTATGTGAAAAATGTAATCTGGCGCCGCTAGGCAGAATCAAATGAGTAATGTCGTTCCTGTTTTGAAGCTGGTAAGCTCGATGCGGCTTCAAAACTTCATGAAAAGTTTTGGCCACCGTGAAAGGCTTCAGTCATATATCAAGGCTGAAGTATTTACTTTTGCATTTCGCAAAAATAAACTTTTTCCTTTTTTTTGTAGTTTCATTAGAGTCCCCGTTCTGTGATGTTCCACGACCCCCTTCCCGCATCCCTCCAACCCTCCATTTTTGAGCCCCATTTTTTTTTTATGTTACTTCTTTCTTTTTCCTGGTTTGATTAAATTTGGTACGAAACACACACACATACACGCACACATTATATATATATATATATATATATATATATATATATATGTATATACTATATATATATATATATGTGTGTGTATGTGTGTGTGTGTGTGTGTGTGTGTGTGTGTGTGTGTGTGTGTGTGTGTGTGTGTGTGTGTGTGTGTGTGTGTGTGTGTGTGTGTGTGTGCTTTAAATAATCTACTGTCGGAGAAACAAAGCAAAAGAAACAGACGAACTGTATATTTCTACCACTACCGTGGTCCTCTTCAGCAGATAGGTACAAGGTAAGATGTACAAGAATATATACAGTGAGAGAGGTACAAAGTGGGAACAAGGGGAGGTGGCTCAAGTCACATGTCCGAGGTGGGGCGGACTCGGGAATGGTAACAATTTATTCACAGCATAAGTTGTTATACAATCAGGTAATCATTGCCCTTTTGATGTGTTGAAATTTGGCAAGTGTTTGATGAGGAAAGATTCGACTATCTTTCTCCTAAAGCTACAATTGGATTTATAAATTATTTCTTTCACTGTATATATTCTTGTACATCTTACCTTGTACCTATCTGCTGAAGAGGACCACAGTAGTGGTCGAAATATAGAGTTCGTCTGTTTCTTTTGCTTTGTTTCTCCGACAGTGGGTTATTGAAAACATTTTACTAAATGTGCTACTACATTTTCGTCTTGTGATATATATATATATATATATATATATATATGTATATATATATGTATATATATATGTGTATATATGTATATATATATATATAATGAATGTGTGTGTGTGTGTGTGTGTGTGTGTGTGTGTGTGTGTGTGTGTGTGTGTGTGTGTGTGTGTGTGTGTGTGTGTGTGTGTGTGTGTGTGTGTGTGTGTGTGTGTGTGTGTGTGTGTTTGTGTGTGGGGGGTTGAGTGGGTGGGTGGGTTTGGGTGGGTGGGTGTGGGTGCATTTACATAGTTGTATCTACCTAGTTGTATTATATGGGAAGGGAACTGTGCTCGTGGTGACCCGTCTTTGTATCTCTCAACATCAAGTTTTTTCTTAAAATCTTGAATAGTGTTTGCACACACTGTTTCTTTGTCTAATTTGTTCCAAGTATCTATCACTCTGTGTGGGAAGCTTTTTTTCAGATCTCTTCTGAAGTTTTTTTTTTTTTCATGTCCTCCTGTTTTTCCATTGTCCCATTTTCATGAATCATTCTTATCTAAGATTTCCATTCCCTTCATAATTCTATAGATAGTTAGTAGGTCTCCTCTTTCCCTTCCTTGTTCCGGAGTTGGTAACTCTAATTTGGGCAGTCTTTGTTCATATGTCATTTTGGAAAGAGTTGGCGCCAATTTTGTTGTTGCTCTTTGTATTCTTTCTATTTTTTTATATTCTTTTTGATACTGGGTGTCCATAGTGTTGCTGCGTATTCGAGTTTTGATCTTATTACTGTAGTTAATTTTTTTTTTTTTCCTCGTCCAAATAGGCAAATGCCACTTTTATTGACCTCAATGAATTGTAGGTTTCTCCGACTATTTTATTAATATGCTTATCCGGTGTCAAGTCTTTGCTGGTCATCACTCCAAGGTCTTTTTCCGAGTTTACTTTTTTGACCTCTTCTTCACCAATTCTATAGTCTCTCAATATTCTGTTTTTACTTTTTCCAAATTCCATTATACTACATTTCTTGATATTGAATTTCACTTCCCACTTTTGAATCCATTTCCAGATCTTGTCCAAGTCTTGTTGTAATGAGTTGTAATCCTCCTCAGTTTTTACTTTCTTTGGTATTTTTGTGTCGTCTGCAAAGATATTCATATAACATTCCACTCCTTCATCCATGTCATTTATGTATATGGCAAACATGATCGGGGCCAGTACTGATCCCTGCGGGACACCACTTTTCATTTCTTCCCAATTTGAGAATTTATCTCTAATTACTACTCTCATTTTCCTCCCAATCAGGAAATCTTTCATCCATTTCTGTGATGCCACCTATTGATTCCATCTTCCTCATTAGTTTATTGTGTGGTACCTTATCAAATGCCTTTTGTAGGTCCAGAAAGGTAGTCTGCCCAACCATCTCTCTCTTGTATTATGTCTATTAATCTTGAGTAGAAGCAGATCAAGTTTGTTGTACATGATCTTCCTTGTCTGAATCCAAATTGATTTGGACTCAGTATAGTTTTTTT
>NC_134796.1:32086624-32091624 GCF_046742065.1 Oratosquilla oratoria
ATCGAAGAGTAGATGGTGAGAAGATTTCTCGGGTCAATTAAACTGCCTATATCTTTGGGATGTTGTGATTAGATATTAATGATTTAGGTATCCTCATGGAGTATTATTACTTATAATATTTTCAATGGGAATATTGGGAAAATATTGAGTCCACAAATCCTTGGCGATCCATTCAAAAGGCTTATTGACCACACTTATACGGTGCTGTTTCCGAGTTTCCTTGTAGACCACTTCAACACTAGGTTATTTCACTAAAGATCCATTATTTCTCATTTGTTTTCAGTTAGTGACCACACTTGGTTCATTTTGTAGTCCACTAAGTGTTCCATGAACAACATTCTGATAACCAGTGGGCTACAGTTCCTTTGAAGTAAACAAAATCTTCTGGTGAGCGTAGATCCTTTACAGCCTCCCTCGAGATAACATAAGGAGGGATTGTTTGTGTGTGTGTGTGTGTGAGAGAGAGAGAGAGATAGAGAGAGAGAGAGAGAGAGAGAGAGAGAGAGAGAGAGAGAGAGAGAGAGAGAGAGAGAGAGAGAGAGAGAGAGAGAGAGAGAGAGGGAGAGAGAGAGAGAGAGAGAGTATGGAGAGGGTTTAAGTAAAGAGGTTAAAGGATGGGCGCGTCAGAAAGCATTGGTGAAACGAATTACCTTAGACTACACCATGCTCAGTGAATCTGTATAGAGTGTAGTCAAACCAAGCGTGAGGTACGTACACTATACAGGAATGAATGGGGACCTTGTATAGTCAACTGTTTCGTGGAGAACAGAACTGTGTGGAGGTTCTATAGGACATCTACTTTCCTACAAGCTGTTTCTCCCTAATTAGACAAAGGAGATTATGTGTATTCAGTTAGGTCAACCAGAGCAGCCTGCACAGATGTCCGAGAGAACCATCTCCCCCTCGTTTATTTTCAAATCTCATCAGCATTCTCACTTTTACCAGTAGGAGCAGCCCCGGGGGCTAGCATTCGGTATCCGGATAAGGCATAAGATAAATTTACAAAGGTTTACTAAGGAAGAGCATAACGACAGTGGACTTTTTGGTCCATAATAAGCGGACCAAACAATTGTTAGATATTACAGCATATTGCTTAGGTGTTTGTCTAAATGAATCATAAAACTTCGAAACGTACTACAGTGTATTCCCTCTGCAGGAAGTTTATTCCAATCATTCTCAGACTATTACTCAACGTTTCACATCAGGGAAGTTCACGCCCGGCGACTGCTCCCTTGCTCTGATCCTACCACCTGGTGATATATACATATATACATACACAAACACACACACACACACACACACACACACACACACACACACACACATATATATATATATATATATATATATATATATATACATATACATGTGTGTGTGTGTGTGTGTGTGTGTGTGTGTGTGTGTGTGTGTGTGTGTGTGTGTGTGTGTGTGTGTGTGTGTGTGTGTGTGTGTGTGTGTGTGTGTGTGTGTGTGTGTGTGTGTGTGTGTGTGTGTGTGTGTGTGTGTGTGTGTGTGTGTGTGTGTGTGTGTGTAATATATCTGTCCGAGAGTTTACACCTTGACGTGGTGAGGCTTGAGAATCTTAATGACTACAAAAGCTATGTCGATAGAGAGGAAATATCTGTAGGATCACCCATATCGAAAAGGTTTAGTAAGAAAGGTGAGGCAAAGAGCAGCTCGCATACACAGTCGTAGGACCCACTGCCAACTGGCACGCCCCTGATGGCGAACAGGGAAATTCCTCATATATATATGAAGTATCGTCATAATGACGGCGTGGACCATTGGGTACCCTATAGATATATAGGGCTCCACAGAATATAATGAATAACGTGACACCAGAGAAATATCTCACCAGAAACCATTTGGCAGGGAGGTGAGATTACTGCCAAAATTCCTTCATAGAAATCATGAATTGCACAACCAAAAGAATGCCGGGCGTTCCTATTGGATCATCATCTCCCAAAGGTTCAACCGTATTGCCGTGTGTGCTTACGGTGCAGTGTGCCACCGAATGTGAGTAAGCACTGTCCAAGCAGATCCAAGTTTAGACATTAAATAGCATGAAGAAAATGAAGATCTATACTTACTACGTAAGAACCCTCTCAGAAGATCACAAGCTAGAGAGTTTAATGGAAGAACTAGGCAACATCAAGTGGGACATCGTGTGACTAAGCGAAGTCCGAAGAGCGGAAGAAAAGCTGATACTTACATGATAGCCACTACCTGTTCTACTATAGAGGTAAGGAAAAAGAAAGAGCTAGTGGAGTAGGATTCTTGATAAACCGAGGGGTTGCTGGTAACGTAGTCAGATTTAGTAGTTTATCAGACAGGGACTGTGATTAGGTTGTGCCCTATGATGAATTAAGTCAAATAATAAATCAAGAAAAAGTAAGTACACGTTGGTTATAGGCGATTTTAATGCTAAAGTGAGGAAGAAGATGGGAGATGAGTCGTGCATTGGGGAGCTTGGTGAAAGAAGTGACAGAGGCGAGATGTTAGTCAATTTTGCAGAGTATTACAACATGAGAATAATGAACACTTTCTTCCAAAAGCGTGTAGGTCGTAAATGAACCTGAAGAAGTCCAAATGGAACAACAAAGAATGAAATAGACTTCATATTAGGAGATGAGAGCATCTGTAGACGTTAGTAGTGTACCAGAGATTACAAAGGAAGAAGTAGAATTTGCTCTAAAAATATGGAACAAGGAAAACCTACTAGGGGAAGATGGTATATCGATAGGTCTTTTGAAAGACGCAGGGAAAGAAGTTCATATTAAATTAGCTCAGTTGTACACCCAGTGCTTACGTCAAAAAAGCGTTCCTGAATCACGGTGCAATGCTATAGTAATTTTGATTCACAAAAGAGGAGATCAGAAGGACCTTAGTAATTACCGACCGATTAGCTTGCTATCAAATGTATATAAACTATTCTCCAAGATACTTACAAATAGACTAAGTCAAGTTTTAGATGGAAACCAACCGAGAGAATAGGCAGGGTTTAGAAGCGGATATTCGACTCTAGACCATTTGCAAGCGATGAACCAACTAATCGAGAAAATGAAAATATGATATACCTCTTTGTTTAGGTTTTGTAGATTATGAGAAGGCCTTTCATTCGGTAGAATAAATAGCAATACTAAACTCGCTACGCGAGCAGGGTACAAACGAACAGATCATAAGGGTTCTAGAAAAGATTTATGCAAAAAGTACCGCTGTAATTCGACTACATAAAGATACGAAAAAGATCAAGATCAAGAAAGGAGTATGGCAAGGCAATGCAATTTCACCCATATTATCTACAGCTTAGTTGGAAGAGATTTTTAGAAGGTTGAGTTGGGAAGGGAAAGATTTGAAGATTAATGGTGAATATTCTAACCAACTAAGATTTGTCGATGACATTATTCTTATTTCATAAAGAGCAGAAGACTTGCAAAAGTCTCAAAGTAGATTTGAAAAATAAATGAGTAAAACCAAAATAATGTTTCATACGAAAGTTCAAAGTAGAGATTATAATCGATGGTAAGAGCCTTGAAGAAGTTGAAGAGTATAATTATTCAGGCAAGATGGTGAAAGTGACCAAAGATTATGAAAATGAAATAGAAAGACGTATTACAATTGGCTGGAAAGTGGTAAGTATAATAAAACCCTTAGAGGCTCTCTACCTTTATGTTTGAAACGTAAAATTTACATCCAATGCATTCTGCTAGCAATAATCTACGAGTGTGATTCTTGGAAACTGATGAAGGCAATAGAGACAAAGCTAAGAACTGCGCAGAGAAGAATGGAGAGATCAGTGATGAAAATAACGCTGAGCGACCGAGAGCAAGTTGGGTGAGAAAGTAGACTAGAGTGAAATATATTGTGGAGGCGGTAAAAGAGAGGAGGTGGAATTGGGCAAGTAAGTTAATGCGAAAGACTGATGAGCGATGGATCAAGTATGTTACTGAGTGGACGCCGGGAGATGGGAAGCGTGGAAGAGGTAGACCAGACAGAAGGTGGAGAGACGAGATAGAGAGGTTTGCAGGAGTGACTTGGCAAAGATTGGCGCGGTCGTGTGAATCATAGAATGCTATGAAAGAGGCCTTCGTTCAGAAGTGGACTCAGGATGGCTGATGTGATTGATTAGTCTGATTTATATATATATATATATATATATATATATATATATATATATATATATATATATATATATATATATATATATATGCGCGCGCGTGTGTGTGTGTGTGTGTGTGTGTGTGTGTGTGTGTGTGTGTGTGTGTGTGTGTGTGTGTGTGTGTGTGTGTGTGTGTGTGTGTGTGTGTGTGTGTGTGTGTGTGTGTGTGTGTGTGTGTGTGGGCGCGTGCGTGTCTTTGTTTCATCATTTGTTTGTCTAATTATTCATTTATTAATTTGTCTAACAATCTTTTATTCACTTATTTCTCCCATTCATCTATTTTCCTTTTTATTCCCTTTATATATTTTTTTTTCCTCTCTGAGGGAAGCGTCCGGTAAAGGGGGGAAAAAGGAGCCCATCATTCAGTCGTTGGCGTTGAGGAAAACTTATGACTTATTTATCGGACCCTGCGTCTCCTCACCCTGGACGGAGGAGGAGAGGTGGCTGTGGTGGCGGTGGTGGCGGTGGTGGCGGTGGTGGTGGCTTAGGAGGAGGCGGCAAAAGAGAGATAAAGCCAGTGAAAAAAAAAAATCTGGCTCGCTGTGGTGGAGGGTGATGGAGCGTAGGGAGGAGGGAGGATGCTGGAGGGGTGAGAGTGGGAGGTGAGAGTGAAGCCGTAAGACCGAGTTCACAAGAGATAAACACTTGTGTTCTGTTCTCTAATCTTATTTTTATTTGTTCATTACTTTGGAACTCTTATCTGTTTATATATGTTTATCCATTCATTTATTTATCTTTTTATCTATGTATTTATTTATCTCTCCATCTGTTTATCTGTTGATTTATTTATCTATGTATTTATATGTTAATATAGCTATTCATTTAGTTATTCATTTATCTA
>NC_134796.1:32099124-32104124 GCF_046742065.1 Oratosquilla oratoria
TGCTCAACATATGGTTTCTCTTTTGATAAATGGAAAATAGAGTTTAGTCTAGATTGCTGGGTGTAAATAACTTTGTCGAGGCTTCTGAGAAACATGATTTAATTTCTGTTGTTGCTGTTGTTATTCTTTTGGTTGTTGTTGACGCTGTTGAGTAATCCGTGGTATTACTGGATCATAACACCGGGGTACCGGAAGAAACCAGTCATCCTCTAGAGCTCCTAGACAGAATTCCTCCACCCAACATATGTTGTGTTTATGTCTGTGTATTGCTTTATAGTCTACGAAGAAGTGTGTGACTGTATCCAAGTCTCCAGGTCGTTGTGCAAATATATATATATATATATATGTATATATATATATATATATATATATATATAATATATATATGTACATATATATATATATATATATATATATAATATATATATGTACATATATATAATATATACTGTATGTATAAATTTCGTAAAATAGAATTAAAAATTGCTCTTCATTTTAATTCATATAACTAACTAAAAGACCAAACATGATTTTCTGCATAAATATGCTTTACTGCCACCTAATCCTTATGTATTTATTCACTTATTCATTTACCCATCTGTTTATTTATTTGTTATTTATTTTTTATTCATTGATTTATTTACCTATCAACTTATTCATTTATTTGTGTATTCACTCATGCATTCGTTTGTTTTTTAGCCGTTTGTTCATTCCATTATTCATTTACTTATTCATTTGTCTGTTTGCGTAGTTATTCATTTGTCTATGTATTTATTGATCTGTTTATTGGTTAATTTATTCACTTATCTATCTATTTGTGTATTTATTCTTTGTTTGTTAAATATTAATTATTATACACATCCAAGAGATCTGTAAGCCTATATTTCCAGTGTAATCCACTGTAACTTGGGAAAATCGTAGACATCATTAGGCGTGACTGTGGAACGTACTCTGTACTTCTAGACTAGCTGACGTGACGCTAAGAACGCAAGGTTTCAGCAGTTAATGTAAGACTTCTGAAGCCAATTTGCAATTATCTATTTACGAATGTTTACAGAGGAAGAGCAAACTAACAGAAGATCTTTAGCTTCTTAAGTAGGTCGGATGTTAAGAATAGATAGTCAAACGAAGAAATTGATTAACAAACTTAGACAAAGTTGAACGAAGAAATGAATAAATGACGTTTAAATGAAGTAGATACGGAGGATAGGGGGTGTCTCCCAAAGATTTAGAAACAAGATAGATAATCTTAAAGAGAGAAAAAAAGTCTCCCATCATATGACATAAGCACAGCCATCTAGGCTTAGAAAAGATAGATAAGAATAGAAATAGAAAAAAAAATAGATGGAATAAAAGAAAAAATCAACAAAATGAATAGATAAATAAGTAAATAGGTATATAGAAATGAATAGAAAATATAAGTAGGTAAATAAACAAACATGAATAACTAGATAAATGAATAAATATATGAATAAGTACATAGATAAATGAATAAAGATATGAATAAATGAATAGATAAATGAAATAGAATAAGAATAAAGATATACATACAACAACCCCAGAACACGCCCATACAAAAAAAAATCAATCAATAAAAAATCATATCCAGATCACAAGTACTCCAAGAAGATCCACTCCCCCTAAGTACTCCACCCAACTCCCATGCCATGAAAACACTCCCCCACAAGGCAAGACCCCAGTAGGCACAATTGCGTTGAAGTCTCCAGCCAGCAACGAAGAAAAGCCAATCCCAGACCCAAATGACCCAAAATGACAATCATCACATAGAGAGCCCTCTCACACCATACACCAAGGATGGGGAACCCTTGGCACGCGTGTCAAACCTGGCACGCTGACGACCTTTTTCTCCGGCACGCGAAACCCAGAGCTCACCTTAAGACAAAAAAGTAATGACCATTGGTAACCGTGTGCTGGGCTGAGCGGCAGATTGGGGCCCCACGAGATTAAGGGAGGGGACCCATGGAGGCCTATATTTTTCCGGGAGAATATTTTGTATCAAAGTTTTGGCTAATTTTGGCACCCACATTTAGAAAGGCTGCATACCCCAAACCCTACACTATGCCACACCCTCACAATATCCAGACAACACATTTCAATCATATTAGAGACCGTTGACGGTTACCTGAGGGCCTTGCATTAACTAACTGATGGCTTGAGTCTGTTCATTGCTGTTTGTTATAATTGTACATCAGATTGTGCCTTCAATTTTTCTATACATAATTTTTGGGGGAATATATATTTTACACATAATGGATCAAATAATCTTTTCTGTTGAATTCTGATTTTGTTAACATGTTTTCAGAGTTCTTCGGAAATAAACACACTTTTTAATGTATATATATATACCATATGTAACAGCTTTAATAGCTTTTATTTTCCTTTGTTTAGTTTAAAGCAGGTAGAGGTAATGTGGGTTTACATAAACATTTTTATTAATACACAGAAGAGTTTAAACTGAGTTAAAACAATGGAGTTAACCAAGACGTTAAACCTAACTTTAACCTCTAAGTTTAAACCTTTAGCTCTTCTCAGTCCCTAACGTAGATCCTGGAAGATAGGGTGGACAAAGTTGTAATAGTGTAGCAATCTTTCTATCTTATAGCCGTGATAAGAAAGGAGCAGTCGCCGGTTCTCAGCTCTCCTTTGGCCCAGTCCGTTGACCGAATACCAACCCCTCGGAGTCCATACTTCCACATGGAGACGAGGGTGGTGGTGGGGGGGGGGGTGGATGATCCTTTCCGAAACCCCTTTCGCTGGAGGGAACTCGGACGGTAGATGGGGCAATATATATATATATATATATATATATATATATATATATATTATATATATATTATATATATATGTGTGTGTGTGTGTGTGTGTGTGTGTGTGTGTGTGTGTGTGTGTGTGTGTGTGTGTGTGTGTGTGTGTGTGTGTGTGTATTCACTTGGTCTTTGGATCACGTGTTGGACTTGTGATCGACAGCTATTTCCCTCCTGGAAGAGAGCTCAGAGCTCGTAGGTCCGATCTATGGGTAATGCTATGACCTTGCACACACACACCCCCAACTCCCCGCCCACGAGAGTTGGAGTAACACCCCTCAGCGCTGCGATACTGATATTATTTCAGCCCTGGGCGAGGGTCGAACCCGGACCTCCGTAGTGGCAGGCCAGAGCTCTAACCACAGCGCCATGAGAGGTGTGTGTGTGTGTGTGTGTGTGTGTGTGTGTGTGTGTGTGTGTGTGTGTGTGTGTGTGTGTGTGTGTGTGTGTGTGTGTGTGTGTGTGTGTGTGCGTGTGTATATGTGTGTGTGTGCGTGTGTATAATATATACATACACATGTATATGTATAAATATATATATATATATATACATATATATATATATATATATATATATATATTTTTTTTTTTTTTTTTTTTTTTTTTTTAGAAAAATAATCACGCCTTAACGGTACAAGAGAAAAGCTTAATCATGGTGATTAGGTTGGAACTATTTTAGATTCTAATTATGCATTTTCTGCTCTGGAGAATCAATTGGAATTAATCAATCAGTTGGAAATAGTGTAATATTCATTACTCTTTCCTAGATCATAACAAACAAAAGACGACAAAACTAATGGAATGACAGATGTATCTTTATCGTTCCCGTGTAATTGATTATTATAATTTTCCTCATGTTATTTACACAAAATATCTCAATAAGAATATATGTAATGCTTCGCATAAGATTTAATTGATATTGACTGGGTAAATTTTATGTAGTTGATAATTTTGGGTAAATAAGTTATATCCCCTACGGACCAGAGGCTTGCATGATTATGTCGTTTTTTTTTTTTTGGGGGGGGGAATCATTTCCACTCAAAGAGCAATGCTGATTACTTTTTAATTTCTGCTGTCCCTCCGTTCCACTTCCCACATTAAATCCCTCCTTGGCCACCTCCTCCTCCTCCTCCTCCCCCGTCTCCATCTCTTTGATTCAATTTTGTCCCCAAGGATAGAAGCGCTGGTTGTAATGAACAAATTACTATAACAAGCATCCAATGGCAAGGGACAAGAATGCTGTCACCAAGTTCCTTTGCGTGAAAGGCGATTGGAGGTAAACGAAGGGACTAGGGACTCTCAATAATCTAAATTGCATTTTGTATAGCTTAGATAATGCCTTACTTGAGAAAACATAATGTGAAAAGGACTTAGGAGTATTAGTGAGTCCGGACCTTAAATCCAGTAAACAGTGCATTAGTGCCAGGAATAGGTTTACCAGGCCATTAGGATTTATTACTAGGCCGATTACAAACAAAAGTGCACAGGTAATCATTAAACTTCATCTGATAATAGCTAGACCTATTCTTGACTGTGCAATACTGTTTTAATATGCGTATTATAGAATGTATATTAATTCACTGGAATTAGTACAGAAGAGAATGGCCAAAAGTATACAAAGACAAGGGCTTACAAATTCACTTTACGAAGACAGGCTTGGTCACCTTAACTTACACTCTCTGGAAAGATGTAGAGTGCGTGGTGATCTAATAGAGGTGTTCAAATGAGTCAAGAAGGAAATAGGTAAGAATTGGTTTACCAAGAGTGTCGTTAACGAATGAAATAGACTTAGCAACTACGTAGTGAGTGCTGAAGCTATATGTCGTTTTAATAGATTAGCTATCTTTATGGATGGGGATGATATGTGGTAATGGATATTGAACTACCTATTGTAGGCCTTATGGCCTCTTGCAGTCTCCTCCATCATTGTCTTCTTATGCTTTCTTCTTCTTCTTCTTCTTCTTCTTCTTCTTCTTCTTCTTCTTCTTCTTCTTCTTCTTCTTCTTCTTCTTCTTCTTCTTCTTCTTCTTCTTCTTCTTCTTCTTCTTCCTCTTCTTCTTCTTCTTCTTTCTTTTCTCTTCTTCTTCTCTTCTTCTTCTTCTTCCTTCTCCATGTTGAGTCAAGATATAAGTATACTTGGAGTCGGCCACACCTCTTGTAAGGGGGATTAATATA
>NC_134796.1:32109124-32116624 GCF_046742065.1 Oratosquilla oratoria
TCATCATCATCATCATCATCATCATCATCATCATCATCATCATCATCATCATCATCATCATCATCATCATCATCATCATCCGCATCCACTCCCCCTCTTCGTTTTTCTCTTTCTCTTACTCCTTATTGTCTTTCTCCTCCTCTCCCTCCTCTTTCTTCTCCTATTTCTCCTCTTCCTCCTCCTTCTTGTCCTCCTCTTCTTTTTGATGATAGGAGATTAATTTCGGCTTAAATTTTCTTCTCACTTTTTAACTCTTGCCCAGTGTCCTCCTAAATATCTCCTTGGCCACTCCCTCTGTGTCTTGTTGTCTCCAAGGATAAAATTACTGGTTATCGATGACAAAATGCAATCCCCTTCCTCCTTTTCCTCCTTTCCTTCTCCTACTTCTCTTTATTCTTCTCCTCCTCCTCCTCTTCTTCCTCCTCCTCCTCTTCCTTTTCCTCCTGATCTCCATTGTTTTTTTACAATCCTTCTCATTTTCCTTCTTCTCCTTCTTCTGTCTAGTCTTCTCCCTCTCCATCCTTGTTTTCTCCTTCTTTTCTTCTCCGTCTTTTCCGCTTCCTTCTCCTTTTTTATCTTTCTTCCTCCCCTTTTCTCCTTTTCTTTCCTCTCTTTCCCTTCTTCCCTTTCTCCTCCTTCTCCTTATACTCCTTTTCCTTCTCGTTTCCTTTCAATTCTCCTTTTTTCTCTTCCTTTGTTTATATTCTTCCTCTCATTTTCTCCTTCCTTCTTCCTTCTCCCGCCTTCTCTCTATCCTCCCCATATCCCTCATGGTTTCTTATCCTCCTCTCTATTCCCCTCACATCCGCTCTTCTCTCTTCTTCATTTCGATGACCCTCCCCCGCTCTTTCTGTCTCTTTTTCCTTCTTACACTAACTCTTTTTATTCTCAGTCTTCTCTTCATCCCCTTCTCTCTTCCAAAACCATCTTCTTCCTCTTCTTCTCTTTTTCTTTCACCTTCTTTCTATCGAACTCTTCATCGCTTCATTTCCCTCAAAGAATGTTCCCCGCATCTGATGAATGGACAAGGTGAAGATATGGGGGTGACCCATCATCAGCCCACGGAGGTGGGCATCGCTGCGAAGGAGCTTTGCCTCATTGTACTACCTCTACTGATAAGTGTGGGAGGCAACCCCACTCATAAGGGGGAGATGGGAAGGACATTGGCACATCCATACTCTCCTCAACTTTCCCCTCCTCTTCCTCAGTCTTCAAACTCAAATGCTTTTCCTCTTCAATCAGGATTTACCCTCGGCTGCCTTTCTTCTTCAACTCTCCTCAACTCTTTCTCCTCCTCAACTTTCCCCTTCTTCTCCTCCTCCTCCTCTTCCTCCGAAGAGTTCTGTGGTCGTTCTTCAAATGGCCGCAGAAGGTGTTATATGTATAGAGGTGCCGGAGTCGATGAGATTGCCGAGTCCTGTGACGATGTCACAAGAGACGTGGACTCGAACACGGTATTCATAATTCACACCGGCACGAATGACGTCGAGTCAACGCGATCAGAGGAACTCATTTAAAAGTACCGGAGAACAATCAGGAAATATAAAGAAAATGTTTTTGGGAAAAACCTTGTAATTTCAGGAATCCTTCCCAGATTTAAGAGAAGGGATAAATTTTTCAACATCGACAGATTCTACAACATCGCATTCAGTGCGAACAACAGACTGAAATCGTTCTGTGAAAAGGAAAAAGTGCACTTCGTCAATTTCTGGAATAGTTTCTACTTTGATAAAACTCTGTTTGAGGAAGACGGTCTCCACTTGAATGTGGCCGGAGCGGCAAGGTTAGATAGGCTGCTCAACAACAGCCTGGCCGACATCAGAAGAAAAAACTCCTCAGCGGAGCCCCCATCAACACCTCTGTAATAGAGCAAAAAAGAAAAGTAACCTTCAGTCCAGATATCAACCTCTGTTACGTTAATGTTCGCAGCTTACGAAACAAATTCGTAGATCTAGAAATTTTCGGGGTGACAGGTAACCATCACGTGATAGGAGTAGCAGAAACATGGTTGGACACATCAAGTAGAGATTTTATTGCGGAATGCTGTTTGCCGGGCTACTTAATATTCAGTTCCGAAAGAGAAAATAGAATAGGTGGTGGAGTAATCTTGTATGTCCATAATTCCCTCCAACCATCACTGTTAAAAACAGAGGCAGTAACAAATGATGATATATTGTTTGTGGGAATTAAAAACAATTGCAGGGAATCTAAAGCAATTATTAGGCTTGTTTATAGACCACTGGGTCAGCTGCTGGAAAATGATGAAAAATTATTCGATTTAATCTCAGAAATTAACCAACGCTGCGAGACAGTATTCATGGGAGACTTTAACTTACCGGTTAAGAGATGAGGCGAGGATTGAATTCGCACACATGATGAGACTTGTATAGTAACTTACTAGAAAGTGACTTCTACCAATGCGTAAACAGCCCTACACGAGAAAATAATATCCTTGACTTAATATTTACTGCAACAGAGAATCTTGTAAATGAAGTGAATGTCGGCCCAATATTCAGTACTAACGATCATCGTATCATCACATTTGAAATGAAAATGGAGGCTAGTTTATCTAAGATCAACAAAGAAAAAGTACCCAACTTCCGTAGAGCCAATTTCAATAGACTCTGATCATTACTAGAAAACTCAGACTGGAGCAAAACTTCGAACGAGATTGATATCTATAAAGCGTGGGAAAACTTCACCACGGAGCTAAACAATGATATAAATCTGTTTCCTATCGTGAGAGACGTCCGGCAACAAATAAACCAAAGTGGTGGAATAGGGAAATTAATAACCTCTCTCGTAAAAAGCGTGCGTACAAAAAGTATTTATCAACTAAAAAACAAGACGATAAACTTACACTAGACAGAATTCGCCGCGAAACCAAAACACTGATATAGCGTAGTAAGAAAAAATTGAAGAGTATATTGCTGAGGCAAGCAAATCAAACCCTAAAAAATTCTATAGTTATGCAAATAAGAAAAAAACGCTTACCTGTGGCATTGGACCACTAAATAACGACGAAGGTAAACATACGGATGATAAAAATGAGATGGCCTCAATCCTTAATAATTTTTTTGCATCCGTCTTCACAGACGAGGATTGCTCGTTGTATCAGCCACCAGGACATAAAATGTCCCAAAACGTTTTAAATCAACTCATAATTACCGAAAGTGATGTACAAGTAATTGATAAGCTCAAAATAGATAAAGCCCCGGGAATTAGCAAAATTTCACCTAGAATTTTGCGAGAAGTCAAAAATCAAATCAGTAAACCCTTGTGCATCCTTTTTAACAAATCTTTAACACTTGGTAAAGTCCCATTAGATTGGAAATGTGCTAACGTAACACCAATATTCAAGAAAGGTGACAAATCACAACCAGGCAACTATAGACCGATTAGCCTGACTTCGATTGTGTGTAAACTGCTAGAGACCATCATTCGCTACAGTGTAGTGAAAATTTTAGAAAAAAATAAAATTATGAAAGATTCGCAACATGGCTTCTGTAGCAAACGCTCATGTTTAACTAATCTCCTCGACTTCTTTCATGACGTCTTTAACAAATACGAGGAATGTAGATCTGTTGATATAATTTATCTAGATTTTCAGAGGGCATTCGATAAAGTTCCCCATAAACGATTACTCGACAAATTAAAAACGCACAGTATTTCTGGAAGTATCTACAACTGGATTAAAGATTGGCTCTCTGAGTAAAAACAGAGTTGTAATTAACGGGGCCTCATCTAGCTGGCTCGACGTTAAAAGTGGCGTACCGCAAGGATCAGTTTTAGGATCCGTTTCGTTCTTAATATATGTAAATGATCTAAACGACGTCCTCCTCTGCAAAGTATCAAAATTTGCTGATGACACAAAAATTACCGGTAAAGTAACGACCACCAAAGAGAAAAAAATCTGCAAACCGATCTAGATAGATTATCAAGCTGGGCTAGCAAGTGGCAAATGAAATTTAACGTTAACAAATGTAAAGTCATGCACATTGGAAGTAACAATGATCACATCCAATACCAAATGAATAGCGAAATACTGGATTCAGTAACTGAAGAAAAATATCTAGGAGTTTTAATATCAAATGACTTGAAGCCAAGTTAACATTGCTCAGAAGTTGTTAAAACAGCAAATAAATTGGTTGGCTTTATCGGAAGAGTCTTCGAAAATAAATCAGAAAAAATATTGCTAAACCATTATAATTCCTTGGTCCGTCCTCATCTCGAATACTGTGTACAATTTTGGTCCCCATACTACCAGAAAGATATTAGTAAACTAGAAAGAGTGCAACGGAGAATGACTGAAATTATACAAAGGCTGAGAAATCTGCCGTATGACAAAAGACTTAAAAGTCTAAATTTATTCTCACTTTCAAAAAAGAGAATGCGAGGAGATTTAATCGAGGTTTTTAGAATATTCAAAGTCTTTGACAGCATCAATGTCGAAGAATGCTTCTCATTAGACCAATCGAATACAATAAGACGTCGCGATTTTAAAGTAATTGGTAAAAGATTTTCTTCGAATGAAAATAAGCACTTCTTCTTTAACCGGGTTGTTAATTTGTGGAAATCGTTACCTTCCATTATCGTTGCAAGTAACACAAAAACAACATTTAAAAATCGCTTAGATATATATTTGTCCTCTAATTCGCAAATAAAATATTACCCCTTGCAGTAAAAGATCTGACATCCCATCATTTAATTGTAAATGGATAGGATAGTGGTAGCAGTAGTTTTAGTTCATCTTCTATCGCCTAGTTGCCCTGTTTTCTTCACTGTAGCTTAGTATAGTAAATACAAACAGCCTTGTTAGGGCCAGTAGGCCTGCTGTTGTTTGTTCTTCCTTTGTGTTACTTTGTGTTCCATCTCCTCCCACCCCCTTCTCCTCTTTCTCGGCCCTCCTCCTCCTCGGTCCTCCTCTTTCTCGACACTCCTCATCCTCGACCCTTCTTCTTCTTCTTCTTCTTCTTCTTCTTCTTCTTCTTCTTCTTCTTCTTCTTCTTTTTCTTCTTTTTCTTCTTCTTCTTCTTCTTCTTCTTCTTCTTCTTCTTCTTCTTCTTCTTCTTCTTCTTCTTCTTCTTCTTCTTCTTCTTCTTCTTCTTCTCCTCCTCCTCCTCCTCCTCCTCCTCCTCCTTCTCCTCCTCCTCCTTCTTCTTCTTCTTCTTCTTCTTCTTCTTCTTCTTCTTCTTCTTCTTCTTCTTCTTCTTCTTCTTCTTCTTCTTCTTCTTCTTCTTCTTCTTCTTCTTCTTCTCCTCCTCCTCCTCCTCCTCCTCCTCCTCCTCCTCCTCCTCCTCCTCCTCCTCCTCCTCCTCCTCGGATCTCCTTCTCCTCCTCCTCGGATCTCCTTCTCCTCCTCGGCCCTCATTCTCTTCCTCCTCGTCCTCTTCTTCCTTCTCCTTGACCCTCCTCCCCCCACTTCCTCCTCCTCCTCTTCCTCCTCCTCCTTCTCCTCGTACTCATCCTCTTCTTTCTCCTCCTCGTCCTCCTCCTCCTCCTCCTTCTCCTCGTCCTCATCCCCTTCTTCCTCCTCCTCCTCGTCCTCCTCCTCTTCGTCCTCCTCCTCCTCCTCGTCCTCATCCTCCCCCTCCTCCTCTTTCTTCTCCTGCTCACTCTTCACCTCCCTTCTCCTCCTCGGCCCTCCTCTTCATTCTCCTGCTCACTCTTCACCTCCCTTCTCCTCCTCCTCTGTCCTCCTCCTCCTCCTCCTCCTCCTCTTCTTTCTCCTTCTCCTGGTCCTCTTTCTCTTCCTCCTGCTCACTCCTCCCCTTTCTCCTCCTCGGCCCTTCTTTTCCTTCTCCCCCTTTTCCCTCCCCCTCCTTCCCCTCCCCCTCCTCCTCCTCCTCCTCAGTCCATCCTCATCTTCGTTTCGAAGTTGGGAGGTCAGCCTGGATAAGCAGCTAACCAATATGTTGCTCTTTGGTGACTTTGCTTGTTTACGAACCTGTTGATGGGACTCTTTGTCCATTTATGGCTTTATTCCCTACTTATTTGTTTATTTCTCTGTTTACCTTGGTTATTTAGTTAGTTATCTATTATCCGTTTATTTGTTTGTTTATTTATTTATTCATCTATTCATTTGTCATTTGTCTGTGTACCTAGTTTTTTATCTGTTTATTTCACTTCGTTTATTTAGTTTATCCTATATATTTTTATATATTTTTAATTTATCTTATACATCCAATTTTATTTTTATTTTCATTTGTTTTGTTGATTTATTTATATTACTTATTTGATTCATTCTATTTGTTTTATTCTTTTATTTTTCATAAATTCATTTTGATTTGTTTTGTTAGTTTCATTCATTTCATTTTCTTCTTATTGTTCCTTGTGCGTTTTGCCTTCGTGATCCAAGTGTCTTGCCTCCTGAGTCAGCCTCTTACATCAGTCGCGTCTCCTCCAACAGCCCCCAGCAGCCTCCAACAGCCCCCCTAATAGTCCCTTATCAGCCACCTAAATCCCCCTAACAGCCCCTAACCTTCCCTCATAGCTCCTAACATCCCCCTAGAAAACTCTAGCAGAAAACACCAGCAGAAACTAACAAACCCCTTACCCCATCCCCTACCACCAGTAAGTCCCCCCCAAGCAACCAGCAACCAGCCCCCCCAGCCCCCCCCCCAGCCCCCCCTCTACGTCACCCATCCTGTTTCTTCTTCCATGGCGTCCATTTGGGCGGTGTTGGGTTACGGAAGGGGGAGAGGGAGGGGGAAGAGGGAGGGGGGAGATGGAGGGGGGAAGAGGGAGGGAGGAAGAGGGAGGGGGGAGGGGAGACATGGGACTTGATAAAGGGAGAAAAGGAGAGAAAAGGAGACAGAGAGACCGAAAGAGGGAGAATGGGAGGTGGAGGGCTGTTAAGAGGGAATAAAAAGAGAGAAAAAGAGGGACAGGAAGAAAGAAAGAGGGAAAGGGGAAAGGTAAGGAGAAAGAATATTGTGAGGAAAATAAAGGTAAAGATACAAGTGAAGGTAGATGGAGAGGTAAAGTTAGGGAAAGGGAGAGAGAGAGAGAGAGAGAGAGAGAGAGAGAGAGAGAGAGAGAGAGAGAGAGAGAGAGAGAGAGAGAGAGAGAGAGAGAGAGAGAGAGAGAGAGAGAGAGAGAGAGAGAGAGAAAGAGAGAGAGAGAGAGAGGGGGGGGCAGAGAGAGTGGGCTAGAGAGAGAGAGAGAGAGAGATAGGAGAGATTAAGGAGAGAATGAGAGGGAGAGAGAGAAGGGGAGAGAGAGGGGGATAGAGAGAGAGAGAGAGAGAGAGAGAGAGAGAGAGAAAGAGAGAGAGATAAGAGAGATGAAGGAGAGAGTGATAGGGAGAGAGAGGGGGGCAGAGAGAGAGAAAGAGAGAGAAGGGGGATAGAGAGAGAAGGGGGCAGAGAGAGAGAAAGAGAGAGAAGGGGGATAGAGAGAGAAAGGGAGAGGGGTGATTTGTAAGAAGGATGTGTCTTCAGGAAGCGCTGGTTGGGAGAAATTACTGAAGTAAAAAGAAGAAAAAATAAAAATAGATTT
>NC_134796.1:32121624-32126624 GCF_046742065.1 Oratosquilla oratoria
GAGAGGGGAACGGAGAGAAAATGGAGAAAAAATGAGATCATGAAAGACGAGAGAAAAGGCAGATTAGAGAAAGTGAAAGAGAAGGGAAAGAAGACGAAGAGGAAATGGAAATGAAAAGGCAGGGAAGTAGAAATTAACGAGAGAAAAAGAGACGGAGCAAAAGAAGGAAGAACGTGGAGGGGAGAAATCATGTAGAAAGAGAATAGAAATAGGTAAAAAGAGGAAGATGAAAATTGAAAAAAAAAGAGTAATAGTAATAAAAAAGTAAAAAAACAAACAAAAAAAACAGAGAACCCAGCTACCTCCCGGTTAACTAACAAAGGTTAGTCTAAGTATCGAAAGAGGCCTCATTACCTAAGAACTCCAAACTAAGTGTTTACCAAACGTGGGCTATTGCAATACTGAGTTCTGAGGATCGATAGAGTTGGACGTTGCTATCTGCATAATGTAAACATCAAATCCTTTCAATAGGGTTTGAGGAGAGCGCGTCCGCAACGCCAAGAAGACCACACAGCCTTTGTTATAGACCTCACGGCCTTTGTTGTAGACCTCACTGCCCTTGTAGACCTTACGGCCCTTGTTGTAGATCTCACGGCCCTTGTTGTAGATGTCACGGCCCTTGTAGACCTCACGGCTTTTGTTATAGACCTCACGGCCCTTGTCATAGATCTCGCGGCCTTTGTAAACATCAATGCCCTTGGTGTAGACCTCACGGCTCTTGTAGACCTCACGGTTATTATAGATCTCATGATTCTTGTAGATCTCGTGGACCTTATAGACCTCACTGTTCTTGTAGATCTCACGATTCTTGCAGACCTCACGGCCCTTGTAGCCCTCACGGTTATTATAGATCTCACGATTCTTGTAGACCTCATGGACCTTATAGACTTCACTGTTCTTGTAGATCTCACGATTCTTGTAGACCTCACGGCCCTTGTAGCCCTCGGGGCGCTTGTAGACCTCACAGCCCTTGTAGACCTTACGGCCCTTGTAGACCTTATTCTTGTAGACCTTACATTTCTAGTAGACCTCAATGTTCTTGTAGACCTCACTATTCTTGTAGACCTCACTGTTTTTATAGACCTCACTGTTTTTGTAGGTCTCACTGCTCTTGTAAACCCCACTGTTCTTGTAGACCTCACGGTTCTTGTAGACCTCACGGTCTTTATAGACCTCACTGTTCTTGTAGACCTCACGGCCCTTGTAGACCTCAGGCCCTTGTAGTACAAATGTAAAATAAGATTAAATTTGTACATTGGATCTTGGTTAACCCCGCTAATCCTCCAAACATGTAGTCCAACGCGGATACACACTTGTAACGGCGCCAGACATAGACGAACAACAGAATGTCAACACCGACCAGTTGTTGGCGGGTTGGCAGACTGATTGGACGTCGCCTCAGGAAACATGGCGTCAAATGCAGAGTTGGCGGAAATCATTCTAAAAATAAAACTTATGTTAATGCTAACCCTGGGGCTAAGTGTTATTAGGTTTTGTTGGAATATGCAGGAACAGAATGCCTAGTGAATGTTCTGAAGTTTGAATCTCAAGGTTAACAATTCATTTCATTAAAGAGTTATGTATCTAATTATTCTTTAATCCTCCTTCCTTAGCCAACACTCGATTACACAGTTATAAAGTGAGCACGGGGAAGGTAAATAAGTTTACAGAGGAGAGAATTGATCTCATGTATCAAGAAATAGGAGGATTAAGAATAAGCTTAAACGAATGGAGTGCCGAGGGAAGGAATAAGAGTGTAACGGAAGGAAAAATAAGATAAATTTTGAGTTCGCAAGAGTAAAATTGAGCTGCTGTCGCCAGCCATGGATCACGTTGTGTAGAAGATTAGGATTTTCAAGAAAAAAAAAGAGAGAGTGGGGGAGGGGGAGGAGGAAGAAAGAGAGAGAGAGAAGGAGGAGAGGGAGAGTAAAAATTATTACCCATGTTATTGTTGCTATTATGTATCGTAGTTTACCAGCGCTTCTATCGCTATGGAAGCCTCGAGTTGCAACAGAGAGGGAGAGAGAGAGAGAGAGAGAGAGAGAGAGAGAGAGAGAGACAGACAGACAGACAGAAAGAGAGATAGACGTTAAAAGAGGCTGAGAGAGAACGCATAGACAAAAATGAAAGTAAAGAGGAGAGAGGAGAGGGGAGAGAAGAAGGGAGACAGAAAAATCAAAGAAGATGGTACAAGGAAATGAAAAGTAATAAATTATGATAATGAATATAAAAAAACGGATCATTGTTAAAGAACGAAGAATGGTAAGAAGGAGAAAGAGATCAAGAAGTAAGACGAATGTGGAAGAGAATAGGAGGAAATAGGCGCTGGTAAGGAGGAGGGAAAAGGAAGAGGGAGGAGGATTGCAAGGGAATGAGGAGTGGGATGAGAAGGAAAGTGTAGATGAAGCGGAGTTAACGTGAATGGGCACAGAGAGGAGGGAGGAATTGTTGAAGAAGGGACTGTGGCTGGGAGGAGGAGGGAGGGAGGGAAGGAAGGAGGGGAGATAGGAGAGGGAGAGGGAAGGGAGGGGAGGAGGGAAGGTAAGGGAGGGAGGGAAGGAGGGGAGATAAGGAAGGGAGAGGGAGGGAAGGGAGGGGAGGAGGGAAGGTAAGGGAAGGAGGGAGAGGGAGGGAAGATAAGGGAGGGAGAGGGAGGGAAGTGAGGGCAGGAAGGTGAGGGAGGTAGAGAAGGAGAAGAAAGGAGTCTAACTGGGGGAGAACAGGGAAGGAAGGAAGGAAGGAAGGAAGGTTGGGGGAAATGAAGATGAGGGAGGAAGAGAGGGAGGGAGGGAGGGAGGGGGAGGCAAATGGATACACTCGAAGGAAACTAAATAAACAAACAAAAAAAAAGAGTTGGGAGGGCAGTGTGCGTGAAGCCATGGAAGAGAGAGCGGAAGAGAGGAAGAGGGAAAAAGAGGTATGAAGAGGAGGTGGAGGGGACGGGAGGGGAGGGCAAGGTGGCCGGGTGTAGAGCGGGGATTTTGCACTGGCTAACAGGAAGCTGCACAAGAGCAAGTGCTCCAGATGTGTCGCAATTTTGGGAGAATTTCTTCAAGGAGGGGATATTTGTAAGAAACGAGATTTTAGTGTCTGTCTTTCTTTTTTTTATAATTGTTATTATTATTATTGTTAACATTTATTTTCTTTTTTTTATCGCGGATAATTTCTTCTTTTTTTTCTTTTTCTTTTTTTTTACTTATTTATTTATTCATTTATTTATTTGCTTGTTTTGTGCACTGAGATTTCTTATTCTTATACCAAGATAATTGTTCTATTATAGATATATATATATATATATATATATATATATATATGTATATATATATATATATATATATGTATATATATATATATATATATATATATATATATATATATATATATACATATATATATGATTAAAAAGGACTTCGTTTTAAAACATTAGGAAGGCTTTTCTTTTTTCTTTTTTGTATAAAGGTCTTTTAAGTATTTAGAATTTCACTTTTTTTCATTATATGTTAAACTATTTATTACCTATTTACCATTCCTTTATTATTCATGTATTAGTTATTTGTTATAATTTATTATTTATTTACATTTCATGCATTATATATTTACTATTTATGTATTTAATATTTTGTCTATTTTTCATTTATGTACATTATCATTCATTTATTTATTCATTTATTTATCACTATCTATTTATTATTTATTAACTTATTCTCCTATTTGCCTATTTGTTGTTTATATATGATTTATTTATTTTTCTATTCATTTGTTCTTTTATTTATTTGTTTATAAATTATTAGTTAATTTCTTAACTCATCCATTCAATTATCTATTTTCTATTTATATATTCATTCATTTTTTTATTTGTTTACACATTTATCTGCTCATTCTTTATCAACTTACTCTTCCATCTATTTATTTATTCATTATATATCATTTATCTATATATAATTTTTTTTTATCTAATTACTTGTTATTTCTTAAGAGATTGGAAGATAGCTGAGATAGTCACGAGGGATAGGAGCTATGTGAAGTAGGAACTAGACCTTATCATCGCTTTAACATCCGAGACAAGCTTTCTCCGGAGTGAAAGAGTTGAAGTCGACCGCAAGCTTCTCCTGCTTAAAATCTAAGTTTATTAGTTTATTTTTACCAACCGACAGGCGATTTTATTCTGCCGAAGGAAAGTATTTGCAGAAGTGAAGGGCTGGAAGAGTTCCTAAAGCGTAATTTAAAGTAAAAAAAAAAATAGTAACAAATAAAAAAAGGGGGTTTTGGTAAACCAGGAAGACCTTAGCAGTTCTTCAATTTTTTTTTTTCTTTTTTTGTATTGAAAAAGAAAATCAAAATGGTGTTTGGGCGATGGAATTTGTTGAAGAAAAGTAAAAAGTATATTTTATTACTAAAAAAAAAAAGATGAATGGTGCTTTGGAACAGAGTTTGTTGAAGAAAAGGAAAAGTATATTTTATTACTAAAAGAAAGAAAAGATGAATGGTGCTTTGGGACAGTTTGTTCAAGGGACAGCAAATGCAAGGAACGGAAAGCTGTAAGACAGATTTGTGTGACCAGGGAAGCATAGAGCAGAACCTTCCGGGAGAGGGAGGTGAAGGCAGAGTCTGGTAGCATGAAAAGACGAAAAAGAAGAAGAAGAAGAAGAAGAAGAAAACAAAATGTCGGATGTACAAAGTCAGGAGTGGAAGTGGAGTTACGAAGTGAAAGAAGCGTGAAAATGACACGAGTTCGGGAACCAGAGACTTCGGAGAGGAGTTCTGATCCCGTCTTCCTCTCGAGGAGTGAGGGAGTAGTAGAGGAATTCCTCTGTTCAAATTTCCAAAGGGGAGTTCTGTATCCCGTCTTCCCTTCGAGGAGTAGGAGGAAGGGAGTGAGGGAAGGACTCCTTTAGTTAGACTCCGGAGAGGATTCTGAACCCCATTTCCTCATGTACCCCATACCTATGTATTGCTGTTCTTCCGCCTCCTAAAGAAGACCACTTTAACACTAAATTATA
>NC_134796.1:32139124-32141624 GCF_046742065.1 Oratosquilla oratoria
GATCAAAGCGTGCATGACAACGTTACAGACAGACAGACAGACAGACAAACGTCTAACGAATAAAGTAACATAGTTGTACTTTCGACAACTAATAAGTACGTAAACTCCAGATAAAACACACATGCCAGCTCACATTACATGCCCTGTATATAAAGAAGAAATATCTAAAATAAAATTCAATTTCTTGTATCATCGTATCATGTTAGAGAAAAATTATCAAAATTTAATTAAATTCAGATGGTATATTTGTACACTTTATTCGTGTGCAGATTATACACCCTCAAACAAAATACGAATATATATAAAATTTGAAACCACATTTTGACCCAGATTAAGCATAATATGTTCATCATCATGCAAAATTTTTCCAATTTTTTTTCGCATAAAGGTTACTTAGCTTGAAGGTCAAAACACATTTATATAACCACACTTGCTGGAGCAAATGCCAATGCTATTACAGCCAATCACAGCAGTGGCTATAGCCGAGGGGATGCTGATATTACTTGCTAATATTGCTTGTAGATATACCCATGAGAATGTTCAACTAATCGTAGTACTGGTTACTGATTCATGGTTAACTGTTGCGTCCAACTTTCATTATCTCACTTCGTGGTCAAACAACAACGTAGGATTTCTTCCCTTCGTAACCTGTGGCCCCTTTCAGTGACCTAATGGGCCCTTGGGTCTTCTGCAAGAGAGACCTGGGGCAACGGATGGATTGATCACACCAGTTGTCCATTATCCACCTCATCTGGAATATTACCTATCAATCAATTAATCAGTCAGTTATTCAACCAGTCAGTCAATCGATCAGTCATCCATTTTGAGTTCACTGCTGAACAAAGATTTCTCCCAACCTCTTACACTAGTCCAACTCCGCTAAAAAAAAAACAAAAAAAAACATGTTACTCCTGCAAACTTCTCCGTCTCATCTTTCCTTGAAATTGGTCTCCCTGTTCCACACTTGCTATCGACGGCTTCCAGTAGATAACGCTATTGCTCTGCCTGCCATCCTTTTATTCATTTATTTATTTATTTATATATCAATGCATGTATATATGTATATATATATATACACATATATATACATATATATAGACATATATATACATATATTATGTATATATATATATATGTGTGTGTGTGTGTGTGTGTGTGTGTGTGTGTGTGTGTGTGTGTGTGTGTGTGTGTGTGTGTGTGTGTGTGTGTGTGTGTGTGCATGCGTGTGTGTGTGTGTCCAATCATTTATTTATCTATGCTGGATTGGCTTTTTGTGTGTGTGTGTGTGGTGTCTGATCAAGGCATCAGGCACACCTTGTAGGGCGTAACCATACCTCAATATGTATTACTTTATTTTTTATATCTATTTGTTTATCTATTCATTTATCTATTTAACTAATTATTAATTTATCTATTTATCCATTTATTCATTAATTTATTTTCTGTTTATTCATTCATTTGTTCATCTGTATACATTTATTTATTTATTCATTTATTTATCTACTTTTATTTTCTTAATTTAGTTAGTTATTTATAAAACCTTACTAAAGTCTTTTGACTTTCTGTGCCATCCTCGGATGTACAATTATATGTACTATGTATAATATTGAGTCTTATATGTATTGTACTTATTGTATGTATGATTGTATCCGAATAAAATTCAATTCAATTCAATTCAAAACATCCATTATGGTGTTCGCTCTGTGGGCTTAAATTCAGGTTATCCACTTGCGATACGAGAATGTGTGAATGTTTTTTTGTTTTTTTTTATCTATGGGATGAATGACATCCGTCAGGTGACCTACTTTCTAGATCTTTTTCTAGATGACGTCAGACGTGTGTTCTAGTTTTCTATCCATTAAACGTTGCTAGAAAATAGTATTTTGTCTTTGAGATATTTTTTATGTTGAGTTTGGTCATTTATAGGTGAGCCATCTGCCTGTTTAGTTCAGTCGAGATTTTTTTTAATCGTAGATGGCTCTAGTCCAGATGGCTCAAGCCAGATGGCTCAATCATAGGTGTCAGTCTTAGATGACTCAATCACAAGGCGTCATTCGAAGATGGCTCAATTGCACATGGCTCAATCAAAGATTCCCTTTCGCAGATGGCTCAATACCATTTACAGATGGCTCAATCACCAATTACATAATCACACATTACCCAGTCATGACTTGCCCCATCAGTGATTGCCCCATCACGGTTTGACCCATCACGACTTACCCTATCATGCACTGTCCCATCCCGAATTGCCCCATCAAGCACTGTCCCTTCACTGATTGCCCCATCACGACTTGCCCCATCACGACTTGCCCCATCACGACTTGCCCCATCATGACTTGCCTCATCACAAATTGTCCCATTACAGATTGCCCCATCACGGGATGACCCATCACAGGTTGCCCCATCATTATTTGCCCCATCACGGATTCCCCCCATCACGCAATGCCCTATCAAAAATTGCTCCATCACGGACTACCCCATCACGGTTTGACCCATAACG
>NC_134796.1:32146624-32164124 GCF_046742065.1 Oratosquilla oratoria
GAAGGTAAGTTGAGAGTGGAGGATAGATGGAGGAGGAGGAAAGGGACAAAAGGTAGGGAGGTTCTTAGAGTGAACTCTTTAAATGAAAAGGAAAAGGAGGAGTACAAGAAGAAGCTGAAGGAGTGGGAGGGAGTGAAGGATAGAGCTAGGTGTGGAGGATTGGGGATGGTTCAAGGAGGGAGTTACAAAGTGTGCAAAGATGGTGTGTGGAACAAGAAGGACAGGAGGAAATAGAAGAAAGGGTAGTGAATGGTGGGATGAGGAAACAAAGAAGGTTGTAGAAGAGAAGAAGCGAGCTTTCACAGATTGGTTACAAAATAGGACGAGGGAGTCATATGAGAGGTACAAAGAAAAGAAAAGAGAAGTAAAGCAAAAGGTAAGGGAGGCAAAGAGGAGAGCAGATGTGAAATGGGGTAGGAGGATGACAGAAAATTTTGAAAGTAATAAAAAGATGTTTTGGAAAGAAATTAAGAGAGGAAGAGGAGGCGAATCAAGTAGAGAAAAAAAGGTAAAAGGTGCAGATGGAGAGATGATAATGGAAGAGAAGGCAGTAAGGGGAAGATGGGCAGAATATTTTAGGGAGTTGCTAAATGTGAAGGAGGATAGGGAAGAAAAGATAGCTGCAGTGGGAAATGCTAAGAAAATGAGAGTAATGAGTGAGGAAAATGGAGGAGAAATAAGGAAGGATGAAGTGAAGGCAGTTGTTAAGATGATGAAAGCAGGTAAGGCACCTGGTCTGGATGGATGCTATGCAGAATGTCTAAAAAAAAAGTAGGTACAGTGATGGTGGACTGGCTGGTGAGGTTATTTAATGTTTGCTGGAGAGAGGATAGAGTGCCTGGAGGAGGGAGTGCCTGTATAGTTCCACTTTACAAGGGAAAAAGGGACAAGTGTGAATGTAGTAGTTTCAGAGGGATTAGCTTGTTAAGTGTAGTTGCGAAGGCTTATGGGAGGATCTTGATTGAGAGGATTAGGCGAGGAACAGAGGGAGTAATTGGTGAGGAACAGTATGGATTTAGGAGAGATAGAGATTGTGTAGATCAGATTTTTGTGGTAAGACAGATATGTGAAAATGCTATAGGAAAAGAGGATGATGTTTTTTTGGGCCTTTATGGACCTGGAAAAGGGTTACGACAGGGTAGACAGAAAGGCACTGTGGGAGGATTTGCAGTTATACGGGATAGGAGGAAAGCTTCTAGGAGCTGTCAAGAGTTTTTGAGAGTATTAGAGCTTGTGTCAGGATTAGAAATAGAGAGAGTGAGTGGTTCGAGGTAAAGGTGGGACTTCGTCAGGGATGCGTTATGTCGCCCTGGGTGTTCAACCTGTACATGGATGGGATAGTGTGAGAGGTAAATGTAAGGGTAGTGGGTCAGGGATTGGAGATGGTTAAAGAAAATGGACAAAAGTGGGAGGTGAGCCAGCTGTTGTTTGGGGACGACACTGCGCTTGTAGCAGGATTGGAGGAGGAATTAAGGAGGTTGGTGACAGAGATTGGGAGGGTGTGTAAGAGAAGGAAGTTGAAGATAGGTGTGGGTAAAAGTAAGGTGATCAAATGTACAAGAGGTGAAAGTGGCAGTAGTCTGGAAGTGAGCATTAAGGGAGAGCGACTGGAGGAAGTGGATAGTTTTAGATACTTGGGTGCAAATGTGACAGGAAAAGGTGGAGTGAAGGTGGAGGTAGAATGTAGATTGAGAGAAGCGAGTAAATGCCTTGGTGAATTAAAAAGTGTAATGAGGAATAGACATTTGGGAATGGATGCTAAGAGGAGACTATATGAAGGAGTGATTGTGCCAACAGCACTGTATGGGGCAGAAACATGGAACATAAGAGAGGAAGAGAGAAGGAGTTTGAAAGTGTTTGAGATGAGGTGTCTGAGAAGTATGATGGGGGTTACTAGGCTAGATAGAGTGAGAAATGAGGAGGTGAGGAGGAGAACAGGGGTGGAAAGGGGGTTGGGAGATAGGGTTGATGAAAGAGTATTAGGATGGTTTGGACACATGGAAAGAATGAGTGAAGAAAGACTAGTAAAAGAGGTATGGAAGGCAGATGTGGAGGGAGTGAACATGAAGGGACGTCCTAGGATGAGGTGGATGGATGGGGTGAAGGGGGCTTTGGAGAAGAGGGGAATATCTGTTGAGGAAGGACGGGAGAGGACAGAAGACAGGGGTGAATGGAGAATGGTTGTATATGGATGATGTTGTGATGCATGAGGTGGAATGGGCGGCGGAATGGTGAGGTAGTATGTGTGAGCAAAATTTGACGCAGCCCGAAGGGATTTCTCCCCGTATTCTCCTTTATGCATGGGGGGACTGAGAGGGGGGTCGCCGATTTAATGAAGCGGCCTTGCTGTGGATGTGCTGTGTCTTGCGACACTGCTTCTGACCTAGGGCAGTGGACAAGGTGCAGGGATGACCCGTCATATATATATATATATTCATAGTGTAAATGGGCAGGAGGTTTTCCCTCAAGCATACTTCATTAAAATGAATGGCAAGCTTGTTATGACAGAGCTTCTTGTCGTATTTTTCTCTCTTTCTTAGAGTGATCTTGCCTTCTGTAGGCAGTAACCTTAATAAATCTCCGTATGTCATGTTGTGGAATAACATACATAATCTATAAATAAGCCAAAACGCGTTTTCACACCTCTTGGTGCTTCCTCAGTGGCAGGTACGAATCTAAGGGCTGGGCTGGTGTGTGTGGGTATATATGGGACAGGCTGTGGGATTTTGTCTAGTCGTTGGTGTGGGATTTTGTCTGGTCGTCGATGTGGGATTTTGTCTGGTTGGCGTCGCCGGAGCTCCGTGTCGTTCTGTAGGTTGGAGGGTGGCGTGCATCTGTGTTTTTTGTCTCATTTTCACTGGGGAATGATCTTCTCACACTTGGTAGGATTTTTAAGTCCTCGAGTTGGGTATTCATTCCCGGGGATAGATCCTTGATATACAAAGCCTCTAATATAGGTAAACGTCGTGGGTCTTTGTATATATATATGCAACAGTAATCACATAAAACACGTGAATAAAGATTTATGCTTGTAACCACGAGGAAAATAAAGATCGGAATACTGAACGTTTTCGTCTATTAAGACATTTTCAAAGTACATAGTGTCACAACAAAGAATAACTTAAATATAATAATATAGAAAACAGGAGAGGTCACACAACGTAAATACGATATTCCTTTCGTATTTACGTTGTGTGACCTCTCCTGTTTTCTATATTATTATATTTAAGTTATTCTTTGTTGTGACACTATGTACTTTGAAAATGTCTTAATAGACGAAAACGTTCAGTATTCCGATCTTTATTTTCCTCGTGGTTACAAGCATATATATATATATATATATATATATATATATATATATATATATATATATATATATATATATATATATACATATATATAGTTAAGATCAGGTTGAGGCTCTTTGAACTCTAAGTAGAGCAATCGACTGGCACTAAGTTGGTCCGGGGATTGATCCCAGCGAGAGCTGGGATGATTATTTCTAAGGTTTCACTGTGACGAGTGATTTACTCGAAATTAGTTACGACGGTGAAGCGAATAAAGCTTTCGGTAAAACTACCCACTGCGGGTGGGGTCGGGAGCTTCGTCAAAAGAAGATTTATGACGGCAGTTAGCGGTCTACATTGATTGTTCCTGGATCTTAGTTGGAAGATCAGGTTGAGGCTCTTTTGAACCCTCAGTTGTGTTATCGGTAGAGCGGTCGACTGGCACTATGTCGGTTCCGGGACCGATCCCAGTTATATATGTCTATATATATATATATATATACATACATACATATATACTGTATATATATATATATATATATATATATATATATACTGTATACTCGTATATATATCGTAAAGGAAGGAAGCAGGTTTTCTTTGATGCAAGTAGAATTGAAAACGACATCATTTTGACAATGATGCAACTTCTTAATGTTTTCGAAAATATTAAGAAGTTGAATCATTGTCAAAATGCTGTTGTATTAAATTCTACTTACATACAGTCTTTAAGACGTTGCATGAAGATAGATCAATTTAAACTGGTGCTAATTCACTGCTGGCTGTAGTGCAGGGCTGACGAATTAGTCAGCAAAGAACTAGATAGTCAGCATTTGCTGACCTTTCCGATGTGCTGACATTTTTGCTCACCCGAATGGGACTGGATATAGTATACTGATTATCTTAAGCACCTCAAAATTTCAACCGCAATCGTAGTGCAAATGTTAATACAATTAACAGAGTTAATGCAACGGTTTCCGGTTCTGGCAGAACGCGCGAAATGTCCGTCCGCTGGTTGAGAGCTGTCCGCTCTGGGCAGTGTAGTGACTGCCGCTGACGTGAATCACTCAGTTTACGAAATTGTCGGACATCACTGCACGGACTACGGATCTTGGCTAGAACTGCACGTCTGCGAGGTAGCCCAGTGTATATCGTCTTGAACTAATGAGCAGGTGGTCGTGAGTTCGATTCCCGGGACCCTCTGCGGCCCTGGCCAGGCGGGAGGCGACTCACCGCTAAAAAAAAAAAAAAAAAAAAAAAAAAAAAAAAAAAAAAAAAAAAAAAAAAAAAAAAAAAAACGGCTTACCGCAAATGACAGGGCTTTGCCCTTCCAGAGGTTTCTCAATTCGCACCGTATCGGAGTGGGATTTTTTTCTATCATTGTTATATCTCATTTTTTACCTAACTTGGGCGTACTAGCTTGTGCAAGTAGTCTCTTCAGAAACTTTATTCTGGTTGTCGCCAGTTTTTTTTTTTTTTTTTTTTTTTTTTTTTTTTTTTTTTTTTTTTTGTGGGACGAGAACCTTCTGGTCCTGGTCCTACACCCGATGCCATTAAAATCCTCTCAAGTCAGCCATAACAAAATGAATAGAGAGAACCAATGGCTTGACGACGCCATAAGCTAAGTTTATCTTTAGTCGTTTTCTCGTGATGCTTGGCAGATGGTGCAACCGATGGAGCTACAGTTGGTGCCTCAGATGGCGATGTTCTGACTACATTAAACCCTTAACGATCACAGGTCACCCCCTTAACTGAATAAAATCGTCCGGGCCTAGCCATAATAGAATATCTAAAGGTGACGTTGAGCCTTCATGAACGAAGAACTACGTAGACCCAGTAACTACTACTAGTCCCCATAAACTACTCCCATTAGCCCTACGAACTACCCCATGACTCTTGTAATTACATCCATAGCTCTTTCAACTACCCCATAGGCCTATTATCTACACCATTAACTACTCCGTCACTCTTGTAATTACCCCATAGCCTCATTAACTACCCCATTAACTACTCCATCACTCTTGTAATTATCCCATTGCCTCACCAACTATCCCATAGTCCTGTTAACTACACCATTAACTACTCCATCACTCATGTAATTACCCCCATAGCTCTATTAACTACCCCATTAACTACTCCATCACTCTTCCAATTATCCCCTATTCCTCCACCAACTACCCTCACTGACCCTCGTAATTATACCCTATTACCCCACCAACTATCCCATAGCCCCATTAACTACCTCATTAACTACTCTATGACCCTAGTAATTACCCCCTACTGCCCCACCAACTACCACATAACCCCGTTAACTACAACCCGACCCCTATCAGTTAACCTTATTATCTACCCCCATTGCTCTGTTAATTTCCCCCATGGACCCCTGAACTACTTGTTAACTTCTTAACTAATCTCAGAACTCTTCTTGGAAAGATCATCAAATGAATTAGATTTTGGTTATGGCTACGCAGTTTTACTCAGCCCGCGTGCCGACTTGCTCGGAGCACTTTGCCGTGATGGCACACGTAATGTATTTTATTCTAGTCTAATTTGGTGAATTTCATTCAGTTGAGGATAAAAAAAAATTGTTAAGGAGGGTTTAACATTAAACCTCTAGGTTTAACTGAACTCAGTGGTACAAAGAGGTGAGACTATGGGTCACTGTACTCTTAATAGGATCCATTCATAGAGGTGGGATGGGAATAAAAGTACACACACACACACACACACACACACACACACACACACACACACACACACACACACACACACACACACACACATACATATATATATATACATATATATATATATATATATATATATATATATATATATATATATATATATATATATATATATATATACGTATATGTATATGTACAGTATATGTGTATGTATATGTATATGTATATGTGTATGTATATGTATATGTATATGTATATGTATATGTATATGTATATGTATATGTATATGTATATGTATATGTATATGTATATGTATACAAAATGATAAAAAGATCAATGATCGCGTATGTGGCAATATCAAAATTGAACTTGGATCTAGAGTTATCTTGGCAATAAATAAATAAATAAATGAATAGATAGATAGAAATAAAAAAGAAATACATGCTGAGTAAAGATATGTAGTAGAAAAGTATGCAACAGTGAGAGAGAGGGAAAGAGAAAAAGAGAGAGAAACAAAAAGTTTAGAACTAAAGTCAGAAATAACATATTGAAAGAAAGAGATAGAGAAATGAATTACAATAAGAAAACAAAGATTAATAATTTTCAAGAAAAATAGGAGAGAGAAATGGAGAGTGAGGAAGAATGGGTAGGGCGAGTAGATGTAGAAGGAATAAAATTGCTGTAAAAAAATTAAGAAAAAATAAAATTAATTGAAACAGAATTGGAAAAGAAATTAAGGAAGGCAGGATATAAAAAAGGGAAAAAGAAAAATGTAGGAACAAATTAAAGAGGAAAGGAAGGAGAAGGAAAAGGAGAAGGGGTAGAGTGAGAAGAAGAAGAAGAAGAAGAAGAAGAAGAAGAAGAAGAAGAAGAAGAAGAAGAAGAAGAAGAAGAAGAAGAAGAAGAAGAAGAGGAGGAGAAGGAGGAGCAAGAAGAAAAAGAAAAGAGAAAGAAGGATACAAAGACGAAGAAGAATGAAACGAATGAACACAGACTATTAAAGAAATAACTAAAAAAAAACAACCAAATTAAAAATACAAACTGGAAGGAAAAGACAACAGACGAAGAACAAAACGATGGTTGGAAATACAGAAAGAGAAAAACTACGAGACAACTATAGGTAGATAGGAATAAACAAAAATAACTATATCTGACTAGACAGATATGGTCATATAATTTTTCTGTTATTATCTGTTATTGCTGCTATCTATTTCGAATATTTCTTTCTCCTTTGTTCTTCCTCGGTGTGCACGTGTTCTTCAATAACACTTTGGGTTGTTCTTTCCTTTTTCAATAGTCAGAGATGAGGGAGAGAGAAAATCAGACATCCGAAGAGGGAGAGAGAGAGAGAGAGAGAGAGAGAGAGAGAGAGAGAGAGAGAGAGAGAGAGAGAGAGAGAGAGAGAGAGAGAGAGAGGGAGAGAGATAGAAATAGAGGATGGGTAAATAGGAATAAAGATACAAGGAATAATGAGAGAGAGAAAAGTGAAATAGAAAAAATGAATAAAAAAAGGATAAAGAAAGAGACGAAGGGCAAGAATAGAGCGGAAATTGACAGAAAATAACACAGTAATTGAACCGGGGAGGGGGGGGGAAGGGTTGAAAGTGCAGGCCCAGACGGGGGGAGGGGAATTACAATGGACGGTGGGATGAAACAGCAGAGCTAGACTTGTGTGAAATAGCAGAGCTAGACAAGGTTGAAAGAGTATATCGAGGCGACGGGGTTGAAAGAGCAGATGTAAATAAAGAGATGGGTGAATGAGCAGATTGAGACGAGTGTGTTGAAAAAGCGGATGTAGATAAAGTGTTGAGTGAATAAGCAGATAGATATAGAAGGATGGGTAAAATAGTAGGTCTAGACGTGGGGGAGTCAAAGAGCAGGTGTAGACAAAAGGATGGGTGAAATAGCAGTTCTAGTGTTGGGGTGAAATAGCAGGTGTAGACGAAGGGATATGTGAAATAGCAGATCGAGACGAGGGGGCGAAAGAGCAGGTGTAGACAAAGAGACGAATGATGAATGAAATAGCAGGTCGTGACAAAAGGATGGGTGAAAGAGCAGGTCTAGACAGGGGTGAAAGAGCAGGTCAAGAAGCCGTGAGGTTAAAGAGCATGTGTAGACGGAAGGATAGATGAAATAGCAAGTTTAGACGGGAGTAGACGGCTGAAGTAGCAGGTCTAGACAGGGGTGAAAGAGCAGGTCAAGACGCGGTGAAAGAGCAGGTGTAGATAAAGAGACGAATGAAGAATGAAATTGTGGGTCGGACGGAAGAATGGGTGAAAGGGCAAGTCTAGACAAGGGTGAAAGAGCAGGTCATTACAAGGATGAAAGAGCAGGTGTAAACAAAGAGACGAATGAAGAATGAAATAGCAAGTCGTGATGGAAGAATGGGTGAAAGAGCAGGTCAAGACAAGGATGAAAGAGCAGGTGTAGACAAAGAGACGAATGATGTATAGCAGGTCGTGACGGAAGGATGGGTGAAAGAGCAGGTCAAGGCAAGGATGAAAGAGCAGATGTAGACAAAGAGACGAATGATGTATAGCAGGTCGTGACGGAAGGATGGGTGAAAGAGCAGGTCAAGACAAGGGTGAAAGAGCAGATCAAGACGCGGTGGGGTGAATGGGGGAGGAGGAGGTCCAAATAGCCGTTTGAGGGAGACTGTGGGTGAGGTCATAAGGGAGACCGTGGGTGAGGTCATAGAAGCGGAATTCTGCGCCTCTGGCGGCGCCTCAGATGTGTAAACATTTAAGCTTATTGCTCCAAACATTTAAGCTTATTGCAGTAAATTTAAGAACTGACACTAAAGAAGACGATAGCAGATTAGATAACCGGCATTGGCTGACTGCGGTATGCGAGGAGGAAGAGGAAAAAGGAAGGGAAGAGGAGAAAGAGGAAGAAGAGGGAGAGGAAGAGTGGGGTAGATAAAGAGGAAGAAGAGGAGGAAGAGGAAGAGGAGAAAGAGAAAGACGAGGAGGAGAAAGAGGAAGAGGAGGAAAAAAAGAGGAGAAACAGGAAGAGGAGGATGTGAAAGAGGAGAGGATGAAGAGGGAAGAGAAAGAAGACGAGGAATAGAAGAAAGAGGAAGAGAAAGGAGAGGAAGACGAAAAGAGGAAGAGGAAGCAGAGAAAGATGAAGATGAAGACAAAGAGGAAGAGAAGAAAGAGGAAAGGGAAAAGAAGGAAAAGGAGCGAGAGAAAGAGGAGGAAGAGGAGGAAAAGGAGGAAGAGAAAGAGGAAGAAGAGAAAGGGGAGAAAGAGGAGGAAGAGGAAAAACAGGAAGAGAAAGGGGAGGAAGAGGAAAAAGATAAAGAGGAGAAAGAGGGAGACAAAGAGGAGGAAGATGAGAAAGAGAAAGAAGAAAAAGAGAAAAAGGAAGAAGAGAAGGAGGAGGAAGATGATGAAGAAGAAGATGAGGAAGAGGAAGAGGAGAGGAAAATGAAATGATAGAGATATAAATGAGGGACAAGAAAGAAAACAAGAAGGGATTGATTGAAAATCTGGACTATAGGGAGGAAGAAAAGAGGAATAAAAGAAGAGGAAGATAAGGAAACAAGAAGAATATGAAAAAGAAGATTATGAGGAAGAAGAAGATGATGAAGAGAAAGGAAAAGAAGGAGGAGGAAAAGGAAAATAGGAAGAAGAAGAAGAAAAAGAAGAAGAAGAAGAAAAAGAAGAAGAAGAAGAAGAAGAAGAAGAAGAAGAAGAAGAAGAAGAAGAAGAAGAAGAAGAAGAAGGAAAAGAAATAAAATAAGAAAAAGAATAATAATTGAATGAATAAAAACCATTAGGAAGACAAAAAAATGTACAAAATAAATGTAAGGAAGATAAAGAAAGTGAAGAAGACTAAGATAGAAAAGATGATGATGAAGAAAAAGAAAAAGAAGGAGGAGGAGGAAGAAAAGGAAAATAGGAAGAAGAAGAAGAAGAAGAAGAAGAAAGAAAAAATAAAAGAAGAAAAAGAAGAAGAATTGAATGAATAAAAAATCATTAAAAAGACAAAAAAAAAGATGTACAATATAAATGTAAGGAAGATGAAGAAAGTGAAGAAGACTGAGAAGATAAAGAAGACGGAGATGAAGAGGAGAGAAAAAGGAAGAAAAACGAAATGAAAGGAAAACAAGGAATAAAAGCAAGGATAAACGACAGAAAAAATAAGTCAGATATGAACTACATCGATGTTGTAAGGCGATGATAGGATGAACAGAGAAGGAAAAAACGAAGGTGAGAGAAGTGGGGAGAACAGAAAAAATTGGAAGAGTAAAAGTGATTCTGAATTTGTTTGGGAACGGATGACTAGAGGTGGAATGGCTTAACTCCATCGGCAAAAGAGAAGAGGAGAGAGGAAAAGAAAAGAGAAGAGAGAAAAAGAGAAGAGAAGGGAAGAGAGGAGAGAAAATAAAAGAGAAGAAATGAGAGGAAAAGAGAAGAGAAGAGAGGAGAGGAAAAGGGAAGAGAAAAGAGGATAAGAAGAAAAGAAAAGAGGAGGAAAGAAGAGAAGAGAAGAGAGAACAGAATCAGAGAGAAGGGAAGTGAAGTGGAGAGAAGAGAAGACGAGAGAAGAGAAGAAAATGGGAGAGAGAGGGAGCGCTCTGAAAAGAAATAACAGGAAAGTGAAACATGGCAAGTGAGTTCCGTAGACTCTCCAGAGCAGAGAGAGAACGTAGTAGGAGTGAAGAATTAAGACAGAGAAGGAGAAGGAAAGAGAAAAGAACGGGACAGAAGGAGAATAGGAAATCATACCTGAGTTTGCCAAGTTTGAGAATGGGGGAAACGGACGAATGGAAAGGAGTTTGAATGGAATAAGGAAATGGTTTTAAATGTTTGTGAAAATGTAAAAGGAGAGGGGAGAGGGAGGGAGAGAGGATGGGAGGGTTAACTGCAACCAAGGGAAGTTTGACTGAGTCATCAAATGAGTCATTCCTTGTTTAGTCAATAAGAATGAAGTTTTTCTTTTCTTTTTTTCTTGTCAATATGCTTTAAAGAGCGACAAAACGACTATGAATGAATGAATAAAGAACGACAAAGAATGAATAAATTAATAAATAGATAAATAGGTAGAAATAGATGAATATAGTGTAGGTAGACGAATAAACAAACAAATGAATAAAGACGAATAAATGCAAATTATAGACAATACAAAATGAATTAACGAATAAACAAATAATAAATATTATTAGATAAGAAAGAAAAAACATATAAACTACTCCAAAAAGAACGAGACAAACATACAAATTCAAAACCAGTTCTCGTTTCTAAATTCTAATTAGTAGACAAACTGGGGAAATGTCAGAGGCAAGCGAGTTCCAGAACCTCGCAGTGTTAAGTTGATCAATAGGAGCGCTTATGGCCTAAATGGTTACACTGAAAAATGCAAGGAGCGAGAGAAGTCTCGCTGATGGTCACAAGTTAGTGGTAATGGTGATCTAGTGAGGATCTTAGTGCCCCATTGGCCCAAGGGTAATGGATATTGCGTGCATAGAATTGGTGGTGGCGGTAGTGGTGGTGGTGGTGGCCGTGGTAGCTGTAGTGATGGTGGTTGTGGGAATGGTAGTTGTAGTGGTAGTGGTGATGATAGTGGTAGTGACAGGAGTACTGGTGGTGTTTGTGGTTGTTGGGAGTAGTAGTAGTTGTAATCGTGGCTGTTGTAGTAGTTGTGGTTGTGGTAGTGGTTATGGTAGTGTTTATGGTTGTGGTGGTGGTGGTAGTAGTAGTAGTAGTAGTAGTAGTAGTAGTAGTAGTAGTAGTAGTAGTAGTAGTAGTAGTAGTAGTAGTAGTAGTAGTAGTGGTTATGGTGGTGTTTATGGTTGTGGTGGTGGTAGTAGTAGTATTAGTAGTAGTGGTGGTGGTGGTGGTGGTGGTGGTGGTGGTGGTGGTGGTGGTGGTGGTGGTGGTGGTGGTGGTGGTGGTGGTGGTGGTGACTGTGATCGAGATTGTGGATGTATTTTTGTGGCTGTGGCAGTGTTATGATTAGGGTAGTGGTTGTGATAGTGGTAGTTGTAGTGGTAGAGGTGGAGTTTGTGGTTATGGTAGTGTGGTGGTGGTAATAGTAGCGATTGTGGTAGTAGCTATGGTAATGAGAGCGGTAGTGGTAATAATAAGGATAGTGGTAGTGTGGTGGTAGTTGTGATAACAATAGTGACAATGACGCTAACAATGATAATGATACTGGTAATGAAAATGACAGTGACAGTGGTAATGGAAGTAGTAGCCACGGTAGTGGTAGGAGGAAGAAGAGGAGGAGGAGAAGGAGGAAGAGGAGAAGGAGGAAGAGGAGGCAGGTTGGTTAGCGCTGGTAGGCCTAACAACCCTACCAGCTGCGTAACTGTGCCAGCAGCTGCCTCGATAAACTTGAGGCTTTGTCCCTGGTGATGGACACCATCAGCTGGTGAGGTGGTGACATGTCGATAGCATTGACGTTCGTGTTCGCCATCTATCGGGAGAAATCGGAAACTTTAAAGTCTTTATTCGAGCGAGACAACCTCCCTTTTAAAGAAGAAAAAGCCCTTGGGATATAGATTCTTGTTGACTCTAAGTGATTTAATTCAACTCATTGTATTGCTTCTAAGCCTTAGTATCTATTTTTCTAGATATAGGAAGGTTTAGAATATTTTTTCTGGGTTGCCAATGAGTCATATTTTGAACGGTTTTATGACAGTGTTGAAATGCATTTTTCAATTCATATCATACATAAACCATAATAAATGGGACCAATGACGGGTAATCCAACAAGTAGGACATCTAAGAAGACCACTCCCTGCCACTTTCTTCAAACCCCCTCAAGAACTGTACCATCTGTAGGTGCAACCCCGAAGACTGACACTCGGTTCCCGGACTGGGCCTGGGATCTCTCCATCACCTTTAACCGTATTTCCTCCACCTTTTCACGCGATATACGACAACCGGCGACTGCTCACCTCCTTGTTGGTGACATAAAAAAAAATCCCACATTAATAAAACATAAAACACAACTCAATGTTTCTTCCTGAGGGCCATTGACGGCCACTGTAGGGCTGCGGGTTTCTGGTTGTTGAAACTTGAAAGAGGGTTTTTTATTACTATGATGGTTGAGTGTTTTTTTTTACCCATGTTGAAAAATAATGGAAGGGCGGGATAAGTCTGAGGGTCAGGATTGATGCGAAGTAAAAGGCGCAAAAAAAAAAAAAAAAAAAAAAAGACATGAAAGAATGTCTAGGCCCGTCTGGACGAGCTCTTTAACCGAATGAAATTATCTGTTGAGAGTTGACATAAAATATCTAAATCGTAATACAAACCGAGGGTCAGTCGATAGAGATTTAATATTTTAACCCCTTCTAGTACACAGGGATAGGGTAGTAATGTTTTTTTAACCCTTTCTATCTATCTATCTATCTATCTATCTATCTATCTATCTGACCAGGGAGGCAGCCAAAATCAAAAGGCATATACCCACTCCCACCCATTCCACTCCCATCCACCACCCTTTCCTCCCTCTCATCTTAGCTTCTCGTGGATGACGGGTCATCCCTGTATCCCGCCCAATGTCCTGGGTCAGAAGCAATGCAGCAAGACGCAGCACATGCCGCTTCACTTAGTCGGCGACTCCCCTCTCCGTCCACTCATCCAGAGGGGATCCCCTCACCTGAAGAAAATCACCTGAGGCAGTAAGAATAAACAATCAAAATCATAAAACTTAAGAGTTAGGGTTGATTTGATGATGGTGATGATGATATGGTTTAACGTCACAAACTTCCTCTATCGGGAGGCTAGGACTTTATTGCGTGGAATTTAATGAACCATGCCCTTTGTTGAGCTTCGCCAGTGACAGGGTTCGAACCGCCATCCCCTCGACCTTCGTCGCAAATAACAAACCCCTAACCCACTCGGCCAGAGAGCTTCGTAATTGAGTTAAAGTTGCTATAGTTTTTAAACCCTTTCTCTGCGGAGTGGGAAGGAGTTTATCCAAGCTGATTAAAACCACATGGCGACAGCTACAATTTATGATTAGATTCATAAGACGAAGTAAAAGACCTCAAGAGTTTTAATCTCTTTAGCTCTGGGTGATATTACTCAGATTAAAACTTTAACTTTTGGGAGTTAGTGGGGGGTAAGCAACACCCCCACACCCACCCCCACGCCCACGCCCCCACTCCATATCCACACCCCACATGAGTTGAAGATAGCCGAGAGGTGGTATATAATACAATAAAAATCTTAATGACAAAGAATTACCTCCAAAAAAGTATAACCTATTTAATCGATGTGGGCTAAACCTACAGCTGAATGAGATCTTCTGCCGATATATAGAAGTGGCAGCTACAAGCGTGGATTTTTTTTTTATTTTTTTTTCTTCTTCTTTTATCCTCCGCGTCCAACTCCAACTTTGATGTTGCCACATATGCGATCATTACTTTTCTCCGGGATGTCTTTTCGGATGCCAGCAAGAACCCATTTTGAGCCGCAACTTTAAGAACACCTGGGTTGAAAGGGCCTGGAACAAACAAAAGTTTGATGAGAACAGTTGGTGCAACTATGGCACTGAAGCTGGTTCTTGTACCATCTGGAATGGTGATGATGATAGCCTTTGTTGTTTCAGAGGTGTATTTGCGGAGACTTGAATTATGGGTTTATGTGGTGAAGCGGAGGGGGTTAACAAGCTTCGGCTATCGGGGTCAGTGGTAGATGAGATGTCTCATTTTACCCTAGCAGGGTGGAGGGAGTCAGGGTAACTCTTGATCTCCAAGGTGCTGAGATAGGAAAGATGTATGTGGTTTTGTTAGTGCTTGTGCCCGCTTTGATTCGGCTATCACCCTAATATGAGAGAAAATTGATATCATTAGTATATCCAAAGATTGGTTTCACAAACGGAGATCGTGGTAATGCTCCAAGACGTAACAGAAGTGTAGATGAGAATTCTAGAGTTGATGTTCTCAACCTGGTTTCTCATATATCCCACACTTTATGTATTGCCATTTTGGAGGCTACGAGAAGACCACTTCAACACTAAATTATATCACTAGACATCCCCTAACGCTCACTATATTTCAGTTAATGGCCCTACTAGGGCCACTCTATGACCCTATAGGAGTCCATAGGTACTCATGGCCACAGACAGTACCTCCAGAAGTGGCCCTATGAAAGAAGAATCTGCATCTGCGGCCCTCAGGAAAGAGAATGTAAGTTCGATGCTACTTGGTCCACTCTATGGCCCTATAGGAGCCCATAGGCACTCATGGCCACAGATGGTACCTCCAGAAGTGGCCCTGTGAGAGGAGAAATGTATCTGTGGCCCTCATGATAGAAGATGTGAGTTCGGTGCATTCGTGAGGAGGTGTTCCGTATCCGGATAAATTAAGACGACAATATTGCCGTTCAGGACACCGTTATAGCCACTTAAGGCGATCGTGTTGCCGCCGCTATGAAAACAATACGCCATCTTCGATCAGGAGGGCCATTCTCATGGCGAGTTATTCTGGAAATGCCAGCTAATGTTTGGCTATACCTATTTCAACGTAACTTAATCTGATCTTATATAATATCACTTAGGCTAACCTCTCTTAATCCAACTTGGTCTCGTCTCACTTCATCTTGGGACATCTAACCTAACCTAACCTTACCTCACCTAAGTTAACATAACATAACGTAACGTAACGTAACGTAACATAACATAACATAACATAACATAACATAACATAACATAACGTAACGTAACGTAACGTAACGTAACGTAACGTAACGTAACGTAACATAACATAACATAACATAACATAACATAACATAACATAACATAACATAACATAACATAACATAACATAACATAACATAAACAAAGGCATCGAAGATTTCCTGAAATGGCAACGAAATTGACGACATTGTGGTTTTAATTCTCCCAAAAATATATTTACAGGACTTGCAGTGGCTTACAATGACAAAACATACAGACAAGAGACCCTTTAGTCCACAAAGAAGCTAAATAAAGAGAGAAAATAGACAAAATGTAAAGATAAACAAACGTCTAAACGAGCAATTAAGATAACCAACTAAAAGACATCAGAGTGTTATAAAACTCTCTCCCGTTTTTTGTTTGTCATTCTCGAATGAGAATGACGTCGAGGTGCTCAAACAAATGTACACCAAATTGTGAACAATCTGTCCTTGGCTCCGTTACATAAAAGTGCTACAGAGCACCAATGCCAAGTATATGTCTTTCTAAGAAGTTAAACACCGTTTAGTCAACAAGGACCTCCCAACATAAAGATAAACAACAATTAACCATTTCACTAGCAAGAGGGAGCCACGGAAATGAGTAAAATCACCTGGCGATAGCCGTGCAAAAGGAAAAGCACCACCGGGTACGTAAGGGGTTAGAATGGAGGTAAAGTGAGGAGTAAAATTAGATGCATAAGGACTAAAGGGCGGAAGGAAATTGAAGTAAAACAAGCCTACTGACTTCACGGGTAGATTCAATGTGAGACCTGGAGTGGAAAAGGAATGGCGCAGATAAGATTAAAGAGGAAATAAGCGTTATATTGAAAGCTGATGGGACAGAGATAAGGGGGAACGAGGGAAGGGAGGCTGAGAGTAAAATGAAGATAAGGATTTCTGAATGTGAAGTGGGAGGGACTGAAGAAAACCCGGGAACGAAATGTATAACGATTGTATGTACGTGAATTTATACATGTGCACATATATACTTATGTATATATGTGTACATATGTACACATATATACATAACAAAGACCCTTTCTCCTTTTGAGAGTTGTGTGGAGGGATAACCAGATTACACAGAATTAAAAGAAGGAAAGGCAAGAGTGAGAACTAAAGCTACAGTCACGAGTAAAAGCGTTTGAGCTGCTTACTTTCACACTGTAAATGAATACTGCTGGTTTAGGGGGAGGGGTTTTGATGTAGATTCTCTATTCATGAAAGTACCTCCATCATCAAGGGAGAAACAAGGGGGATATGCATATGGAATGAAACTCACCATCTCGCTTCCACGCAGTGGGAAGTGAGAAACCCTTGGTAGGGTAAAAATCCGTCAGTTGCGGAAAGCCGCTTTCTTCGATGTTCCTCCCAAGGTTGTCTTCAACCAACGCAGCAAACCCACAGCGGACCCGGGAACTCGCACAGAATACTCAGCAGCATATAAGAACATAAGAACATAAGAATGAAGGAGACCGCAAGAGACCATAAAACCTACACTAGGCAGCTCCATGTCCATGACCACCTGTCATCCCCATCCATAAAATTGTCTAACCGTTTCTTAAAACAAATGGTAGTTTCAGCACTCACTACATGGTTACTAAATATGTTCCATTCGTTGACCACCGTATTAGTAAACCAATTCTTGCCTATTTCCTTCTTAAATCTAAATTTGTCCATTTTAAATACATTACTGCGAGTCATGCCCTGTTGTCTTAATAAGATGACCTTGTTTCGTCACCCTTGTTAAAGCCTTTGATCCACTTAAACACCTCTAATACATCGCCCTGCACTCTGCGTCTTTCCAGAGGGTGTATCATGTGTCTGCGTAGTGGATTCCATGAAATGGTGC
>NC_134796.1:32169124-32186624 GCF_046742065.1 Oratosquilla oratoria
GTGATACAAAGACTGAAATGTTTATGAAAACAGCGATACAAACACTGAAACGCGTCCGACAACAACGATACAGACATTGAAATGTGTACGAAAACAACGATAAAAACACTGAAACGTGTCCGAAAACAAAGATACAAACACTGAAACGTGTACGAAAACAACGATACAAACACTGAAACGTGTCCGAAAACATCGAAACAAACACTGAAACGTGATAAAAACAACGATACAAATACTAAGAAATGTACGAAATCAATGATACAAACACTGAAACGTTTACAAAAACAACGAAACAAACACTGAACCGTGTCCGAAATCAACGAAACAAACTAAAAAACGCGTCTGAAAACTATGATTCACTGAAACGTGCACGAAAATAACGAACGCTGTTAACGACATATCGTTAAACTCCCTACGTAACTGCACCACTGATGGTATATACTCATACTAAAAAGTAAAACCATTACCTGCACAACGAGGTAACTAGGCATGAAATCCCCCTTTGAGTTCCGGGGATTTAAGCCCATATGTCTTTACTGAGATCATGTGATGATTCTTCGGGATTCGAACCTCCTACCTTTGGCTTATCGGTTCCAGATGTTAGCGTCCTAGCCTGCTGGACTACCCACGGTTCCCCGTGGGTACCAAACACGTCCCCGAGGCTTTGGTATTCTGTGTCTGTTGACCTCATTCCTACTTAACATCGTCTTTCATTCTTATCAAGATCTTGTTGGATCGCGGGGGCAAAGATATGCGTGTAGCGATCTCGATTGTTGGAATACTGGGTATACAGTGGAATACTGGAGTACTGGAAAATAGTGTGCTAAATAAAGGAAGCGAATGATTAAATGATATTGATTTTGGGACGTAGATAAAGCATACTGTCTTGTTCTTATTTTGCTTTATCTTGTTTACTTTATTTTATTTTTACTATTTACCTATTTATTCGTTTATTTAATTTTAATTTATTTAATTTTATCTTGAGATATATATATATATATATATATATATAAATATATGTATATATAGTATGTATATATATATATAATATATATATATACATATATATATATATATATATATATATATATATATATATATATATATATATATATATATATTAGCAAAATCTAATAAAGAAAAAAAATTGCAGAGTGTGTGTGTTCAGCGTGAAGACTATTACATGCTACAATGCCCAAAGAAGCAAAGTGTTAAGTTAACACCAACCTTAGTTTAAAACATAACCTCGTTTTAACATTCATCACCAAAACCTTGTACAATCACATGCATTAAACTCAACAAAGGAAGTTGTTTGTAACTAACTAAGATACTAACTAGGTTTACCATCGCCTCTTTACATCGAGAACGCGCTCACTTGTTGGTCAATAGATAATAACTAAAATACTAACTAAGCTGACTCGTCCATCGTTCGAGAACTACCATAAACTCCCCCTCAAGGACCGACAAGAAGTGTCAGGAGTGGGACTTGATCCTCAATCACGCCAGGCATGAGGTGGACTTTGGAGCTCGATTGCTGTACAGTCAATTATCCAGTGTGTATCGGGAAATCTAACTTGCCATTTACATTACACGAGATACATCCTCTTCCTCTTCGTCCTCCTCTTCGTCCTCCTCCTCCTCCTCCTCCTCCTCCTCCTCCTCCTCCTCCTCTTCCTCCTCCTCTTCCTCCTCCTCTTCTTCCTCCTCCTCCTCCTCCTCCTCCTCCTCCTCCTCCTCTTCCTTCTCCTCCTTCTCCTCTTCATCCTCCTTTTCATTCTCTTCCTCTTTTTCTCCTGCTCCGTCTCCTCCTCCTTCTCCGCCTCCTCTTCCTTCTCCTCCTTCTCATCCTCATCCTCCTTTTCCTCTTCATTTTCCTTCTCCTCCTCTTCCTCCTCTTCTTCCTCCTCCTCTTTCCCTTTTTCTCCTCCTTCTCATCCCCATCCTCCGCCTCCTTCTCTTCCTCCCCCTTTTCCTCTTCCTCCTCCTCCACGTCTCTAGAGGGTAGGGTCACCACTCTAAGGTATTAAAGAGAACAAAAAATAAATAAATAAAAAGAGGCTTGGGCTTCTTCGTCAGAAGGAAGAAAGAGCTCAGTTAGGTACGAAAGAACTCTATTTGATTGTACTGTATCATACTGTATTACCTTGTATTTTATTGTATTGTATTGCATTTGTATTGTATTGTATTTTACTTTATGCAGTCAGTACCTCACAGGAGGAATTGCATTATTAAAGTAAGTACTAAATGAGATCAAGAAATGCGTAGAAGTTGCATAAAGGGACGTCGGATCAAGATTTGAAGAGAAGATTTAATGTAGAACGGAAGTGGGCTCCGTACCAGAAGGGCACAAAGGAGACCGTGAGAATTCTGACGTTAGACGAAAATGTGAGAAAGTGAGAGGGATTGATGGAAAGACAGAAGGAATGGAATTGAGAAAGAGAAAGAGGAAGAATGATTGAAGGATATAAGACAAAGGAGAAGAGTTTGACAGAGGAAGTTAGGGAAGTCAAAGAACAGACCTTTCCTTCCATTGGAAACCTGAGATTAAGTAAAATCTCCAATTTTCGGGAAAAAGTATTTAGGAAGATATACCAAGTTTAGATAGTACTTTCTAGTATCTTAAATCTTTCAACTTAAGAAAGTACTCTCTGGTATCTAAGATCTTTCAATTTTGAAACTTTTTGTTACAAATAATGAATATATTTTTTCCAATTATGGAGAAACTCCCAATAACAGAGAGAGCTCTCTTTGTGCTTAGGAATGAATGAGTTGGTATCCAAATTTATTTTTTATTCCAAATACTGAAGATAATTCCGGATTTGGGAGAGATTCCCAATAACGAAGAGAACTCTCTATATTTAGAAAACAAATGAATTGGTATCCGAAACAATCTATATATCTTTTTTTCGTATAATGGAGAGATTTTCCGAATTTGGGAGAGATTCCTAATAACTGAGGGAACTCTCTATATTTAGAAAACAAATGAATCTGTATCCAAAACCATCCATATATATATTTTATAATGGATAATTTTTCCGAATTTGGGAGAGATTCCCAATAGCGAAGAGAACTCTCTATGCCTAGGGGAGAATGAGCTAATTCGAGCGTGTGTTGGAAGCGTTGGGAAATTGTAAACAAAGAGGTGATCCTGGCTTAAGAGCTAATAGGCACCAAACAGATTTCGTTCACAAAGGAAACGTCTGCTTTTGATTTTGAAAAGAGGGGGAAGGGGGGAGGGAAAGAGAGAGAGAGAGCGAGAGAGAGAGGGGGGATCCGATAACGCTCAACAGCTGGTGTTGCGTTAAAGAAAAAGGAAAGCCTTGGCTGAGGATTGAAGGTTAAGGGCCTTCGATGGTTTTGGGAGAGAGTGAGAGAGAGAGAGAGAGAGAGAGAGAGAGAGAGAGAGAGAGAGAGAGAGAGAGAGAGAGAGAGAGAGAGAGAGAGAGAGAGAAAGACTTTAAAGACTGAAGGTTAAGGGCCTTCGATGATGAGAAAGAGAGGGAGAGAGAGAGAGAGAGAGAGAGAGAGAGAGAGAGAGAGAGAGAGAGAGAGAGAGAGAGAGAGACCTCAAGAGAGGTTGAGGGCTGTCGGTGCCTGAGAGAGAGAGAGAGAGAGAGAGAGAGAGAGAGAGAGAGAGAGAGAGAGAGAGAGAGAGAGAGAGAGAGAGAGAGAGAGAGAGAGAGAGAGAGAGAGAGAGAGAGAGAGAGAGAGACTTCAAGAGAGGTTGAGGGCCTTCGATGGCTGAGAGAGAGAGAGAAAGAGGGAGAGAGAGAAAGAGAGAGAGAGTGAGAGAGAGAGAGAGGGGGGGAGAGAGAGATAGAGAGAGAGAGAGAGAGAGAGAGAGAGAGAGAGAGGTTGAAGGCCTTCGATGGCTGAGAGAGAGAGAGAGAGAGAGAGAGAGAGAGAGAGAGAGAGAGAGAGAGAGAGAGAGAGAGAGAGAGAAAGAGAGAAGGTTTAGGGCCTTCGATGGCAGAGAGAGGGGGAGAGAGAGAGGGAGAGAAAGAGAGAAAGAAAGATAGAAAGAGATAGATAGAGAGAGAGAAAGAGAGAGAGAGAGACTTGGAGACTAAAGGCTGAGATTCTTCTACGGTTGAGAACAAGTTGAGGACGACCAAAATTGAAAGGAGAGGCCAGATTGAAGAATGGATTGCGCCGATTCCCCTCCCCTCCCCCCAAAAAAAAATCCCATAAAAAGACAAAAAAAAAAAAAAATGGAGATGCATGACTGAAGAATAAGAATGTTTCCGAATGCAATCGAGTTGGTAGGTTCATACTGCATGCATGACAAGCTGCATACTGCATACATGATTGGGTTTGGAGATTGAGGGTACAGGGGGGAGGGGGGAGGGGAAGACAACAGAACAACAAGGAATTACGGCCTCAAAAAGGCTCAGTAAGGAAGGGATTGGGAGGGAAGGAGGAGGGAGGAGGGAGGGATATATTTATTCATTTATTTGTTTATTTATTTATTTATCTATTCATTTTGCAAATTGGTGTCAGAATTTTTTTTTTTTTTTTTTTTGTAAATTGGTGTCAGTAAGAAAATTCACTAAAATGAACTAAAAATTCACACAAATTCATTCCAATTTAATGAAAATTTACTGAAAAAAGTGCATTGAACATTCGAATAGTAACACTGGAGACATAGGCTGTTTGAAGAAATACTCTTTTCTTCTTCTTTTTCTTCTTCTTCTTCTTCTTCTTCTTCTTCTTCTTCTTCTTCTTCTTCTTCTTCTTCTTCTTCTTCTTCTTCTTCTTCTTCTTCTTCTTCTTCTTCTTCTTCTTCTTCCTCTTCTTTTTTTTTTTTTTTTGAGAAAATACAAAGTGAAATTCAATGACTGGCATGCCAGACTGGTTGTGGGATTCTCCTATATTTCGTAAAAATATACATCAATCGTATTTTTATGTACTTGTAGGTGTAGAAAAAATATCAATTTGTCATCATATTGCCAATCCTTGTAGAAACATGTACAGCCGAATTATGACGTTCATCGCGAAGTTTTGTTTCCTTGCCGAGCCACGTGGCTGGAGCCAGGGATGGCCCATCCTCTACAAGGAGCTGAGATGAGAGGGACAGTAAATGGATGTGTGGGAGGAGGGAGGGGGGCGTTTTCCTTGCCTAGGCCCTTTATAAAGATGGGAAGACATTTTGGTATATGTACATATGTATACATGTATGAATGTATTATGTATATACGTGTGTATGCATATATGAATTTATTATGTCTGTGTGTATGTATGTATGTATGTATGTATGTATGTATGTATGTATGTATGTATGTATGTATGTATGTATGTATGTACGTGTGTGTGTATATATGTGTGTGTGTGTATGAATGTATGTATGTATGTATGTATGTATGTATGAATGTATGTATGTATGTATGTATATATGTATGTATGTATGTATGTATGTATGTATGTATGTACTGTATGTATGTATGTATCTGTGTATGTATGTATGTATATGTATGTATGTATGTATGTATGTATGTATGTATGTATGTATGTATGTATGTATGTACTGTATGTATGTATGTACTGTATGTATGTATGTATGTATGTATATATGTATGTATGTATGTATGTATGTATGTATGTATGTATGTAAGTATGTATGTATATATGTATGTATGTATGTATGTATGTATGTATGTATGTATGTATGTATGTATGTATGTATGTATGTATGTATGTATGTATGTATGTATGTATGTATGTATGTATGTATGCAAGTATGTATGTATGTACATGGTCTGCCCCACAGATAACCTGTTTAATGTTTTCGTAATATTTCTGTATATAATACAAATTAATTACCACTCATATTTGCAAATCGGTAAGCCTATAATGACTAGACCCAAAGCGATTGTTTTCTTGATAAATTTTTATAAAATTTTCTGTATTTGATATAAGTCATCGGTTTCATTCGTAACGTGGTGGGCAGAAACTGACTCAGACGCCATCTGCCGGTTGACAAGGAAACTGCTAAGTTGTCGAGCTCAGGGACGCAAATGAACTTGCCAAGAAGAGCACTTGAGAAAGATCTTGAAGGACTCATAGGAGGGATATAGGAAGGAACTTTCGTGAAAGGTGGGGGGGGGAAGATAATCCTGAAGTATTGATTCTATAGGATCGTTTATATGTTTTATTTTGATTTTTGACACATGACTTTTATTCTCTTGTAGAAGGAAGATGTGGAAGGTAATGGGTGACGTATTCACCACTATCCAAGGCAGTCTCTTTTGCCAGGAGGGGGAAGAGCGGGAAGAGGGGGAAGTGGGGAGAAGGGGAAGATGGGAGAGGGAGATAATGGGGGGTAAAAGGAGACAAAGTGGAAGTAAAAGGATAGGCGGACAAAAAAAAAAAAAAAGGGCGAAATGCGTTTGCAGGTCAAACTGCAGATGTGACCATGTAGTGCAAGAAGTGGTCTTGTCCAAGAGAGGCGATGGGGAGATGAGGGAGCAAAGGGAGGATCGGGAGTGGGTGGGGAGAGTGTGGGGGGATGATTGGGAAAGGGAGGGGAGAGTAGAAAAGAATTGGGAGGAAGGGGGGGAATAATGGGAAGGGGGATGGGGGAATATAGATGGATTGGGAGGGAGTGGAAGTAAAGAGAGATAAAGGAAGGGGAAAGTAGAGAGGTATTTAAGAGGAAGAGGGAAGAGAAGAGATAGGGAGGAAAAGGGAGGAGTGTAGGGAAGAAATGGTAAGAGTAAGGAGAAATCAGGGAGGCACTAGGGGAGGGAGTAATGGGAGAGAGTAGGGAGGTATGGGGAGATAGGGAAGGCGTCTAGGGAAAATGGGGAGGCTTTTATGGGGAATCGTGTAGGGTAGACATGCATGTGGGAGAAAAGTGAAACAAGGTAGATTTTTCACGCTTAGTAGACTGGAAGCCCAGTGCTGAAGGGGAGCGGATAGGATGGAGGGGGACAAGACAGCAGGGGGTGACTGGAAAGGGGTGCATATAAATTATGATGGATTGGGAAAAGGGGGGGTGAATTAGTATGTAAGGGGAGCGTATGCAGGGGGAAGGGGAAGAGGACGAGGAAGAGGAGGAGGGGGAAGAGGAAGAGGAAGAAGAAAAAGAGATGGAGGAAGGAAATGAAAGAGAGGAATAAGAAGAAGAGAAATATTGAGAAGATGAAGAAGATAAAGAAGAAGAGGAGGGAAAGAGGAAGAAGAAGAAGAAAAAGAGCAAGGGGAAGAATAAAAAGAGATGGAGGAAGGAAATGAAGAAGAATAAAAAGAGAAATATTGAGAAGATGAGGAAGAAAAAGAAGAAGAAAAAGCAGAAGAAGCAGAAGAAGAAGCAGAAGAAGAAGCAGAAGAATAGGAAGGATAGGTGAAATATGAGGAAGAAGAAAAGAAAATGTTGAAAAAGAAGGGGAGGAGGAAGAATAAGTAGAAGAAGAAGAAGAGAAGGGAAAGGTGGAGGAGAAGGAGATGGTGGAAAATGATGATGATGATGAGGAGGAGGAGGAGGAGACGAAAGCGAATTGGGTATGAAAAGATCAAGTTAAGGAAATAAAGGAGGTGGAGGGGGAGAGGGTGGAGGGGACAAAGAGCATTTAGGAAGGAGCGTGAGCAAGATGAGGAGGAAGATAAAGAGCGAAAAAGAGAACCAACGAGTCGGAAGGAGAAATAGAAGAGAAACAGAGGAGATAACGTGAAGAGATACAGAATAAGAGAGAAGGAGAGAAAACAAGAGAAGAAGAGGACTTTGAGACGTAAACAATTTGAAACGAAGAGAATGAGAAAATCTTAATTAAAAAGAGGAGAAACGGAAAGGAAGATGAAAATGTGAAGCGGAAAGGGAAAGGGAATCTGAGAGAGAGAGAAAGAAAGAGGAGACGATAGAAAGAGAGGAATGGGATTGATACAAGACTGAGTCACGAAGAAGAAAGAGAGCGATAAAGAGAAAAAAAGAGTAAATCAAAGAGAAGAGGAACGTAGGAGGGAGAGGGGAAAGAAAGAAAAATGGATTGACCGTAGAGAGAGGAACGTGAGAGAGGAAGACGCAAAGAAAGAGAGGGTAAAAGGGGACGGTGGGAGGGAAGAGAGGGGAGAGAGGGGAGGGGGGAAGGGGGAGGGGGGAAGGGGGAGGAGGGGGGATAGGTCCGCTGTTGTGGAAAGGGAAGTGGGGGAAGGGGGGAGGAGGGGGAGAATGTCTGTTGGAGACGGAGCAGTGTTTGGAGAAGGACTCTCTTTTGCATGTGGAAGAAGAGAAAGAGAGAAAAGAGGAGCACAGAGAAAGAGAGGGACGTGAAGAAGGAAGAGGGAGATAGGAGTAGGAGGGAGGACAGGGAGATAAGGAGAGGGAGGTGGGAGTAGGAGATAAGGAGTGGGAGATAGGAGTGGGAGGTAGAAGTGGGAGATGAGAGTGGGATGTGGGAGTAGGAAATAGAACAGAGAGATAAGGAGAGGTAATGGGAGTAGGAGATATGGAATGGGAGGTATGAGTGGGATATGGGAGTGGGAGATTATAGTGGAATATAGGAGTGGGAGATAGTAGTAAGAGGTAGAACAGGGGAGAGGCAGGTGGGAGTAGGAGATAAGGAGTGGGAGGTATGAGTGGGAGAGAGGAGTGGGAGGTTTTAGTGGGAAATAGGAGTAGGAGGTAGGACAGGGAGATAAGGAGAGGGAGGTGGGAGTAGGAGATAAGGAGAGGGAGGTGGGAGTAGGAGATAAGGAGAAGGAGGTGGGAGTAGGAGTTAAGGAGTGGGAGATGGGAGTGGGAGGTAGGACTGGAAGATAAGGAGAAGTAGGAGGGAGTAAGAGATAAGGGATGGGAGGTATATGCGTAAGATAGGAGTGGGAGATTACAGCGGAATATGGAAGTGGGAGTAGGTAGTAGGAGGTAAACGGGGAGCTAAGGAGAAGGAGGTGGGAGTATGGGATAAGGAGTGGGAGGTAGGAGTGGGAGATGGGAGTTTGGATATGAAATGAGGAGATAGAAGTTCAAGGTAAGAATTGGAGAAAAGGGAGGAAAATAGTAGTAGGATGTGTAAGTGGGAGATAGTGGGAGATGGGAGTTAAAGATAGGAAGGGGCGATATGAGTGGGAGATGGGAGTGAGAGATGGAGTTTGGGAGCTAGGGGAAGAAGAGCTGTTAACCTATTAGGGAGAAATTACAGAGGGTGTACGGTAGGGACGCTGGAGAAGAGGAGAGGGAGATGGGATTTATAAATAGGGAATTTGGAGAGGAATTTTCCGGGGTAGGGAATTTTTTAGGGAGTTAGGGAAAGAGAAAGTAAGGGCTGCGTGTGTGGTGAGTGAGTTAACGGTGATTGAAGTGTTTTTAGGGTAAAAATCTGGGGATAATTTAGAGCGAAAGTGAGAAGAGTTAGTGACAGCGTGTGTAGTGGACGATTGGACAGGAAAAGAACTTTTTTATAGGGAATAAACTAGGGGTACTTTAGTGGAAACTTGAGACGGAGTAGTGGACAATTGGACAAGGAAAAAAACGTATTTTTAGGGTAGAAATCTAGGGATATTTTAGGGGGAACTGAGAGGAGTTAGGGAGAGATTGTGTAGTAAGCGAATGGACAGAAAAGGAAGTTAGGAAAAAAGAGGGATATTTCAGAAGGAAAATACGAGAGGAAGAGTGAGTAAAAGGGGGAAAGGGGAGATGTTTGTGTATGCAGAGCAAGCGAGAGGGTTAGAGAGGGGAAAGACAGAAGAAGAGAGGGGACGCCGTGAGAGAAAGAGGGGAGACGGGTAACCTGAGGGGAAAGAGGAGAAATGGGAAAGAAAGAGAGAGAGAGAGAGAGAGAGAGAGAGAGAGAGAGAGAGAGGTATGAAGGGAGAGAGGAGGAACAGGAGAGTCTTGGGAGAAATAGGGAGAGGGAGAAAAGAGAGAGAGAGAGAGAGAGAGAGAGAGAGAGAGAGAGAGAGAGAGAGAGAGAGAGAGAGAGAGAGAGAGAGAGAGAGAGAGAGAGAGAGAGAGAGAGAGAGGGGGGGAGGTGTTAGGGGAGAGAGGAGGAACGGGAGAGAGTCTTAGGAGAGAGAGAGGTATGAGGGGAGAGAGAGAGAGAGAGAGAGAGAGAGAGAGAGAGAGAGAGAGAGAGAGAGAGAGAAAGAGGAGGGGGTATTAGGGGAGAGAGGAGGAACGGGAGAGAGTCTTAGGAGGGAGAGAGGTATGAGGGGAGAGAGGAGGAACGAGAGAGAGAGAGAGAGAGAGAGAGAGAGAGAGAGAGAGAGAAAGAGAGAGAGAGAGAGAGTTGCCAGGAGAGAGGCGAGGAGAGAAGACCCGGCAAACATGAAGAGTTATATGAGAAAAAAGAGAAAATGAAATATTCATGGAAATGCCGAAGGCAAACAAATAAGGACTAAAGGCAAATGAATGATAACATGGGCGAAGCGAAGAGAAGGTGACGTCATTAGCCAGGTTGAAAAGGTAAGACGAAGGTAAATGAACCTAAAATAGGAAAGTGGAGTTTGGTGAGCGGAGGCAGGATGTGGAGTGACTCGTGGAGGATTTGTGGAGAGAAGAGGCGAGTGGAGGAGAGTGGAGGAGGGGTGGATGTTCAATATGGACCCGATTGCTAGAGGCGAGGCGAATCTGGATTTCGAATTGCTCTCAGAAACACTGTATGACAGCAGAGCCGGCCCCGCGTGCCAAGGACAGGGCTAGGGGCACGGAGTGAGGGGGGGGGGAAGATGAAGGGAAAGGGAGGGAGGGAGGGAGGGAAGGGAAGGAGGGAAGGGGAAAGGAGAGAAGGGGAAGGGAGGGAAGGGAGGGAGGGAGGAAAGGGAGAGGGAGGGAAGGAGGGAAGGGAGGAAAGGTAGGGAAGGTAGAGAAGGGAAGGAGGGAGGAGAGAGGGAAGAGACAAAGCTAGGGCTAGGGAAGGGAAGGAAGGAAGGGAGGAGGTAGGAAAGGAAGGAAGAGACGAAGGGAAGGGAGGTAGGGAAGGAGGGAGGGAGGGAAGGAGGGAGGGAGGAGCGAGGCAAGGAAGGGAGAGAAGGAGAGGAAGGGAAGGGAAGGAGCGAGGGAAAGAAAGGAGAGAAGGGAAGAGAGGGAGGCAAGGAAGGGAAGGAGGAAGGGAAAGGAAGGAGGAGAGAGGAAGGTAATGGAGGGAGGGGAGGGAAGGAGGAAGGTAAAGGAGGTAGGGAAGGGAGGCAGGAAGGAGGGAGGGAGGTAATGAGTGAGGGAAGATAGGGAGGGAGGTTGTGAGGTAGGTAAGGAGAAGGTAGGTAATAAAGGAGGTAAAGAAAGAGAGAGGTAGGGAAGTAGGTAAGAAGGGAGAAAGGAAAGGAGGGAGAGAGGTAGTTAGATAGGTAGGGGGAAGGAAAGGGGATGGGGTACGGAGGGAAGGAGGGAGGAAGGCAGTTATGGAGGGAAGGCAGGCAGCTAGATTAGCAGGTAGGTAAGTAGGTTGGTAGTTAGGTAGGTAGGGGGATAGGTAGGTAAGTAGGTAGGTAAGTAGATGGGTAGATAGATATTTAGGTAGGCAGGTAGGTAAGTAGGTAGGTAGGTAGATAGGTATGTATGTAGGTAGGTAGGTAGGTAGGTAGACAAGTAGGTAGGTAAATGGGCAGGTAAGTAGGTAGGTAGGTAAGTAGATAGGTAGGTAGATAGGTCGGTAAGTAGGTAGGTAGGTAGGTAAGTGCGTAAGTAAGTAGAAAGGCAAGTAAATAATCAGGTAGGTACGTACGTACGTAAGTACATAGGCAAGTAGTTAAGCAGTTAATTAGGTAAATAGATAGGCAGGCAGGCAGGGAGATAGCCATTCGTTAAGCAGTTAAGTACGGAGTTAAGTAAATCAGTAGATAAAGTGAAGCATAAAGCGATTAAGCAAATTTGATTTAAGCCTTTTGCTGCGTCTTAACTTCGGTTATTTGTTTCAACTGACGTCAGGCGATTCTGTTTGAGGTTATGGAAACCTTCCTGGCTTCGAGTTCCCTACAGATGAATAGAATTATCTGGTCATAGCCGGAAGACAATATTTGAAGAAAGACGAAATATTCCTAATCTAAGTATTGTCGGGTTTCCTCTATGGTATTAGTTAGGAAAATATATATCTAGGTTAAATTAATGGGCGGGGTAGATCCAGCTTAGTTAATGATAGTAGAGGTTCTAGGAAGGAGTTTAATGAGGATGGTTATGCCAATGGAGAGTGTTTATGGATATTTATGGGATGATTGCTTCCGGGCGCCCGTGCCAAGTGACGTGTTCCATATCTCCTGGAAATTGTTGCAACAACAGATGCAAGATGCAGATGACGTCATGCTTCAGCACTCTGTCGATCCTTTGTCAAGCGTGTAGGGCATCGACGTGTATTCCTCCGTTGTCGATCTGCATCTCTTCGACCATAAAGAAGCAAAGAATTAAGTTGATTTAAGACGACAATATCGCCGCGTGTGCAATAGTTCCTTAAATTCCTACGGTTGGGTAAGGTTAGGTTAGGTTAGGTTAGGTTAGGTTAGGTTAGGTTAGGTTAGGTTAGGTTAGGTTAGGTTAGGTTAGGTTAGGTTAGGCTAGGCTAGGCTAGGCTAGGCTAGGTTAGGTTAGGTTAAGTTACATTAGGTTAGGTTAGGCTAGGTTAGGCTAGGTTAGGTTAGGTTAAGTTAGATTAGGTTAGGTTAGGCTAGGTTAGGCTAGGTTAAGTTAAGTTAGGTTAGGTTAGGTTAGGTTAGGCTAGGTTAGGCTAGGCTAGGTTGGGGTAGGTTAGGTTACGTTAGGTTAGGCTAGGTTAGGTTAGGCTAGGTTAGGTTAGGCTAGGCTAGGCTAGGTTAGGTTATGTTAGGTTAGTTTAGGCTAGGTTAGGTTAGGTTAGGTTACGTTAGAATAGGAGAGGCTATTCTAGGCTAGGATAGAACAGATATTTCCAAATATTAGCTGGGATATACTTATTAAATAGTGACACGATCTGTCTATCTATCTACTGTATATACCAAGAAATTTTCTTCCTTATAAGGGAGGTAGCCAAGTCAAAGACATACAAACTCCCACCCATTCTACTCCCCTCCACCACCCTAACCCCCCTCTCATCTTAGCTCCTCGTGGATGACGGGTCATCCCTGTATCACGCCCACTGCCCTGGATCAGAGGCAATGTAGCAAGACACAGTACATCCAGAGCACGGCCGCTTCACTTAATCGACATCCCCCTCCCCTCCCGCAGAAAAAGAGAAGACGAGGGGAAATCTCTTCGGAGTGCGTCAAAATATCATTCACACACGAGGACCCCTAACCACCCCCATCCCCCATCCGTCCCCTCCTTGCATAACAGTATCATCTATATACAATCCCTCTCCACTCATCCTTATCCCCTGTCTCCTCTCTTCTTTGCCAAACAGACATTCTCCTCTTTCTCAAAGCCCTCTTCACCCCATTCATATATTTCATCCTCGGTCGTTCCTTCAAGTTCACTCCCCACACGATGCGAATGAAAAATGGAGTAGTGTTTATAGAGAAACGGCGACACTTTCGTCTCAATTTACTCAAATTAACAAATTTACCAAAATTAAAACAAAAACTCCCAGTCATACAAAGATGAAGGATACGCTTTGTAAGATCTTTGTTGTTCTGATGTTGCTACTCTTTATATCGAACATTAAGGTTCCTTTTTGAATATTGATATCTTAGTATTGTGATATTGAAGCTCTTTGCAAAGTGTATTGAATATTCTCTTTGTAGCCTATCATTTTGGTGTTTTGATTATGCGCTTTTGTTTGCCGTTACTCTTCATAACGTGAAATAAGTATTCTCTTTGTAGATTATTATCTTAGTATTGCGATATTATACCTTTTGCTTACTTCAGTGGAGTTTCCTCTTTGTAGACTGTTTATTTAGTATTCTGATAATATATGCTTTTTATTGTAACTCCTTATAACGTGAATTGTTTTTCCTCTTTGTAAATTATTATCTTACTATCGTGATATTGTACCTCTTACTTACTACAACTCTTAATATCGTTAATGAAGCCTTCTCTTTGTAGATCGATTATTCAGTATATATCTTGTATACTGTTTTTACTGCTGGTGTTTTGCAAAAGTTAAGCATTCTCTTTCTTTTGTTTTATTTTATTTTCAATTTATTATTATTTTTTATCATTTTGATTCGTAAAGTCTTCACCTTTTCACTTCGTCTCTTGCTGTCCAATAGTCTGCTGAGGAGTACTGTGGACTTGGTAGACATGCGTTCGAATCTTTTGTTTAAGTGCTTTGGCTTTTGTCTTAGTGTAGGATGGAGCAAATAATAAAAAGGACCAATTTTAATTAGTCCTTTTCATTTTCGCAGTATTTAAAAAAAAAATGAGATGAGTTCTTTTTCTCTATTCTTGTGGTTTTCCATGTCTATGGCCCGTTTTTTATTAGAAAAATAATTAATAAATGATTAAGTGAATAAGTAGATTAATGAATAAATAAGAAAAAATAAATAGATGACTAAATGATTAAATAAATAAATAGATAAATAGATAAATGAATAAATAAGAAATAAACTAAGTAAACAATGAATATATAAATCAAATTAATCAATGAATATATAAAATATTTAAAAAGATAAACAGACATATCTATTCATCCTGTGCTTTACCCCAGCAACCCCACTCATTACTAGACAGAAAGAGAAAGAAAGAGAGGGAGAGAGAGAGAGAGAAAGAGAGAGAGAAAGAGAGAAAGAGAGAGAGAAAGAGAGATAGAGAGAGAGAAAAGAGAGAGATAGAAAGAGAGAGAGAGAGAAAGAGAGAGAGAAAGAGAGAGAGAGAGATAGAGAGAAAGAGAGAAAGAAAGAGAGAAAGAGAGAGAGAGAGAGAGAGAAAGGAAGCCATAACACACCGAGACAGATGGCTCGTGACGAGACCGGCTGCTCAACGAGACATCGCAACCGGCCTAGTTATCTTGTTCCTTCAAACTGAGTACAAAGAACCTTTGCTTGGGGGGTGGGGGAGAGGCTGAGAAACAAACTTCTAGAAAAGTCTTAATTAGATGGGGGAGGGGGGAAGGGAGGGGGAGGGGGGACACCCCTCTTGAAGATGACGGAAGCTTCAGAGAAGCCAAATATGTTCAAAGGTACGCAAAGAGAACATGCGCACAGGTTTGTAGTAAACGGGGTCAAAGTCAGATAACCGTTTTCTTGAAGATGGCGTTACCGAAAGAGGTCATTTGCATGCATACAAAATATAATGAATATAAATAGATACTGTAAATAGATGAATAAATGAATAGATAGATAAATAAATAAGTAAATGAATAAATAAGTGAGGGAACAAGTATATATACAAAAATGTAATTATATAGGTACCTAAGTGAATAAATAAAAGCAGTATATGTAATCAAATTAAATATTATAAATAAGTACACATATAAATAGATAATCAAAGAAAAAATCAAGTCAGTAATTAATTAGTTAATTAATTGATAGATAAATAAACAAATAAATTAACTTATTAATAAATGAATGAATAAATAGAATAAAATGAATGGTGGTTCGGATCCCGATGAAGAATCAACCCGTGACGGCATAAAGGACTAAGCCCTTGTTCACACTAGCGGTTTTAACCGCCGCGGTTCAGTTACAGTGTGAATCGATGGAGGCGTTTACGTACAACCGCGCAGTTTTTCATAGACTATATGATACCGTCGCGGTTTCCTCCCAATTCAAACCGGTAGTGTGAACAGGGCTGTACAATATTCATCCTCCGAGCTCCGATAGAGGCATTCATGACTAACCACATCGTAGAGAAAAAAAAAAGTGAGAAGGGTTACAGTGAGACAATATGTTTTCAAGAGATCGTTTAGTCCATAGCAAATACGCAAACGTGATTTAATTTTACCTGGGGAAATCAGGCTATCAAATTTCGGCAGAATTTAACAGTAGATCCTGCATTTGGGCAAACATACTAAACATTAATATAATTTTTTTTTTTTTTTTTTTTTTAGGGGAATCCAAATTCAAATCCAACAGTAAGCAAATGAAAAATACTTTGATATTTATTGGCTATCAGATAATATAAAACACAAAAGATAAGAAAATAAAGAGTAATATCTCTTTTCAATTCATTTACAACCACAAATTATCAATCCAAAACCATACGACAATATTCTATAGTTCAAATAAGTATCAAGAACGTATATAATTATAATACAAATAACATCTTCATATTTATCTACGTATAACATACTATTGTATTTTCTGTTCAAATAACTCATAAATCCATAAAGATAATATAGATAATATCTTTATATTAATTTGTGATCATGCAATGTTTACATAACAATGTACGCTATTATTTGCTGATGAAACAACTAAAAAACCCATATAAACTATTTAGATGATATCTTTGTATTTATCTGTGGTCATGCATTATTTGCGTAAAAACATACGATATTATTTGATATTCAATAAATATGTACGTAAACGTAAATAGATCGTTTGCAACACCGCCAATGCGTGCAGAGTGGTGGTTATGTGAATGGGTTTGCTTAAGGATGATGACTTAGCAGTTTCGAGATGGTTTGTGGTAAATCCATCTGAGCGAGCGTGGATTTATTAACAGTTGGATATTCACAGCCCCCGGAGAGAAAGACCCGGGGGGTATAATCTCCTTGGGTATAATCCCCAGAAATGCAGTCATTGGTATTATATACAGAGAAATGTGTGTGCGTCATTCTCCAGTTATTATGTAACATTTAACCTTTCTTCCATGATATAGACTTAGCATTCTACAGTTGATTTGTCATTAATAGTAAACGTGTCTTGGTGTGGTGTGTGATTCTCATATATTGATTGTGTCTTCTGGAAGGTATGAGAATGTTTAAGATGTGGTTAGCGAGATTGCGCATTTAGTGCGGGTAACTTTCAAATAGTGTGATCTTCATGTGACTGTGACGTAATGCTGATGTAATGCTTGTTCGGTCACGCGTCATGTGCATGTGACCCGTCTGTTTCATTTTAGGAGTTTACGTATTGTATGAGAGTTGCATATGGATATGTATGTTAATGTGGGATATATATATATATAGTTATATATAGTTATAGGTTTCATGATGGTTACGGGTAAATATATGAATGAATAAGAAAATAACTAAGTAAAAACGAAAATGAATAAATGAATAGGTTACATGATGGTTACGGGTAAATATATGAATGAATAAGAAAATAACTAAGTAAATACCAAAATGAATAAATGAATAAACAAAGAATACGTAGATAGGTGCATGCAATGTTATTTGATATTCAGTAAGTAAATAGATGAATAGATGAATAAGTATAAAGATACATGCAATATTATTTGATATTCAATTAATAGGTAAATGAATAGATAAATAAGTAAATAGGTACATGTGATATTGTTTGATATTCACTAAATAAGTAAATGAATAGATGAATAAGGAAATAACTAGATGAATGAGTAAATAAATACGCAAATAAATAGATGAAAATCGTAAATAAACAAATAGATAAATAGGCAAATAAACAAGTAGACGAAAATAAAACTAGATTAAATTCACAAAAAACATCTGTGATATATTTACATTTTATTTGCAATCATTCA
>NC_134796.1:32196624-32199124 GCF_046742065.1 Oratosquilla oratoria
TTGTATTATATAGATAGATAATAGATAGATAGAGTTTTTATTTACCGAGGTTTTTTTTCATACATTTTGTCATCTAGGCTGGGAACCATTTTGGTTAGTATTCTCTACTTTTTTTTTTTTTTTTTTTTCCTAACAACACCTCTGGACCGTTTTTCAATCTGGAGTAAATTAGATTTTCGATTAATTTTCCCCGCCCTTCCTCCCTCCCTCCGTTCATGTATTGAAATGTTACCCTTTTGTTTGTCAACAATTTATATGTCTCTCCTCCAATCTTCCTGATATGTTTTTCCAGAGGACAAGTTTTGTTGCTGTTGTTGTTTTTTTCATCACCTCGACTCCTATGTCCTTTTCCTCCCTCACTTTTATAATTGTTTTGTTTTCCATTTTATAGTTCAGTTGTGGTCTTTTCTTACTTTTCGTTGCTTCCAATATTTTCTTTTTTTTATTTGAATTTGTTTTATTTCCTTCCTATATCTTCCTTTAACTAATATCCTTCTCTCATAACCATGTATACATCATGTGTGCATTAAAGAAGGGTTAGATAAAACCCACTGAGATTTTTTTTATTGAAAACTACAATTGGCAGAGATCCAATCGGGAGCCCTGTCAGTAAGAAACTGCTTGCATTGGTATAAACTGACCTATAGTCCTTGCGCTCCAGGTAGTCCGTTCAGAAGCGACGATGCCAATTTGACCACCAATTATCGGATCGACACTTTGGCGTGGCATCATGGGGGAAAAAGCGCTGTTGCCACGTGTCACAGAATTGATTCAAATCATTGTTATAATCTTAAAAAGTGATAATCATTATACAGCTTCCTTTACTATACCCAGAATATAAAAGATAATACATAGATGGTAAATAAGAGAGAGAGAGAGAGAGAGAGAGAGAGAGAGAGAGAGAGAGAGAGAGAGAGAGAGGCATGTACTAAGGTTGATTTGGCAGAATGGCTCACGCGGTGTGAATATCCTGAACGGACTCCTTGAGACGCATGGGCCATTCTCATTACAAGTGGTTTGTCGTTAGGCAGCATATCCCTATCTCGTATGCTGTATAGGCATACACATGTGTGGGTATTCTTATGTACATTATACGGGGTGTGCCCTATATAATCACCCAATTAAGGTGAGCGTATGCACGCGATAATGATGTGTAATTAGATCGCTGGCATCTCATCACCGACATGAGACGATCTTTTGTTAGTAAACAATGTCGCGATAAGTGCCTAGGTGTGGTCCATTATCAAACTGTACGCATCTAGCCACGGCTGAATCTAATTACTATAATATAAATTAGGTGGACTAGGATACAATCATGACAACATCAGCGATTAGATTTGGGTGATTATTTGTTCAATGCAGGCCAAGAAAAGGAGAGAACAAAAGTTTTGTAAATAAAACAACGTTTTCATTGTTAGTATTTTCTCGAGTACATGCGAAAAGTTTTACTATTTATAAAGGCCTTATCTTCTTATGGAGTTGTTTCTGCCATACTTATCTGTAGCTGACATTAAAAAGATAAAAATGAGTAAATAGGTAAATAGATCAATAAAGATAAATAGATAAATGAATAGATAAATAAGTATATAAATAATTAGGTAGGTGAATTATTAGAAAATGAATAGATAGATTAAATAAAAAGAAAATAATAATGGCGCATGCACAGAGCCTTGTGGGACTTCACTAATCATTTTCTTCAAACCCGACATCCTCTCCTTCACAACTATTCTTATCAATCTATCCCTCAAGAAACCCTAAAACCCTTCCATTAGGATCCCTGTAAGCCCTTCTATGGAGTCAATTTTCTATACTCATCTCTGGTAAGATATTTGATCAAAAACTTTCTCCTGGTCATTGTATACGCAGCCCCTCCAGCCATCATTCTCTTGTACCACGTCAATCTCTCATTGATAAAACTTTGACAGAGTTTAGTCATATGATCTTCGTTTTCTGAATGTGGATTGGCTTCCAACAAAGACTTTCTTATCGTCCATTTTTTTTTCTTTTTTCTTTTTTTTTACATATATGTCTTCCACAATTCTCTCACACGTTTTAGTTGTCCTGCTGGGTAAGGTCAGCTGTCTATTATTTAGAGAGTTCACCTCGCTTCCTCTTTTTTTTTTTTTTTTTTCCTTCCTTTTTTTATTGGAACTAAACCGACACTTTTCCAATATCTAGGGGTGCAAACACACACACGCACACTCATGCACGCACACACACATGCACATACACGCGCGCGCACTCATGCATACGTACACAAACACACATACACACACACACACACACATACACACACACGCACACACAATGGTATGATAAATTAGAGAATAGGACACGGGACCCCACGAGCGTTGCTCTTTTCCTGTATATTACAAGTAAATAAATACATATCCATATGCACACTCATACACATACACACACACACAAACACACACACACACACACACACACACACACACACGCACACACACGCACACGCACACACACACACAAACACGTA
>NC_134796.1:32201624-32204124 GCF_046742065.1 Oratosquilla oratoria
ATATATATATATATATATATATAATGAAAATAAACGTTTACAGTATGTTTTGTGCACATGGAAAATATTATGAAGTAAGGAAAGTGAAAATGTAGATGTTTTGCTCCTCTCGACGATGGCGTCGATATTCATCTCAGGGTAATAGAATGTCAACGTTATGACGTCATATCGACTGGACCCAAAGGAATGACTGTCATCTGTTCCCGTTATTATTATTTGCGTTTGAAATGTAATCATTAAAATATATGATATCAGACATTAAATCAATGGGATTTGCAATATATAATTTCAACAATAAATTAGATTTTACAATGACAGATGAAATGAGATAGTTTATGTTTGACGGTGTTCCAAAGATATTTAAAAAAAAAATTATGATTTCAGTCAGAATGGAATATATAGAGCTTGCTATCGGATCGAACTGATTATAAATATTTGCTACAATATTTATATAATACATAAAGAATATTTATATATTATGATATATTATGTCAAAAACTACAAGACAGATTGTGCATTATTTCATAGGTAATAATATTTCCATATACTACTATTTTCTATATTTCTGTTGAAAAGAAATCAGAAATGAAGATGGAAAATTAATTTGAATACAAACAATGGAAAATATTGTGTAATGACCCTGCCCCCTCTTCACATTTTGTTTTATTTATTCTCTTTTATTTTGTTTTTTGTCTTCGCCTCCGTATGATATTCCCCTTTATTATAGTCTGAGTCTGAGTCTATATACATAGTTTATAGTCTATAGTTCGTCCAGGTACACGTCTCGCTAAATTAACTTTAATACTCTCTTTTATTTCCCATCTATGAGTTATTTTATCTTGCTTTTTTTACATTCTGTATATAGTAATGAAACCTGTATATCACTTCTTAAGATTATAAGAACAACAATTACCTGTAGCCCATCTTACCTGTCTCACCTGTAACACCTCGGCGTGGCAACCTGGGAGGGAAAAAGCGCTGTTGCCACGTGTCATATCATTTATTCAAATCTTTGTTATAATTCTAAAAAAGTGATACTCATTGTATTATACAAAATGAAATGTCTCATAGATGGGAAATAATAAAGAGAGAAAGAGAGAGAGAGAGAGAGAGAGAGAGAGAGAGAGAGAGAGAGAGAGAGGGGGGGGGCATGTACTAAGATTGATTTGGCAGAATGACACATCCTGAACGGACTCCATGAAACGCACAGACTATAATTATGGAAGCACGGTAACCAGTTTCTTTTGACACGTATGTATCTAAAAATATATTAATCATTTATTACAATTTGGGAGAATATTGGTTTCTAAATCATTCTCTTGGATTCTGTTTTCTTTTCATCCTCTTCCTGTAATGTGTCGATACAAAACTCGCAGCATATCTACCCAAAGATACAAAGAATTCATTAGATTTACATGAGAAACCAAACACTCTCCTTTCTACTACCCAAAATATTTATAATTAGTACTGACCACGTGTAAAACTCCCGAAAGTTTCGTAAACTGAGAATATATATGCTATTTTGAAAAATCGTTTGTTCCAATATTATTTCTACGTCATTTCCTGAGCGGGCACATTTCAGCAATATCTTTTTTTGGTGGAAACTATAAATCTAAATATTTCCTTGGCAAGAAAATAAATTTAAAAAATGACTCATGTGTTGGGGTATTTTGCCAGCATTGGAAATGGGTAAGGCCTTGTTCATACTAGCGGTTTGAACAGCGCGGAAACCGCAGCTGTACTGTATAGTCAAAGGAAAAACTGCAAGGTTGTGAGAACGCCTCCATTGACTTACAATGTAAAGAACCGCCGCGATTCAAACTGCTAGTGTGAATAGGGCCAAAGAGTAAGAAAACGTCAATTCTGAGGTACAAAATGGTAAAAGAAGGAATTGCAAAATCAAATATAGAAAAGAACATACTTGTATTTTCATTTGGGAAATTTGTCCCAGGAATAAGATTATGAGAAAGATTTATAAATTAATGAGGAAAAAATGAAAATTGGTGGAGATCAAAAGAAAATGAAAAACTGATCCGCCCAAGGCAGATGTATGCTTCAATGGTACGACCCCTTATAAAAATAATAATAATGATACTGATAATAATAATAATAATAATAATAATAATAATAATAATAATAATAATAATAATAATAATGATAATAATAATAATAATAATAATGATGATGATGATGATGATGATGATGATGATGATGATGATGATGATGATGATGATGATGATGATGATGATGATGATGATGATGATGATAATAATAATAATAATAAATGAATAAATAAATAAAAAAATAAAGAAGAAGAAGAAGAAAAATAATAATAAAAATAATAATAATCATCATCATCATCATCATCAGATGAAAATAGATAAAAAAATAAAATAAAAGAAACATCAAAGAAGATTAAGTAAAACAGTTCCTGCCTAGCAGGGACAACATACAAAGGAAAACCAAATAAAGTAGAACTTTCAGTACTATAAAAAAGAAA
>NC_134796.1:32211624-32216624 GCF_046742065.1 Oratosquilla oratoria
CCCAAATGGAAGCCCTCTCCCTTGGTCTAAAATTCAGCACCAACATTAACCCAAAGAAATTGAACGACTACATAGGGAAGAACTACAACTGGAAGGACAGCGACATCGAGTCCGGCTTCAAACAAGGTGTTCTATTATGCTGTTCCATTGCAGCCAGGGACAACAGCAAGACCATCCCCAGGAGATACGTTCGCGCCCTTCAAGAACTCCTTAACAATGACGACATCATCATCACGACCGCCGACAAAGGAGGTGGCGTTGTCATCATGAACAAGAGGGTCTACACCAACAAAATGGAACGTTTACTCTCTGACCAATCCACATATTGTAAACAAAGGGACGGTACAGCCAGCAAAGAAGCCAAGAAGTTCAACACCGACATCAGAAAAATCCTCAAAAGAACCGAAAAGGGAAAAAAAAAAAAAAAAAGACTCCTCTACCTCCTAGAGGAAGACCCAACAATCCCATCCATGAAAGGACTTCCGAAAATCCACAAACAGGACATTCCCCTCCGACCTATAACTTCTGGCATAGGTAGCGCACCACATAGACTAGCCAAGCTATTAGCCAAACCTCTTTCATCCTCCTTAGGTAGCATTAGCGGAACACACCTTAGAAACTCCTCCGACCTAATAGACAAACTCAACACATTTGACTTCACAGACCAACGCCTGATAAGCTTTGACATTACTTCCCTCTACACAAACGTAACAATAGACGGTGCCCTTCGGGCTGTTAAAGAAACAGTACAACACACCTTAGAAACTCCTCCGACCTAATAGACAAAGTCAACACATTTGACTTCACAGACCAACGCCTGATAAGCTTTGACATTACTTCCCTCTACACAAACGTAACAATAGACGGTGCCCTTCGGGCTGTTAAAGAAACAGTACAACACATTGACACCGACAACTTACCCATCAACAAGCGTGACTACTTGGAGTTGGTGGATAGGTGCATAAAATTTGGTTCTTTTGCTTTTAACAAGCAGGAATACAGACAACATGAGGGGCTTCCAATGGGGTCTCCATTGAGTGCGGTGGCAGCATCGCTCTACATGGAGACTTTGGAAAGGGACCACCTTCTGCATATCGTCCCAGCTAACTCCAAGTGGTACCGTTATGTTGACGACATCCTCTTCATTTCACACAAAACAAACGACACAAGAAACATACTGGAACAACTGAACAACGTGGACAAAAGAATTAAATTCACAGTAGAGGAAGAGACCAACGGTTCCCTACCTTTCCTAGACGCTGTCGTCATCAGATCGGACAGCAGCGCTAGGTTCAAGGTATACCGTAAACCGACAAACAAAGACGACTTCATCCACTATTTTAGCGCACACGACGAGAAGACCAAATCAGGGGTTATCATTGGGTTTTACCTTAGGGCTCTTAGAATATGCAGCGAGGAGTATTTACAAGAGGAAATTGAATACGTAACCGCTGCGTTCAGGAACCTAAGGTACCCAGAGGGCATGTTAGGGACGTCACTACGGAAAGCCATTAAAATCAGACAGAGGAAAGGATGTGAAGAGAGGACAGATTTACGATACCTTGTGGTTCCTAACTCTGGCCTCTCTCACATGCTTTCCAAAACGTTGAGACAGACAGGACTCATCATAGTAAATGACACAGGGAAGAAAATAGGACACTTGACCACCAACAGAACCAAGACAAACCGTGATAATAGCATCGTTTACAAAATTCCCTGCAAAGGATGTGACTGTGCATACTACGGAGAGACATACAGAGGACTTAACAACAGACTCAAGGAACACAAAGCGGACATTAGACACCACCGAGAAACCAACGCTCTAGTTAACCACATTGACACAGAGGGACATTTGCCTAACTGGGAGGGTTCCACCATTCTAGCTAAAGGACTACACAAGAAACAACGGAAAATAATTGAATCACTTTACATTGCCAACCACAAAAACACAAACAAGAGAACTGGTGACTCGAAATGGACAAAATCTACCGCGACACTTGCCCTCCAAGAATGGCTTCCCAGACCCCCCGACCCTAAGTAGATACCTTTTTCCCACTTCGGCCTACCCTCTCCAGCTTTCTTCCTTTCACTCTGAAGTTCCTCCATGCTACCTTGCCCCAACTTTTTATCATGATTTATTCTTTTAATGCTATTTGTTAATATTTATTTTCAACACTATTATTATTATCATTGTTATTATAACTATTATTTATTTATTACTTCTATCATTATATATTTATAATTTTATCATTACGTTTTTATTCTTATTATTACCATCTTTATTATTATTACTTTCATTATCTTTATTATCATTATTGTTATTATCATTGTTACTATTTAAATATTTATTAATTTTTCGTTTTTATTATCATTGTTTTCACCATTATTGTCATAATTAATATTAATAATTTTAATTTCTTGGTTATTAGTATTATCGTTTTTATTCTTATTATTGTTTTTATTACTATTACTTTTATTTTATTGTTATTATTTCCTGTATTGCTACTATCATTTTTGTTAATATTATTATTTAAATATTTATCTTCATCGTTATCATTACTATTGTTACATTTTCTATTAATAATTTCTTTTGTATTAGTGTTATCATATTTAATTGTAAAAATGTCTTCATTGTTACGTGAGCCACAATGTGATGTTCACAATCGCCACCAACTATGGTAACTCGGAGAGGTGGTGAGGTCCACCCCATGTATATAATGCCCACAGCCCGTTTGTACACATATTCCTTTGAAAAAGCATACCTGCGAAACTAGTCAGGAATAAACTCAAGACCAAGACTCCTGTGTTTCCTATTCCGCTTACATCATATATATATATTATATATATACTTAGGGCGCAGGTTCTCCTTGATACACACTCAGTTAAGCACCACAGCATTGTCACAATTATTTATATTCTTCCTAATATTTTCAATTCTCCTCTCTATAGTTCTGACTTTGGGAGGGTGATCGAAAATCAATTGTCCAAAGTTATCCATTTTAATAACAAATTCGACGTTTAGACTTCCAGGAGTCATTTTCAAAATAATTACATTTATCAAACCACAATTACAAAGAACACAGAACAACTACATTCTTACGGAAGAAGATAAATAATTGTGACAATGCTGTGGTGTTTAACTCAGTGTATATATATATATATATATATATATATATATATATATATATATTATATATATATATATATATATATATATATATATATATGTATATATATACACATATATATGTATATATATACATATATATATATATGTTTCATTAAAAGTGATAGCTAGTTGTGCATTAATAATTTTCTTAAAGGTATTTTCCATATACCTTATTATGGATTTGTGTTCCTTAGGAAGGAAATATATGACCTGGCTGTATGTAGTCATATTAGCCAAGTCATAAATTTCCTTCCTAAGGAACACAAATCTATAATAAGGTATATGGAAAATACCTTTAAGAAAATTATTAATGCACAACTAGCCATCACTTTTAATAAAACATGCATTAGAGAAAAACTCCTGCCCAAATACACTGAATATATATATATATATATATATATATATATGCAAAGAACTCACAAAACACACGTGATGAACTATTTTTGTAGAAACCAAAGGGAAATTGAAAAAAAAAACAGATACCGAACGTTTTCGTCTATTAAGACATTTTCAAAGGTACAAGATACCTGTCTGTTCCTTTGACAATGTCTTAATAGACGAAAAAGTTCGGTATCTGTTTTTTCAATTTCCCTGTGGTTTCTGCACATATATATATATATTTATATATATATATATATATATGTATATATATATATATTTGAATATATGTATGTATATATGTATATATTTACATATATGTATATATATATATATATATATGTATATGTATGTATGTACGGATATGTATATATTTACATATATATATATACATATATATATATATATATATATGTTATATATATACATAATTTTCAAACACCGGACTAAGGGTAACAGAATTTACTAGTAGAAAATTCTATTACTGTGTCTAGTGTTTGAAATTTTCTGACATATATATACATACATATATACATATATATATATATATATATATATATATATACATATATATATATATATTATATATATAATATATATATATATATATATATAAAAGGAAGAACTAAAAGATTTTTGTGGCAAAAAGTATCTTTATGGGATGTATTAAAATATGATTTCCTGGCCCTATATTTTGCTTTATCTAACATATTTAGGATATTTCAAGCCCGATGCAATGTCATATATTTTTCTTTTTTCTTGGTCTAAAAACTCTGAACTGCAAGCTCTTAAAAACATGGATGAAAAAAACAGAAACCTTAAGGAGTTCAATAATAATGTTATTTTCAAAAACAGTACTGCCAAAGAACTCCTCATTAAAAAATCCCCTCGCAATATTGTAGGATGTGTCTATAGTATCCCCTGTAAACACTATCTCCTGTTATATTGGCCAAACTGGTAGAGAATTAATATAAGGATGAATCAACACAGATATATTATATGGACGGAGCCAAATGTCTAGTGGGGGGGTTTTCCATGTAAAGGACACAAACCATAGCATTGACTGGGACAATGTCAAAAAAATTGTTGCATGTAATTCTGATTTAAAAAGGAACATCATTCAATCCAGTTTTATAAAGAACAATTTTGATAATAACATCAACTTTTGGTTTGTTTAAACTAGATCATTTCATAAATAATAGGATAATAAAGCAGTACCATGGCTCCTAATTGTGCCAGATGTCCTGTGGACTTTTCGGCCACATGGTAATACTCTTTTGTATTTGCTGTTTTATTGTTTTATTATTACTATTATTATTTCCATGTATATATGAATGTGTGTGTATGTATGTATATTGTCTGAAGGTTTCATGTGGCTATAACCTTCCCCAGTTTTCTTATTTCTGTATAGATATTGTTTTCCATTTCTCTTTATTGTACTCTGAGGATGTCA
>NC_134796.1:32221624-32226624 GCF_046742065.1 Oratosquilla oratoria
TATATATATATATATATATATATATATATATATATATATATATATATATATATATATACATAATATTTGATGTCTGCACATCTTCCGCGTTGTCCGAAGCGGCAGCAGACCGTTGGAAGGGAATCGGCAAACAGACCAAATAAACCCAATCAATCTCTGTTTATTAACATCTCCCCCTCCCCCTCCCTCCCTTCCTCATTCTCCCTCCCTCACTCTCTCTCTCTCCCTCCCTTCCTCCATATCTCTCTCTCTCTCTCTCTCTCTCTCTCTCTCTCTCTCTCTCTCTCTCTATCTATCTATCTATCTATCTATCTATCTATCTATCTATCTATCTATCTATCTATCTCTCTCTCTCTCTCTCTCTCTCTCTCTCTCTCTCTCTCTCTCTCTCTCTCTCTCTCTCTCTCTCTCTCTCTCTCTCTCTCTCTCTCTCTCTCTCTCTCTCTCTCTCTCTCTCTCTCTCTCTCTCTCTCTCTCTCTCGTTTTCTCTTTCCCCTTCTCTATCTATCAATCTTTTTCTCATTCTATCTATCTATTCGCTCATTTTTGTATATTTGTATTCGTCTGTTTCCGCCAATATATAGACAAATTATAACGTAACAAAAAAAAACAAAAAAAAAAAAGGAAAATAATAATGGCACAAGAAAAGAAGTCACCCAATATGAGTGGTGTCCCACAAAGACGAATAGAATTGGCCGACGACAGCCAGGAAATTAATAAATGAAAAAAAAATAATCGACGCGATATACAAAAGTGGGATACATACATATATATATGTATATATTGCCCTTCCAATATGATATCCTGGTACACCCTCCCTCCCAACCCACTTCTCCACTTCGGTCCTCTCCAGCCAACGCTTCCCGGGAAACAAGACCAATAAACCCCCCTTCCTCCCCCCCTCTTCCTCCCCCCCATCCTATTCCCCCAGCCCCATCTATCCTATTCCTCCGGCCCCCTGCTATTTCTCTCCATCCCCCTTCCTCTTTCCCCCTGTCCCCCCTAACCCCCTCGCCCCTCCTACCCCCCTTGCCCCTCCTCGCTCCCCTCATAGCTTTTACTATCCCCCTTCGCACCACCTAACCCTATTAAAGCCCTTCCCCAAACTGACCCCCACCCCGCCCGTCCTATTTCCTCGCCCCCTCCTACCCCTCGCCCCCAGACTATTCCTCCCTCGCCCCCCTCGCTACCTCCTAACCCCCTCACCCCTCCTAACCCCCTCACCCCTTCTATCCCCCTCATCCCTTCTATCCCCCTCACCCCTTCTATCCCCTCGCCCCCTCCTACCCCTTTTTAGAGCCCCCTCTTTTCCCCCTCCGACCCCTTTCGCCCTTCCTAACCTCCTCCTAGCTTCTCCGATCCCCCTCGCCCCTCCTAACTCCCCTCACCCCCTTCTAACCCCTCTCGCCCTTCTATCCCCCCCATCCCTTCTATCCCTCTCGCCCCTCCTAATCCCTTTCAGAGCCCCCTCTTATCCCCCCTTCTACCCCCTTCGCCCTTCCTAACCCCCCTCATGGCTTCTCCTACCCCCCTCATCCCCCTCCTAACCCCACTCGCCCTTTCCTAACCCCCCTCACCCCCTTCTAACCCCCCTCGCCCTTTCATAGCCCCCTCTTATCCCCCTCGTGCACCCCCCCACACACACACCAGAACCGGTTCCATGTACACATCTCTCTTTCAATGTCAGTCATCCGTAGCAGGCCGACATTCAATAAGTACTCTATTTTTCTTTTCCTTTTTTCCTTTTTTTCTCTGAAAAAGAAAATGAAAAATAGGAAAAAGAAAACGGAATGTAACAAAAGTTAAAAAAGAAATGAGGTTACGGCTGGCCACCGTGGCTCCGATGTTGAGGGTTCTGTTGTAAGAACTGTTGGCAAAGTGCTGACCCAGATTGTATATGAAGACACAATATTGTCTGTTTTTTTATGTATTTTTTTTAATCTGGCATAAACTGCAGGTCCCGGCCCTTCAGCCTATCTCTGATTGGTTGTCCAACGCAGTCTCTGGATAAGATTTTTTTTTTTTTTTTTTTCAAAAATGTGGTATTATTAGTCGGATATGTTTTTGATAAGCCTATCGGGGACCAAAAGAATACTGATCAAAAAATAGAATAAATAAATAGATGAATAAATAGATGAATAGATAAATGAATAAATAGAAATATATAAAAGAATTAAAATGAAAAAATAAGATTGATTAATTAGTTGATTGATTAATAAATGAATATAAGTAAAACAAATAAAACAATGTAGAATAGATAAACGAATAAATAATTGAATAGATGAATGAAAACACAAATGTAAAACAATAAATCAATAGATAAACTAATGAATAAGTAAATGAGAGTATGAAATAAAACATAATAGATAAGTAGGTAAATGAAAACCGAAATACAAAACAATAAACAGTAAAATGAATAAGTCAACGAAAACAAGAATTAAAGCCAAGCAAAACAAAATAGATAAACATCCCCATCCATAAGCTTGTCTAACCCTTTCTTAAAACAACCAATAGTTTCAGCGCTCACTACATGGTTACTAACTCTATTCCATTCGTTGACCACCCTATTAGTAAACCAATTCTTGCCTATTTACTTCTTAGATATAAATATGTCCAGTTAAAATCAATTAGTGCGAGTCCTGTCCTGTTGTATTAATATGATGACCTTATTTGTGTCACCCTTGTTAAAGCCTTTGATCCACTTGAACACCTCTATTAGATCACCCCGCACTCTGCGTCTTTACAGAGAGTGAAGTTAATGTGCCTAAGCCTCTCTCCGTAAGGTAAATTTCTGAGCCCACGTATCATTTTGGTCATTCTCCTCTGTACTGACTCTAATGAATTGATGTCCATTATATAAGACGGAGACGAAAACTGTGCTGCATAGTCAAGGATGGGTCTAACTAACGCTAGATAGAGTTTAATAATTACCTCTTCACTTCTATTCGTAACCGTCCTAGCATTGAAACCTAATGCTCTGTTAGCTTTATTCCTGGCACTAATGCACTGTTTCCTGGATTTAAGATCAGGACTCACTAAAACTCCCAAGTCTCTCTCGCACTCTGTTTTCTATAAACACGTTGCACTTTGAGATATTGAACTCCAGTTTCATCGACCATGTGAACAATTTGTTAAGATCATCTAGCAGAATCTTGGCGTCGTCTCCTGTCCTATTTTAGTGTCGTCCGCAAACTTACTAACATCACTATTAATCTCATTGTCCAAGTCGTTTATGTACAAAATAAACAATAAGGGACCCAAAACCGAGCCCTGGGGAACTCCACTAGAAACACTCCCCCATTTGGATTTTACACCATTTATGGTAACCCCGCTGTTTTCTGTCACTGATCCAAGCTCTAATCCATTCTAACACTTTTCCTCATATACCATGGGCTTTGATTTTATTTAGTTGTCTCTGGTGTGGCACCTTGTCAAACGCTTTGCTAAAGTCAGGGTAAATAAAATTGTAGCTATCATTGTTATCTGATGACTTACATACGCTATTGTAAAAAGATAGAAGATTAGTTACACATGACTTACCTTTGGAGAAACCAAGCTGTTAGTCACGAATCAAAGTATGTCTCTCGATATAACATCTGAGTCTATTAACTATTTTTGATCCAGGCATTTTACCTGTAACTAATGTCAAAGTGATTGGCCTGTAGTTGCAAATAGACGATTTACCTCCATTTTTTTAAAACAGGAACAACGTTTACCTACCCCCAAGCAATAGGCACAAAACTAGTGTCTACCGACTTAAATATTTCTGTTAACTGGCCGCAGATTTCAAATATATACTCCTTGAGCACTCTCGGAAAATTTTCGTCTGGACCCGGGTATTTTGTCTTGTTACTTCTTCCTTACTAATGCTGATCTTAGTCTACTTTCTTCATCCCCACTGAAAATCGGATCGCAGTCAGGTACCTTATCTAATCTCTCCTTAGTAAACACTGAGAGAAAATATTTGTTAAACGCCTCATTCATTTTTTCCTCCGATTCTATCATGATATTTTCGTCGTTTTTAATTGGGCCTCTCCTTTCCTCATTTTTTGTTCTGTAGAGATGAAAGAAACCCTTTGGGTTGAATCTAGCTTGTCTGGCAACCTTAATTTCATTGTTATGTTTCGCTGTGCTCGTGTTCTTTTTAACCAGTCTTGCCATATCATTATATTTGGATCTAAGGTGTGTTTTCCCGTTTTTTATTCTTGTTTAAGGTCCTCTTTTCATTCCGATCTCACATTTCAGCCTATCCGTCATCCATTTGGGAGTATTACTATTCTTCCGTATTGACTTGAGAGGAATAAATATATTTTGTGCATTTAGAATTAAAGCTGTTAGATTAATGTACATTTCATCCAAATCACTGACCAGGCTATTGACCTTGCGCTTGTACATTACCTGACCCAAGGTACGTATATTCCCCTCCGTGACCCGCCACCTGACCGCGCTAATGACGTCCGGACTGACCGTGTATCTTACTTTGTCACACACCCCTGGGTCAGTCTCGTATGTGACCAAATGCCTTAAATACTTTCTCATCTTATCAAAATTGGCTCTCCTGAAGTCTGGTACTAGAACGTTATTCTTACTATTTACTTTACAAATTGTATTAAATTTTATTTCTTGATGATCGCTAGAGCCTAGACTATCTTCCACTTTTACGTTTCTCGTTAGGTGCTCATTATTAGTTAAAAGTAAATCAGAGTATTCTTTCCCCTCGTAGGATTGGTAATCATTTGTTTTAAGAAATCATCCTGCATCACATCTAAGAAATTTTGCGCTTCCATAGAACAAATAGTAAATAAAAACACGAAACTAAACCAAAACAAAATAAACAAATAAACAAACAAATGAACAAATAAATGAGACAATTACGTTTCCAAGGACATTGGTTAACTCTCTGGCTGAATAAAACTGACTGGACAAAAGAAAGACACACAAAGAGAGCCGCCACTTCGGTACCGCGATGGTGGTCGACCATCTGGAGCGAAGTCCTCAAC
>NC_134796.1:32231624-32236624 GCF_046742065.1 Oratosquilla oratoria
TTCTTATGTTAACATTGCAAAAGGGTATTCATCAATATTATTTATAAAATCAAAATCTCGTAAACATTTCCCTCTAGTCTTTTAATGAATTCTTCAGTTTTTATAATCCATTTAAACAAAACCAAAAGGGAAAAAATCATAATAGGTGAAAATATTCATCAAATATAAACAAAAAAAATCAATTAATAAGATAAATTCTAGGTTTGCCCCCCATCTTTACTCTTCTCCCGTTTTCTTTTGCTATTTTCACGTCGATTCACAACCTTCCATCCCTTAAACTAAATGAATAAATAAATGAATAATTGAAAAAAAAATAATGATTATAAAGCAAAATAAAAAAAATTACATAAAAAAATAAAATAAAATCAAATAAAATAAGATAAAATAAAATAAAATAAAATAAAATAAAATAAAATAAAATAAAATAAAATAAAATAAAATGATAATAAAAATCATCATATAGCTACCACAATGACCAGTATCATTTGCCGACCAATGGTAAGTCTATTTCATTATATAAGAACATATTACGAGATTAAAATTCATAGGTCGTAAAAGAGTCATTTGAGTCCTAGATCTGCAATGCTGTAGGAGTCGTCTTTGTTTACATCATAGATTTAAGATTCACTTTACGAGGTCGTAAAAGACCGAAGTCGTAACATTACTCTCTCTCTCTCTCTCTCTCTCTCTCTCTCCTCTCGATTTCGCTCTCTCTCTCTCTCTCTCTCTCTCTCTCTCTCTCTCTTTTCTCTCTCTCTCTCTCTCTCTCTCTCTTCTGTCTCTCTCCCTCTCTCTTCGACCTCTCTCTCTCTTCTCTCTCTCTCTCCCCCACTCTCTCTCTCTCTCCTCTCTCTCTCTCTCTCTCTCTCTCTCATCTCTCTCCCCTCTCTCTCTCTCTCTCTCTCTCTCTCTCTCTCTCTCTCTCTCTCTCTCTCTCTCTCTCTCTCTCTCTCTCACCACCCCACTCTCTCTCTCTCTCTCTCCCTCTCACCTCCTCTCTCTCTCTCTCTCTCTCTCTCTCTCTCTCTCTCTCTCTCTCTCTCTCTCTCTCTCTCTCATTCTCTCTCTCTCTCATTCTCTCTCTCTCTCTCTTTTCTCTCTCTCTCTCTCTCTCTCTCTCTCTTCTCTCTCTCTCTCTCTCTCTCTCTCTCTCTCTCTCTCTCTCTCTCTCTCTCTCTCTCTCTCTCTCTCTCTCTCTCTCTCTCTCTCTCTCTCTCTCTCTCTCTCTCTCTCTCTCTCTCTCTCTCTCTCTCTCTCTCTCTCTCTCTCTCTCTCTCTCCTCTCTCTCTCTCTCTCTCTCTCTCTCTCTCTCTCTCTCTCTCATTCTCTCTCTCTCTCTCTCTCTCTCTCTCTCTCTCTCTCTCTCTCTCTCTCTCATTCTCTCTCTCTCTCTCTCTCTCTCTCTCTCTCTCTCATTCTCTCTCTCTCTCTCTCTCTCTCTCTCTCTCTCTCTCTCTCTCTCTCTCTCTCTCTCTCTCTCTCTCTCATTCTCTCTCTCTCTCTCTCTCTCTCTCTCTCTCTCTCTCTCTCTCTCTCTCTCTCTCTCTCTCTCTCTCTCTCTCTCTCTCTCATTCTCTCTCTCTCTCTCATTCTCTCTCTCTCTCTCTCATTCTCTCTCTCTCTCTCTCATTCTCTCTCTCTCTCATTCTCTCTCTCTCTCTCTCATTCTCTCTCTCTCTCTCTCTCTCTCTCTCTCTCTCTCTCTCTCTCTCTCTCTCTCTCTCTCTCTCTCTCTCTCTCTCTCTCTCTCTCTCCATCTATCATTCTATCTATCTATCTATCTATCTATCTATCTATCTATCTCATTCTCTCTCTCTCTCTCTCTCTCTCTCTCTCTCTCTCTCTCTCTCTCTCTCTCTCTCTCTCTCTCTCTCTCTCTCTCTCTCTCTTTCTCTCTCTCGTTATACTTTGCTTATTGTACGAAAGAGACAAGAAATAAAACATATAGAAATTAACAAATAAACAGACAGAGTAAGGGATAGAGAAATAGAAAGAGAGAGAGAGAGAGAGAGAGAGAGAGAGAGAGAGAGAGGTTGGAAGGAGGTGAATAGGGGAAAGGAGGATGGTAGAGAGAGAGAGAGAGAGAGAGAGAGAGAGAGAGAGAGAGAGAGAGAGAGAGAGAGAGAGAATGTTTGAAGACTAATTAGACAATCCAAACGTGATAACACTGGTTCTCGACCCGTTTCAGGCCAGGAACGGAGCATCACGAGTGAAAGCACAAAATTTATCGTAGACCATCTCTTTTTATAAGTAATAATAAAAAGAGATATACATAGATAGCAAATATTTTGGTTTGAAACATATTTCTTATAAACATAAAAATCTTAGACATACTGTAGACCACTAAAAAGGTCACCATGAACCACTTCTATAGATCCACTGTCCACTTCTAAAGACCCACTGAAATATATGGATCAATCTTTAATTCATTATCAAATGCATTGGACATCCTGTGGACCAGTAAAGAAACAATATGGACAGCTTCTAGACTCTAGAGATTTACGGTCCACTACCGGACAGCTGCTGAAATAGAAAGAACCAACGTCTCTGAGAACGAATCAAAGTATTTTGAGATCGAGTGACAAGAGGCAAGACTCGAAGATTGGTTTTTGGTCTTTGTCGAACTAATTAAAGGATGACAAAAACAGGAACAGAAGAGAGCAACGTCTTCGTTCGAAAGGAAGACTTCTGTCTGTCTTCACAAAAGAATGGAGAAGACTGCAAGAGACCGTAAGGCCTACACCAGGCAGTTCCATGCCCATTACCACCTGTCATCTCCATCCATAAAGATATCTCATCTTCTCTTGAAATAACCAATAGTATCAGTGCTCATTATAAGATCATAAGAACAAACCATTGTAGGAGACTGCAAGGGACCATAAGCCCTACACTTGGCAGTTCCATGTCCATAAAGTTATCTAACCTTCTCTTAAAACTAATTTTGTTTCAGCGCTCACTATATGGTTACTAAGTCTATTCCATTCGTTAACTACTCTAAACCAGTTTTCACCAATTTTCTTCTTCAACCTAAATTGGTCCAATTTAAACCCATTACTACGCGTCTTCATGTCCTCGTCGACTTATAAGAATCTCTCGACATGATAAGGGAATGATAAAACCAATGATGAACGTGAATAGGCAAAAAACTACATAAAGATCATTTCTATTCAGTTTTACAGAACATTCACTGAACATTCCGTAAACTTTTAAAAGCATTAGAGTATAGGAATGAGAAAGACTGTAAGAGACCATAAGGTCTACACTAGGTAGTTCAATTCCTATTACCACCTGTCACTCCTATCCAATCTTCAGTTGGGATGAGGGAAATAGACGAACTAGCATTAACATTAACAAAGAAGAAGCAGTCAAACAGATTGGTAGACTTGAAACTACAAAACCACAGGGTCCAGACAAAAAAAAAAAAAAAAAAAAAAAAAAAAAAAAAAAATTATGAAGGATTCAGCTGTTCACTAAGCACTATTAATTAAAAAGGATATTAAAAGAGGGCCTGGTCACAGCTACTTTGACATAGAAATCCCATGCAACAGATGTATAAAACCTTTTAGTGACAATTGTAACATTATATCAAAGGACCAATGACTGTTACCTTCTTGTATGTGGTGGTCAATCTTGCAAGAAGGACATCAAAACTGCCCATTTTCAAAACCCTTTTCAACCCTCCATCAGGAGGTGCAGCCCTGAGGGGATGACACACGGTCTCCGGGCCGGACCCAAGATCTTTCACAAATATTCCTTACACTTTTCCACACATGGACAGCTGACAACCGGCGACTGATCACTTCTTCGTACCCATGTCATCCAATAACAAAGAAATAGTCTCACATTGATACAACACACAGACCACAGTCCAGCATTTCTTTCCAAAAGGATCTATGGAAGGGTCGAGGACTGTGACCACCAAATGTAGACCTACGAGGTTTTGCTCAGTGGTCCTCGAGGGAACAAGGTACGAAAAAAGGGCAAAGGTCAAACCCATCTTTAGAAAAAAAGGTCAACAGGAGACCAAGGCACTACAGGTCAGCCATCTTGGCATCCAAGATCAGTTTTAATAGATGATGTAGAAAAAAAATTTGGCAGGAGAAAATATTGACCTTTAAGCCTATTTTTCGTCTTCCACTTGTTATACCTGTGTATCTTTTCTTCTATTTTATTTTTTCTCTCTCTGTCTCTTATTCCTGTTTTAAATAAACTTCTTTTTTTGTGTGTGTGTTTCTCTCTCTCTCTCTCTCTCTCTCTCTCTCTCTCTCTCTCTCTCTCTCTCTCTCTCTCTCTCTCTCTCTCTCTCTCTCTCTCTCTCTCTCTCTCTTTTATTTTTTTCTGTCTTTCTTCTTCTTCTTCTTCTTCTTCTTCTTCTTCTTCTTCTTCTTCTTCTTCTTCTTCTTCTTCTTCTTCTTCTTCTTCTTCTTCTTCTTCTTTTTCTTCTCCTTCTTCTTCTTCTTCCTGTTTTACATACTCCTCTTTTTCTTGTTCATATTTCTTTCTCTCTTCTTCCTATTTTACATACTCCCTTTTTTTCCTTTGCGTAATTCTCTTTCTTCCTGCTCTTTTTCTTTTTCTTTATCATTCTTTTTTATTTTCTCTTTTATTTGCCGTATTCTCTCCTCTCTTTCCATACCATTTTCTTCCTGTTACTCTTCTTCCTATTCGTATTCTTCTTTCATTCATTTTTTTTTCCTCTCCACTCTTTCTTTTACGTTAATTACGTTGAACTTGTACTGTCCCTCCTTCCTGCTGTCCTCGTTATATCTCTCCTTCATCACATCCATGAGTGAGGTCGTGAATTTTTAATTTTTTTTTTTTTCCGAACCTGTCTAGAATTTTTTTGGGGGGATGAGAAAGATGTCTACATGGGAGCTTGCTCGGAGTGACCGTGGGGACTGGTGCAGGTGTGTAAATGAAGCAACTTCTTTTTTCACTTAAAACTAAACCACTCTCCTTTCCCTGCAGGTGGTGCACGAGGTGAGAGAGCGACGAAGAAG
>NC_134796.1:32241624-32246624 GCF_046742065.1 Oratosquilla oratoria
GGTTCTGAGTATATTGTTTCTCTCCCCCCACCCCCGTCTCCCCCCACCCCCCCACTCCCGCTCCCACCTTGCGGACCTCTTGTTTCCCCACATCTAATTATCATTGCATTAGGAGGATTGCTTTCTGATTCCATACTGAGTGTATTTTTCAGAGGTTTTGTAGTTTCTCCCTTCGTTCTTTGAAAAAAAAATAACTTCGCCATGTCAGGCACCTTCTAGTGCATCCGATTTCATATCTTAGTGTGCTTTCCAAAGGCGCTGCAATTTCTACTCTGCGTTCTTTAAAGATTTTCGGATTATGCCATGCCAATTCCAGCCTTCCAGTGTGAGCCCATGTCTGAGTGTGTCCTCCAGAAGTACTGCATTTTCTGCTCTGCGTTCTGTAAGAAATTTTGAGTTTCGCCATCCCATCTTGAGCCTTCCAGTGGGTGGGTGTTCTCCAGAGATACTGTGGTCTCTACTTTCCGTTCCTCAAGATCTTTTTTTTTTTATATAATTTTGAGTCTTCCAGTGTATCTGGTATAAAATCGTTAGATTTTACTCTCGTAATTGGGGATTTCTGTGAGTAACTTTGAGACTTCCACTGTGGTATGAAATCGTGAGAAGCTTCACATGATTGGGAAACTGTTTATCGTACCGTGAACCGAGCTGTTCACGTTGTGCTTCCAGCTTTTCCCATCAAATAAGTTAAGCTATATGATTAACTAACTCCTTGTAGGTATTGTACGTGTTATGTTCTTTAGCACCTAGGAGTTTCTCTAAACGAAAAAATAAACTAAGATGAAATAAATACATGAATTAGTAGATTAATAATTAAATGAATGAGTAGATAAACAGATAGATAAACAAATAAATAGGTAAATAAATAAATAGGTAAATAGATAACTAGATAAATAGACATATAATAAATCGATAAATAAACAGACAAGTGAACACATCGATAAATAGATTAATAATTGAATTTATAAATGAACAAATAACTAAATAAGAAGACGTAAAAGGTTTATCTAGATCCCTAGATTTCATTTATATGAAATGAAAAAATTACGTGGTGACCCAGAGAGTGGCAAATGTATCGTTCATAATCATGGGTTGCCCCCTTGGGATGAACGAAAATTGATGGAACTAATGAGCATTTGGTACTATAGAATAGAATTAAATAAGACAAAATTAGATAAGCTTAAACTGAACTAGATATGAATTAGATAAAATAAGAATGAAACAAATTAAGTACAATTCAAATTAAACAAATTAAGTACAATTCAAATTAAACAAAATAATAGTAGCAAATCAAAACAAAACAAAACATTCTTGCCACTGCCAGAATAAAATGGAATAAAATTAAAAAGGTTCCACCTATTAGAGAAGGGATTTAGATATGGGTTATGAAAACACTAAAGGTGTAGTCACATTCCAAAGTTCAACGACATCTTCTCTGTGTTCTCCTTACCTGCTTATAGAAGGTGCCATAATCGTTTTATGCGCAGGTCTATCTGATAATCATATCAGTATCACGTCAACCTCGAATTGAAACAAATGTTCTAAAGCAGGTTGTCTCAAGCTTTTTCCCGTTACACACCCCGAGAGCCATCAGACCATCGACCCGTACCTCCATTAACCTGACACAGAATATACAATGCTAATATATCAAGACTAATCAAATATACAATGGCACCGCAATCGATATCAAAGGGTTGAGATTGTAATGACTTTATTCATCAATTAAGTATTAACACCAAAAACAATGTACAATGTTCACTCTCTGCAGATGTAAATGTTTAAGTCATCTTTCGTTAGTCATCTAAGGACCCCTGAAAACCGCCCTGGGAAGCCCTGGGGGTTCGCAAACCCCAGGTTGACAACCTCTGTTCTGAAGTATCACCAGAACATGATACTAGAAGAGTCGGTGGACTTTTGGATGAGTTGGTACGTCACAGGATATCTTCTTCCGATATTAAGAAATTATTATTCCGAAAACAAACGCCACTGCTTAGATCAAAGCAGGACATGATGAGTGAATAGTATAATACCTATTAATAGAATTATCTGACAAATTAAACAGAATATCAGAATGTAAAGCAGCATCAGTCACTAAAGTAGATTGATCCTTTGCCTGCCAGAGACTTCCTTCAGATGAATCAAATCGCCTGGCAACAACAAGAATAAATCCTTCAAGTTTCATTTGGCATCGACAGGAAGAGACAAAGTTGACGAGTTAAACACCATATGAGGACGGAGCCTTTATTTGTACGACGTTTCGCTCATTACAGCATTTTCAAGTACAAGTTGAGATACAAAAAAGAGACAAAGTAGTTTTTTGATTTGTGAAGATTCTTCCCCTTTACCCCGTTTGAAAAGAATCACCCACCGGCAGTCAGAATAAAACTTTCGCGTCTCCTCTAGCGGTAAAAGAATTAAGAGAACGAGAGGAAATAATCGAGAACAAGAAGATGAGGAAAGAGAGGAAAGAAAGTAAAAGGAAGAACAGAAGAGAAGGAATATCAAATCTGATCCTTTGTTGTACTTTTTAATCCTATTATGGCTAGTATCAGGTGATTTTAATCAAGTGAGCGGAACCTCTGTAGCATCACTAGGGCAAGGTGGAGGGTGTTGGTGGGCGGAAGAGTGAACTACTGGAGGGAGGGAGGGAAAGGGAAAATTTAATGCGGACCTGTGGGTCTCCCCCCGGATGAACGCAGACCCTTTGGAGGCGAAGTACCACAAGGATCCTGCCTGACACCACTACCCGAAAACCAGTGTTAGTTAGCGGATATCCAGTGATTTTATCCAGTGTTGCAGGGGTCTTCCTAGGAGGCTAAAGAACAGCAAACATGGAAGAGAATATTGTATATCATGTCGATGGCGGCTATGCTGAAGACAGACTTCATGATGAGATTGACATCTTTACAGATTTAATAGTGATTGTCGTCAGGCGATTTTAATCAATTAAGGGGGCATCTCCAAGGTTAAAGCTAAATTGAGTCCTTTGGAGGTTTTATTCTGGCTAACGTTTGACGGCAATCAGGCTAAAAAGGAAGCTACTGCCAGGTAAGGAAGGAGTTTGCGTACAAGAGAAGAATTTTAAAGGAAATTTTTGGATTTTAGAATTATTTTTGGATTAGTGGGAGGGGAGTATGGAAGGAAAAAGGGATTTTACCGGTGGTCCTCCGAGCAGGACGTCGGGGAGAATCATCTCCCCACCTCTCGTCTTCAACCACCATCAACGCCCTCATCTCCATCTGGAGGTGCACCCTCGAGGGTCTGGCATTCGGTCTCCGGACTGAACCCAAAATCTTTTTTAGCTCAATTTTAGCCATTTTTCTTCCACATTTTCATATAAGGAGAGCTGCAGACGACCGGTGACTGATCACCTCCTCCTCCTCCTCCTCCTCATTCTCATTCTCCTCCTCCTCCTCCTCTTCTTCTTCCTCTTCCTCTTCCTCTCTCCCTCTTTCTCTTCCTCCTCTTCTTCCTCTTTTTCCTCTTCCTCCTCTTCCTCTTCCTCCTCTTCCTCTTCCTACTCTTCCTCTTTTTCTTCCTCTTCCTCTTCGTCCTCTTCCCCTCCTCCTCCTCCTCCTCCTCTTCCTCTTCCTCTTCCCCCTCTTTCTCTTCCTCCTCTTCTTCCTCATCTTCCTCTTCCTCCTCCTCCTCTTCCTCTTTTTCCTCTTCCTCTTCCTACTCTTCCTCTTTTTCTTCCTCTTCCTCTTCCTCCTCTTCCCCCTCCTCCTCCTCCTCCTCTTCCTCTTCCTACCCTTTCTCCTCTTCTTCCGCTTCCTCCCTTCCTCTTCTTATTCCTACTCTTCTTCCTCCCCCTCTTCCTACTCTTCCTCCTCTTCCGCCTCTTCCTCCTCTTCCGGCTCTTTCTCCTCTTCCGGCTCTTTCTCCTCTTCCACTTTGTCTTTTTCTCTTCCTCCTTTTTCTTCTCTTTCTCTTCCTTCTCTTCCTCCTCTTCCTCCTCCTCCATTTCCTCCTACTCATCTCCCTCTTCCTCCCTTTCACCTACTTTCTTTTATTCCTCTTCTTCTCTTACTTCCCTTCTCCCTCTTCCTCTTTTCCTCTTCTTCCACTTCCTCCTCTTCCTCCTCTTCCACCTCTTCCTCTTCCTCCTCTTCTTCCTTTCCTCATATTTCTCAATTTCCTCATCCTCTTCTTCCTTCTCTTCCTCTTCCTCCTATTCCTCCTCCTCTTCTTCCTCCTCTTCCACCTCTTCCTCCTCTTTCCCCGTCTCCTCTTCTTCTTCTTCCTCCTCTTCCTCCTCCTCTTCTTCTTTTTCACCCTCTTCCTCTTTTTCCTCCTCTTCTTCCTTTTCCTCTTCCTCTTCTTTTTACTCTTCTTCCTCTTCCTTTTCCTTCTTCCTCCTCCTCCTCCTCCTCCTCTTCCTCCTCCTTCTCCTCCTCCTTTTCTTCCTTCTTCTCCTCCTTCTCCTTCTCCTTTTCTTCTTCCTCCTCTCCTTCCTCCTCTTCTTGTTCTTCCTATTCTTCCTTATTTTCCTCTTTTTCCTCATCTTCTTCATCTTTCTCCTCTTCCTCCTCCTCTTACTAGCTCGGGCCTTAGAAACAGACTGACGTTAATACAACACAGACAAGAGCCCAGCAGTTCTTTTCCGAAGTGGTCACCGTGTCGAACTCATGAGCAGGTGGTCATGAGTTCGATTTCCGGGACCCGCTGTGGGCTATGTCGCGTTGGTTCCCGACAGCCCTGGCTAGGCGGGGAAGCGACCCAAACATCGGCCTAAAAGAACAGCGGCTTGCCGCAACAGACAGAGTTTGTCCCTACAACTGAGTTTCTCACTTCCCACTTCATGGAAGTGCGAAGATCGGTGGCGGCTTCTGTGGGGCAGCGGGTTTCTAGTTAGTAAAACCCGAGGCAAAACTCACTACAAAGATTATGCCAATACATATATAATTACATATGTGTTCATTTAGATGTATTAATACAGACTATTTATCTATTAAGCAGGAATTACTTCCTACGTACCACACTATCCTAGATTTAATCAT
>NC_134796.1:32251624-32259124 GCF_046742065.1 Oratosquilla oratoria
AGGGATAGATACGGGAGGAGTGGGAGTAGGAAGACTATAAGGAGTAGGAGGAGTAGGAGGAGTGGGATTAAGAGTAGTAGGAGTTGGAGGAGTAGGAGTAAGATTAGGAATACAAATAAGAGGAATACGATCAAGGGTAGTGTTAGGAGGAGTATGAGGAGTAGGAGTAGGATAATAAGGAGCAAGATTAGAAGTAGGAGGAGTAGGAGTAGGAGGAGAAGAAAATGGAGCAGGTAGAGTAGGAGTAGGAGTTGGAAAACTTGGAAATGGAATAGGAGGAGTAGGAGTAGGAGGAGTAGGGGGTGTAGGAAATGAATAAGGAGTAGGAGTAGGAGGAATAAAAATGAAGTATGAGGAGTAGGAGTAGAAGGAGTAGGAGTAGGAGGAGTAAGAGTTGGAAAACTCGGAAATGGAGTAGGGGGATTAGGGGGAGTAGAGGGTGTCGGAAATGAAGAAGAAGGAAAAGCAGTAGGAGGAGTAGGAGAAGGAGTAGGAGTAGGAGGAGTAGGAAAAGGAGTAGGAGGAGGAGAAGGAGTAGGAGTAGGAGCAGGAGCAGGAGTAAGAGCAGGAGAAGGAGTAGAAGTAGGAAGAGCAGGAGAAGGAGTAGGAGGGGAAGTAGGATGAGTAGGAGGAGGAGCAGGAGAAGGAGTAGGAGTAGGAGGAGTAAGAGAAGGAGTAGGAGCAGGAGCAGGAGAGGGAGTAGGAGGAGCAGGAGAAGGAGTAGGAAGGGGAGTAGGAGGAGTAGGAGGAGGAGCAGGAGAAGGAGTAGGAGTAGGAGGAGTAGAAGAAGGAGTAGGAGCAGGAGAAGGTGTAGGAGTAGGAGGAGCAGGAGAAGGAGTAGGAGGGGGAGGGGGAATTGGAGAAGTAGGAGGAGGAGCAGGAGAAGGAGTAGGAGTAGGAGTAGGAGAAGTAAGAGCAGGAGGAGTAGGATTAGGAGAAGGAGTAGGAATCGGCTCACTGAAGTGAAGGAGAGCCATGAGGTGTGTATAGAGAAAGAGTAAGAGGATGATGGATTTGCGAGACGATGGCGCCAAAGGCAAAGCTTCTGATCTCTTCGCTTCACAGTCCTTCTTTCTTTTTGCCGCCAGGTGATTTTATTCAGATCGGAGGTCATGACTGGGAAGAGGGCGTGACGGGGTGGCAATCCTGGATTGGGGACTTGGCTGGGCGGAGGGGGAGGGAGCTGATGTCGGGCGTGAAATATTGCAACGGGAAGATATTGCGAGCCTTGGGGAAATAGAGGAGAGGGAGAGGATGTGTGAGAGAGAGAGAGTGTTTGTTGCGGAGAGGGAGGGAGGGGAGAGAGAGAGATAGAGAGTATTTTGGAGGAGGAGAGAGATAGAAACAGAGATAGGGAGATAGGTATATGAATGGATGGATAGATTGACAGAGAGAGAAAGACAGAGGGGGAGGGAGGGAGGCAGAGAGGGACACAAGGAGAAACAAAGAGGTAAAGGCAGAAAGGGACAGAGATGGAAAGATGTATATATGTATATATATATATATATATATATATATATATATATATATATATATATATATATATATACATATATATATATATATATATATATATATATATATATATATATATATATATATATATATATGAAGAAAGGAGGAAGGAGATACAGAGAGTGAGAGACACGGAATGAACAGATGAACAGTAAAAGAAATAGAGAAAAAGCATATAGGATCAGAGTAATATGGGGTATTGCCTGCACAGTTGGTATTTTAGGGGCTTCAGAAACACCCCTACAGATATCACGCAACATTTTTTTTCAGAAAGTATCTTCCACAGTCAAAAAAGAATATATTATATATATATGTATATATATATATTATATATATGTATATATATAGATACACATTTATATCTATATATATATATGTATATATATATATATACACATTTATATCTATATATATATATATATGTATATATATATATGTATGTATATATATATATATATATATATATATATATATATATACATGTATATACATATATATATATATATATATATATATATATATACATTTATATCTATATATACATATATATGTATATTCATATGTACATATACATATACATATATATATATATATATATATATATATGTATACATGTATATATATATGTATATATATATATATACATGTATATACATATACATATATATATACATATATATGCATATACATATATATATATATATATATATATATATATATATTCCGCCATCTCTGTAACCCCTTCGCCACGATATTGTCTTTAAGGATAGAAGCGCTGAATATCGCCTTGGATGTTTGTTCCCTTGGATCTTTTCTCCTGGATTTACGTCACGATGGACTCATTTCCAAGAACATGGCGAACCTAATTGGCGTCGGCATTACCGTCTCTCAGGCGCCAGAGACGTAAACAATACGCCATTTTCTATCAGTGTGGCGCTTTTTTTTTTTTTTTTTTTGTCAAAAGCTTTAATTTTTTGTCGTCGAGAATTTAGAATATATATATGTATATTTTAAAAATTGTCATTATTTGGTCCTATATTTTCAAACATATTATAACTTAACCTAATCTATCATGATACCAGACTTAACCTTAAAGATACTTAACCTAATCTAGGGTCGGTATAGAAGGGTTAAGGTTAGGCTAGATTAGAATACATCAGGTTAGGTGAGGGTTAGCAGTATTTATGTTAGTTTTGGTTAGGTTAGGTTAGGATAGCGTAGGTTAGGTAAGGACAGGTTAGATTAGGATACGTTAGATTAGATTAGGATATGAAAGGTTAGGTTAGAATATGTTAGGATAAGTTAGGATACGTTAGAATAGATTAGGTTAGGATAAGCTAGGGTAGATTACAATGTGTTAGGTTTATGGTCAAACATGGTAATGGTAGTACCATCTTTGTAGTTCATAAATTTTCTCAGAAACTGTAATTCCGACGGAAACTGTACAATTCCGACGGAAACTGTACAATTTCGACGAAACCATTGCCGAGACGAACCTAATTATTTCCTCCTTCTAATTTGAGAACAGACATCAAAGATAAAATAAAAGATAGAATGCGAAATAATAAACATTTAACAACAGTATATTGTCACACTTTCACGTATATGCATATGTTACATACGTCAACATATAGTATACACTTATTTCACATCTTTTTCACACGTGTGTACAAAGTTTTGCGTTTTCACAGTTTTGTAAATGCATACAGGCTTCAAACTTGGTTATAAAGAATTTACTTTTTTTTTTGCATAATTTTCACTTTTTTCAAATGTTTTTTGGCATTCTGCACAATAACTTCCTTTGTACGTGTTTTCTGTGCCATAAACTCAAAAATCAATGTATTTCTGTATGGCCACACTCCTGTGCTCGTACGTGCTTTCCCTCTCTTTATCTCCTGCTCTCTTTATTTCATCTTCTCTCTTTTTCTTTTCATCCCCGTTAACGTCTACTTCCTCTTTACTTTTCATCCTTCTTGTTCCATTCCACCTTTATCTTTCCCTTGTCCCTTTATCTCATTCCTTACACGTCTCTGTATGTCTATTTTTTTCTTCTTCTTCGTCTTCATTTTTGTACTCAGCTCTCGTCTTAGGTATTTGTTTTCAGAAGACAAACGGCTTCCTTCATACCCTCGCCAACCATCCGAAGTGGGAGGGGGGGGGAGAGTGGGAGAGGGGGAGGAAACTCTTCACTCGAACTCACACCCTCACCGTTCTCCTCTCCTCTTCAGAGAGGTCGCCCACCTTTCCCTTCCCGTTCTTGCTCGCTCGCTCGCTCCCTCTGTCATCCCCCCTCTCCCCCTCTCCCCCTCTCCCCCTCTCCCTCGCATCTCCTCTCCTCTCCTCTCCTCTCCTCTCCCTCCCCTCCCCCCCTCCAGGAGCCCCAGTTTCTCTCGTTGCTTTCCCCCACCCCGCCCTTTATATTGCCGGTCCTCGATCTGGGTCTCCAGTTCTTCGGTTCTTTATCGATCTTCTTCGTCCTCTCCTTCATTTTCTTCCTCTCCTTCTTCCTCTTCTTCTTCTTTTTTCTTTTTCTTCTTCCTCTTCCTCTTCCTCTTCTTCTTCCTCTTCCTCTTCTTCCTCTCCTTCTTCCTCTTCTTCTTCTTTTTCTTTTTCTTCTTCTTCCTCCTCTTCCTCTTCTTCTTCCTCTTCCTCTTCTTCCTCTTCTTCTTCTTCTTCTTCTTCTTCTTCTTCTTCTTCTTCTTCTTCTTCTTCTTCTTCCTCTTCTTCTTCTTCTTCTTCTTCTTCTTCTTCTTCTTCTTCTTCTTCTTCTTCTTCTTCTTCTTCTTCTTCTTCTTCTTCTTCTTCTTCTTCTTCTTCTTCTTCTTCTTCTTCTTCTTCTTCTTCTTCTTCTTCTTCTTCTTATTTTTATTCTCCTTCTTCTTCCTTCTCATCCTCTTTCTTTTTTCTCTTCTTATTTCTTCTTTTTCTTTCTCTTCTTCTTCATCTTCCTTTTGTTCCTCTTCTTCTTCCTCTTCTTCTTCTTCTTCTTCTTCTTCTTCCTCTTCTTCTTCTTCCTCTTCTTCTTCCTCTTCTTCTTCTTCTTCCTCTTCCTCTTCTTCTTCTTCTTCTTCTTCTTCTTCTTCTTCTTCTTCTTCTTCTTCTTCTTCTTCTTCTTCTTCTTCTTCGTCTTCTTCTTCTTCTTCTTTTACTTCTTCTTCTTCTACTTCTTCTTCTTCCTCCTCTTCCTCTTCTTCCTCCTCCTCTTCTTTTTTTCTCTTCTTCTTCCTCTTCTTCTTCTTCTTCTTCTTCTTCTTCTTCTTCTTCTTCTTCTTCTTCTTCTTCTTCTTCTTCTTCTTCTTCTTCCTCTTCTTCTTCTTCTTTTTCATCTTCTTTTTCTTCTTCTTCTTCTTCCTCTTTCTCTTTTTCCTCTTCTTTTTTCTACCTCTTCTTTTTCTTCTTTTTCTTCTTCTTCCTCTTCCTCTTCTTCCTCTTCTTCTTCCTCTTCTTCTTCTTCTTCTTCTTCTTCTTCTTCTTCTTCTTCTTCTTTCATCTTCCTCCACTTCTTTTCTTCTTTTTCTTCTTCTTCCTCTTCTTCTTCTTCTCTTTCTTCTTCTTCTTCTTTTTCTTCTTCTTCTTCCTCTTTTTTTTTCTTCTTCTTCTTCGTCTTCTTCCTCTTCTTTTTCTTCTTCTTGTTCTTCTTCTTCTTGTTCTTCTTTTTCTTCTTCTTCTTCTTTCGTCTTCCTCTACTTCGTCCACGTCCCGTTTATCACCAGCTCCTTCCTCCCTACCTCCTTTTCCATTTGCTCTTTCTTCCTTATTCGATCCTCTTTTGTTTTTTACCCCTCTTTATTCCTCTTTTTTATTTTCCCCCCTCTGTAATCCTCCTCTTACCCACGCCTCTCTTTGACAATTACAAACTATTTCTTTGGCTCTCTTTGTTTCTCCAGCTTTACTCTTTCTCTTTGTAATAATTCTCTTATTCACGCCTCTATTTGGCTCTCTTTGTTTCTCCAGCTTTCTTCTTTCTCTTTGTAATACTTCTCTCGTCCACGCCTCTCTTTGGCTCTCTTTGGTCTCTCAACTTTACTCTTCCTCTTTGCACGACTCCCTCTCTTTCCTTGCCCCTACTCAAGTCCCTAACCCATTTCCCTTGCTCCAGAGACTGTCCCTAACACCACTTATTCCCCTGACCTAAATCGCTCTTGCCTATCCCTCTGCCTTCCCTGGTCCCTGACTTGCTTTCTTTCCCTTATCCCTGGTCTCTTGTCCCTGGTCCCTTGTCCCTGGTCCCTGGTCCCTGGTCCCTGGTCCCTGGTCCCTGGTCCCTGGTCCCTGGTCCCTGGTCCCTGGTCCCTGGTCCCTGGTCCCTGGTCCCTGGTCCCTGGTCCCTGGTCCCTGGTCCCTGATCCCTGGTTCCTGGTCCCTGGTACGTGGTCCCTGGTTCCTGGTCCCTGGGGCCCTGGTTCCTGGTCCCTGGTCCCTTGTCCCTTGTCCCTGGTTCCTGGTTCCTGGTCCCTGATCCCTGGTTCCTGGTCCCTGATCCCTGGTACTTGATCCCTGATCCCTGGTCCCTGGTCACTGGTCACTGGTCTCTGATCCCTGGTCCCTGGTCCCTGGTCCCTGGTCCCTGGTTCCTGGTTCCTGGTTCCTGGTTCCTGGTACTTGGTCCCTGGTCCCTGTTCCCTGGTTCCTGGTTCCTGGTCCCTGGTACGTGGTCCCTGGTGCCTGGTGCCTGGTGCCTGGTGCCTGGTGCCTGGTGCCTGGTCCCTGGTCCCTGGTCCCTGGTCCCTGGTCCCTGGTCCCTGGTCCCTGGTCCCTGGTCCCTGGTCCCTGGTCCCTGGTCCCTGGTCCCTAGGGCCTCACCTTCCCCTGAACAGAATGTCTTTCCCTATCCCTGACTCGGTTCCCCTAGCTCTGAAAGTGTCCCTAGGTCTTCCTGAGTGTGTAACGGAGCAACGGTGTTTCCCTGTGTATAACGGTGCCTTCCTTTGTGTAACAGTGTCTCCCTATCTGTAACGATGTAACTTTTTTGTGTGTAACGGTGTCTATGTGTATTGATGCCTCCGTTTGTGTAACGGAGTCTTCTTATGTGTAACGGTGTATCCCTATCTGCAACGATGTAACTTTTTGTGTGTATTGGTGTCTATGTGTATTAATGCTTCCGTTTGTGTAACGGTGTCTTCTTATGTGTAACGACGTAACGGTGTACCTTCATGTTTGAAGGTGTCTCTTTATGTGTATCGGTGCCTTCCTTTGTGTTTAACAGTTCCTTCCGATGTGTAACGGTGCCTCCCGGTGTGTAACGGTACCTCACTGTGTGTAACTGTTTCCTCCAATGTGTAACGGTGTCTCCCTGTGTGTAAAGGTCTAACGGTACTTTCCTATGTGTAACTGTGTAACTGTGCCTCTCTGTGTATAACGGTGTAATGGGGCCTCCCATTGTAACGATATTTCTATGTGTGTAAGTACCTCTGTGTGTAACTGTCTAATGGTTTCTTTCTGTGAGTAAATTTGCATTCCTTTGTGCAACGGTGCCACCCTGTGTAACGGTGTTTCCCTTTGTGTAACGGTTCCTCCCTGTATGTAACGGTGCCTCCTTTCCGTGCGTAACGGTGTAATGATGCCTCCTATTCTGTGTATAATGGTGTAACGGCGCCTCCCTGTCTGTGTGTAATAATTTACTGTGATACCTCTCTGTGTGTAACGATGTAACGGTACTTTCCTCTTTGTGTGTAATGGTGTAACGCTGTACTCCTCTCTGTGTGTAACGGTGCCTCCTGTATGTGCATGAGCATTTGTGTGTGTGTGTGTGTGTGTGTGTGTGTGTGTGTGTGTGTGTGTGTGTGTGTGTGTGTGTGTGTGTGTGTGTGTGTGTGTGTGTGTGTGTGTGTGTGTGTGTGTGTGTGTGTGTGTGTGTGTGTGTGTGTGTGTGTGTGTGTGTGTGTGTGTGTGTGTGTGTGTGTGTGTGTGTGTGTGTGTGTGTGATTCACCATGGTCCTTGGATCACGTGTTGGATTTGTGATGTCAGCTATTTCCCTCCCGGAA
>NC_134796.1:32269124-32271624 GCF_046742065.1 Oratosquilla oratoria
AAATCAATAAACCAATATACATGTACATATATATATATATATATATATATATATATATATATATATATATATATATATAAAATTGTGTGTGTGTGTGTATGTCTGTGTGTGTGTGTGTCTATGTGTGTGTGTGTGTGTGTGTGTGTGTGTGTGTGTGTGTGTGTGTGTGTGTGTGTGTGTGTGTGTGTGTGTGTGTGTGTGTGTGTGCGTGAGTGTGTGTGTGTGTCTGTGTGTGTGTGTGTGTGTGTGTGTGTGTGTGTGTGTGTGTGTGTGTGTGTGTGTGTGTGTGTGTGTGTGTGTGTGTGTGTGTGTGTGAGTGTGTGTGTGTGTGTGTGTGTGTGTGTGTGTGTGTGTGTGTGTGTGTGTGTGTGTGTGTGTGTGTGTGTGTGTGTGTGTGTGTTTGTGTGTGTGTGTGTGTGTGTGTGTGTGTGTGTGTGTGTGTGTGTGTATGTGTGTGTGTGTGTGTGTGTGTGTGTGTGTGTGTGTGTGTGTGTGTGTGTGTGTGTGTGTGTCTGTGTGTGTGTGTGTCTGTGTGTGTCTGTGTGTGTGTGTGTGTGTGTGTGTGTGTGTGTGTGTGTGTGTGTGTGTGTGTCTGTGTGTGTGTGTGTGTGTGTGTCTGTGTGTGTGTGTGTGCCACGATGCCAATTTAATTGGAAAGTTTATAGAGTTGTTTTCTTTCCCTCAAATTCCAAGCCATTCCTAACACCATGCAGTCGTATCATGAATGTATATATATATATATATATATATATATATATATGTATATATATATACATATATACATATATATACATATATATAATATATATATATACATATACATATATATATATATATATATATATATATATGTATGTATGTATGTATGTATGTATGTATGTATGTATGTATGTATGTATGTATGTATGTATATTTCATAAATAGATAACTTGCAAACTAACAACGCGACAGATCGCCATGCGCAGGTCTTCACTAGATGTGTAAGCAATGGAGGGTTCCCTAGGCCACGCTATAGGGCTCAAGTTAGAGTCGATAGAGCATAGTTGGAACTTCCCCCATCTGAATAAAATTCTCTGGCGACAACTCGTACCATCTATACAAGAGCCCAAACTAGGATAGAGTTTGTGATTGACTCTGAGTGAGGTAAGTTAATCACAGACAGAATAAACATATAAGTCAAATTAAATATCCAGTCAAAGGTGTCGTGATCTATGAAGAGGAAGGAACGAGTATTAGCCCATTTGCTACTCAAGAGGTACCTCAGGGATGAATAAGATCACCTGATGGAAACCAGAATAAAGATGTAAAGTGTCTATCATCCTTAGAAATCTACAGGAAAGCAAAATACAAACTGGAAAAGATATACGCCGGAAGAGATACTAAAATCCTTCTAAGTATATTTGCGTTCAGAAGTTTGGGTATCCTAGAGCAGCTACTATATATCCCGTCCTATACTCTCTAGATTATATCCTAGATAGAGAACAATTGGAACGATCTAGAGGTGCGCTGGCTACGTAGTCGGAAGCGTTGTGGTTTAGCATTCGCTTTGTTGTGGGTTCGTGTCCCGCACTCCTCTCCGATACCCAGCAGTGACTGTTATCACCTGCCCCCCTCCTAGCAGTCCCCCAAAGCGCATGATGCTCAGCGCCTCATGGTGTAGGTTCCTCGTGAGCCATTTTTTTCTCCTGCCACTGTGTTTACTTTCCTCGAAGTCTACGGCATACATATGAATATTTCATTCTTCTCTGAAAGAATAAATAGAGGAGTATTCTAAGGAGAAGATGAGGAGCCTACGCCAGGAGGAGCTGATGAGCTGCGCTTTAGGGACTGTTGGGCGTCAAGTAACTAACAGTCATTCCTGGGAATCGGAAAGGAGTGCGGGATTCAAACCCACAATTACAAAGGATTACAAAGGATTACAAAGGCGGAGCATGCCGACAGGAGACCTTTTGGTCCATATCTAGGTCGGATGCGAAAAAAATCATAATAGTAATAAAGTAATGAATAAAAACTATAATAATGTAAATAACAAATAAAATACACAAATAAATGCATAGGTATAGTTAAATAATAAACAAACAGGTAAATAGTAAATAATAATAAATTAACATATAACTAATAATAAAGGAAAATCAGACAGACAAATGATAAAACAAAAACAAATAATATAAAATAAATTATAATCATTACAGCATCTTACTTAGGTGTTTATCTAAATGATTCTTAAAGCTTCGAACTGAACTACATTGCACTACCTGTGCAGGAAGTTTATTCCATTCATTAACTACACGGTTGGCAAAGTTGTTTCTACCTACATCCAAATTGAATCTATTTCCGGACAGTTTGAGACCATTGTTTCTTGTCGGATTCTCATTCAATGTGAAAATTTGGTCACTTTTGATGTTGTCAATTCCCTTTAGAATTTTAAAGACCTGTATCAAGTCACCTCTGAGTCTACGCTTTTTTAGGGAAAACAGATTCATATGTTTTAGTCGATTTT
>NC_134796.1:32289124-32291624 GCF_046742065.1 Oratosquilla oratoria
TATATATATGCACAGCGACACGAGACGAATCCAAGTAATCAATGTACATTATAAACGCTTCTTCAATATCTGAATAACAACGTGCTACAATATATATATATATATATATATATATATATATATATATATATACACATAAACATATAAGCAAATTTAAAGCCAAGTTTGACCAATAGAACTAACGACGCGGGACCCTATGAGCATAACTCTTACCTTGTACACTACAGCTAGGTAAATACAAATAAATAAACGCATGCATACAAACACACACACACACACACACAATGACAAACGACTCGACGGCGTAGTGATAGCGTTTGCAACCGCTACTACAGCGGTCCAAGTTCAAATCTCACCCAGGGCTGAAATAATTTCAGTATTGCTGCTTTGCGAGTCGCTACTCCATCTCTCGTGGGCGGGGAGCTGGGGGATGGTGTGCGTGTAAGGTCACAGCATTACCCATAGATCGGTCATATACGAGCTCTGAGCTCTCTTCCGGGAGGGTAATAGCTGTCCTACAGAATGGACATATATTCACTAGAATCAGTATAGAGAAGAATGACCAAAATGATACATGGACTCAGAAATTTGCCTTACGAAGAAAGACTTAGGCACCTAAACTTACACTCTCTGGAAAGACGCAGAGTGCGGGGTGATCTAATAGAAGTGTTCAAGTGGATCAAAGGTTATAACAAGGCTGATGCAAAGAAGGTCATCATAATAAAACAACAGGGCAGGACTCGCAGTAATGGGTATAAACTGGACAATTTTAGATTTAAGAAGGAAATAGGCAAGAATTGGTTTACTAATAGGGTGGTCGATGAATGGAATAAACTTAGTAACCATGTAGTAAGCGCTGAAACTATCAGTTATTTTAAAAAACGATTAGACAACTTTATGGATGGGGATGACAGGTGGTGATGTATACGGAGCTGCCTAGTGTAGGACTCCTTTATTCTTATGTTCTTATGATCATAAGTCCAACACGTGATCCAAGACCAAGGTGAATCACACTCACACACACACACACACACACACACACACACTCACGCGCCGTTTGAGGAATGGAAGGGAACTGCAAGAGTTTCTTCTTTTTCCGAAGACCATTAGGACCGAGAAGAACGCCAGCCTCAGATCGAACTGATTGGAGACAGCCCCCACACCCACACCCACACCCATCCCCATCCCCAGGAAAAACCTTTTGAAAGATCCTGAAATCAAGGACGTCTCAACGTCTTCTCTTCTGGCTCCCAGGCCTCCCTGACTTCGCCCAGACGTGTCTGGGTGGATACCCAGAAGAGTTTGTTTGTTAGGGTGCGCATGTAGGAGAAAGGTGTTGAACTGGTTTTGAGTGTGTGTGGTGTCTGCCAAATAGTATGATCCTTCATGTCACCGTAAGATTTTTTTTCCTTCTTTTTTTAATAAGCAATCTTTAATATCAATTGAGTATATTTTGTCTTTTTCTGGTAAAACACACACACACACACACACACACACACACACACACACACACACAAATATATATATATATATATATATATATTTTTTTTTTTTTTTTTTTTTTTTTTTTTTTTTGTCTATCCATATAGAAAAAAGACATGGATTAACTACAAGACCCTGTTGTCTTTACATTTACCCTACAACTAATCCCTCGCCTTTCTCCTTCAGGTACTCCTGGCTGGCATCCTCCTGGGGGCCTTGCGTGTCCTGGAGCGGTGAGGGGCAGACGATCAACGACTACTATAAGGATGACCAGGAACGCGCTGCCGAGAAAGGCGACGACGAAGGAGAAGGGGACGCCAAGGTTCTGTGCGGTGGAGGCGTCCAGACGCGACGCCTGACGTGCATCAGGGCGAAGAACCAGGTCCCCGTTGAGGACGACCTCTGTGCTCATGTCCAGCCACCACCCAGTGTCCAGAGGTAGGCTCCTCAAGTTCTTCTTCTTCTTCTTCTTCTTCTTCTTCTTCTTCTTCTTCTTCTTCTTCTTCTTCTTCTTCTTCTTCTTCTTCTTCTTCTTCTTCTTCTTTCGTCTTCTTCTTCTTCTTCTTCTTCTTCTTCTTCTTCTTCTTCTTCTTCTTCTTCTTCTTCTTTCGTCTTCTTCTTCTTCTTCTTCTTCTTCTTCTTTCGTCTTCTTCTTTTTCTTCTTCTTCTTCTTCTTCTTCTTCTTCTTCTTCTTCTTCTTCTTCTTCTTCTTCTTTTTTTCGTTCTTTCTTTCTTCTTTTCCTTCGTCTTCGTCTTCTTCTACTTCGTTTCTTCTTCTTCTTCTTCTTCTTCTTCTTCTTCTTCTTCTTCTTCTTCTTCTTCTTCTTCTTCTTCTTCTTCTTCTTCTTCTTCTTCTTCTTCTTCTTCTTTCGTCTTCTTCTTCTTCTTCTTCTTCTTCTTCTTTCGTCTTCTTCTTCTTCTTTCGTCTTCTTCTTCTTCTTCCTCTTCTTCTTCTTTCGTCTTCGTCTCCTTCTTCTTCGTCTTCGTCTCCTTCTTCTTCTTCTTCTTCTTTCGTCTT
>NC_134796.1:32299124-32301624 GCF_046742065.1 Oratosquilla oratoria
GGCAGGGTGCAGGGATGACCCGTCATCCAGGAGGTGCTCAGATGAGAGGGAGGGTGGGAGGGGTGTGGAGTGTATTTAGGGATGAAATGGGTGGGAGTGTTTTTATGCCTTCCCTTTTTGGCTACCTCCCTTGGAAGGGGGAAAAAGCCTTGGTATATGATGATGAATATATATATATATATATATATATATATGTATATATATATATATATATATATATAAGAATCTTTTTTTTTTCTTATGCACACTTTCTTGTCTACCACATATTCCCCTTTCTCCAATTTTCTTTCTTTCTATTGTAATTGTTTTATTATTATTATTATTATTAATATTTGTGTATACATTGTGACGAATGTGGATTTGAGGTAAGGGAACACGGGCTGAGGGAAATACTTTTATTCCTGACTAGTTTCGCCTGAGTGGCTTCTTCAGAGGAACATAGTTTGAAGTCAAGTTGGTCAATATATATGGCAAAAGAAGGAACGTGGCAAAGTGTCAGGTTGGTCCCCCACTCGACCTCATCTGTCGGTGTGGCGGATTGTCACAGCGGGTGGACCAATTATCCTCCTGTTGTTCGCGTGGCTGAAACGTCCGTCTGGATCAGGGGCTCTGTGTTTATTATTCATTACGATAAAGTGTGCTGCTGCTTTAGCCCATATTAAATCCCCAGTTCTCTTATTGATGTTATCATGGATGTTGATAAAAACGGACTCCATCGCCTTTCTTTCCTGCCGTGTAATGTTATCCATGAGAATTCTTGCCTGGTCCCATTTTGGTAGATGGCCTCTTTCATCGACATGGTTAACTAATGCACTACTAACCCTGTGGTGCCTTACATCTGCTCGGTGTTCTTTCAGTCTGGTGTCTAAGCCTCTGCCGGTTTCACCGATGTATTTTCTGTCACATCCACCACACGGGATTTCGTAAACTACGCTGTTTGTATTTGTGGTTGGGTCTTTTTTCTTGATTAAAAGGTCCTTTATTTTCGTACCTGTGGAAGTCGCAAGACGAATGTTGGAGGACGATAAGATTTTGTCTAGATCTATTGTTAGATTGGAATTTGGGACCACCCAATATTTAGCGTTGGACTTTTCTCTTTTGTTGCGTAGTATACTACGAGCCTTCTCCTCCAGGGTGCAAAGTAACCCTCTGGGGTATTTGAGCTCTTCAAAAGTTTTTTTAATTATTTCAATTTCATCCGCTAGAAATTCGTCACTGCAAATACGAAGTGCTCTTAAAAACAGACCTATCACCACACCAGTCTTTGTCCTCTTATTATGTGCACTGTAGAAATGAATGAAGTCATTTTTATTTGTCGGTTTCCTGTAAACTTTAAATCTAACGCCACATCCTGATCTTATTAACACGGTGTCTAGAAAAGGTAGTTGTCCGTCTATCTCATTTTCGATCGTGAATTGGATGTTAGAATTCACACTATTTAGATTAGATAATAAATTTTCAATTTTAGTATTGTAGTGGGTAATCACTAAAACATCGTCCACGTATCTCAGCCAAACAGTATTTTCAGATATTATGCGGAGAAAAAACTTGTTTTCTAACATCTCCATATATAGAGAGGCCATAACTGCACTGAGGGGAGAACCCATCGCTAAACCTGCATGTTGGCGGTATTCTTCACCGTTAAATTCACAAGCACCGAACCTGACGCACATGGATAATAATTTCTTGTAATCACGTTTGCACACGGGTAAATCACTATCCTCGAACATTTCCAGTACTTCCCCAACTGCCTCTAGGGCACCATCAATTGCGACGTTCGTAAAAAGATTTTTCACATCGAAACTTACCAATTTCTTGGCCCTGAAATTCACTTTTTGTAACCTCTCTTTAAGATCTGATGAATTCCGAAGATGTGCCTGGCTGAGTCTACCCAAAGCCGCGGAAAGAGGGGCGGCTAGAATTTTGGCTAGGCGGTGTGGTGCACTGCCAATCCCAGAAGTGATGGGTCGTAATGGGATATTTGGCTTGTGTATCTTGGGCAGACCTCGTATGGATGGAGTTTTTGGGGCCTCTTCCAATAGGTGTAACAACTTCTTTCCTTGCTTTGTCTTGTTTAACAGGTGTCTGGCTTCTTTGTTGAATGTCTCCGCCTCTTTAATTGCTTGGCCACGGGGTTGTCTAGAGTACGTATTTTCGTCTGCTAAGAGATCAAGCATCTTCTTGTTGTAGTCGTCGGAATCAAGGATCACGATGCCTCCTCCTTTGTCCGCAGATGTGATGATGATATCTTCCATTTTCTTTAACTCATTAAGCGCCTTGACATATCTCTTCGGAATTGATGTTCTCTTCGAAGAGGCAGACGCAATGCAACTTAAAATGATACCTTGCTTGAAGCCTTTCTCGATGTCGCTGTCGTCCCAACGGCTGTTTTTAAGCACAAAATCCAAATAACTCTTGTTGTTCATACCGGTGTCAAACTTTATTCCTAAGGACAGTGCTTCTTGCTGCGTTGATGTCAGGGTGTGGGAAGATAGATTGT
>NC_134796.1:32391624-32394124 GCF_046742065.1 Oratosquilla oratoria
TCATACATGCTAAGACATATTCGGTAATTCCAATTATATCTTATGAGTTTCATATATTGATATAAGCTCCGATTCGTAATCAGGTTTCTGAGCTTAAGGAAATGAATTGTATTAGGAATATTAAGGAGATTTGGTTATTCATTTCTTTATTTATTCTTTTATATATTTAGAATTTAATTATTTACATTTTATTTGGTCATTTATTTATGTATTCATTTACTTATTCATTTATCAATTTATCTATTTATTTACTTATGTATTTATCTATTTATTTGTTCATTCATCCATCTAATTATCTATTTATTTACGAATTCATTTGTTTTCATTTTCTATTTACCTATTCATGTACGCATTAATCTTTTTTATTTATTATCTATGTGTTTATTCATTTATTTATTGTTTATCTTATTTTGCGTTACGCATACGGAGATGATTTCTCTATTGTAATATTTTGTTTTAGAGTCGTGGTGAAGGTCTGTTTAGATATGTTTAGATTTATTTCCACCGAAGACTTTAATATCATGGCGCATTTTTTTATCAAGAGTTAATTGCATTTTAGTGAAATTCTATCATAAGAAACATAACATACCTGTGAAGATGGCGAATCTCTTGAGATTTATTTATATTCTTCGTATTCTCTATTCTTTCACTAATAATTACAATTCTTCCTTCTGGAGGATGATAGAAAACATGAAGCTCAATCAGTCAGAATGCTGTCACCTTCAATACATCTTGTATAAAAGAAAATCTTCTCCCGTCTTCTACATAGAGTTGCCACAGAGCACAATCAAGCAGAGGAACATTAATGCATCAGGTTCGTTTGCAGGCAATTGTACACCATTTTCAGTGGATTTGTATTTTCAGGTGTGAAGGATTGTCTCGACCTGCCCAGGAACGTGCCTGCGATGTCCCCTGTGGGAATGAGTGTACAGTCACCTCATGGAGTGTCTGGAGCCCCTGCCTTGCCCCGGACCCTTGCCCCATGGGTAAGTGCCTGTAACCTTGTGTTTTACAATTATCAACTGTTATGATACTCATGACCGTCATCTCACACTCTGACAGGACATTTCAATGTCGAAAGAGCCCTCACTGCCTCAGCATGAGTGTTTTGTATATTTGTATTTTGCATCTTATTCACACCACTAGACCCATGACTGTTTTGCATATTCGTATATTTGTATTTTGCATCTTATTCACACCATTAGACCCATGACTGTCTTCCCACACTCATACAGAACACTCCTATGTCAAAAGAACCCTCACCTGACCAAGTACTTTGCTAAGCATAGGTTGATCCAATACTGAGTACCGAAGGTCAGTATAGTCTATATAACGTAACCATAGAGATCTGGAATTCAGATAATCCTTCTCCCATGGACAACAGACCGTGAGGCTCTTCCTTGATGCCTCTGTATCCCACGGAGGGGGGGGGATATGTTAGAATATTGCCAGATTGGTGTTCAATGATTATGTGGCTTCATGCAACACCAAGGAATCCTACTTTATTCATAATAGGATTATTTTAGCATATACTCTGTGTTTAGCTATATTTCATGATTCTGTGAGTATTAGCATATGGGTATAGCGGACAGTGATGTGCCTCATTATATAATGATGAAGTGGTTTTTCGTATTTTGTTGGAAGAGGAACAAAGCTTCCTGCAGGTCATCTGTGGTTGGAAGCCTCTTAAGGCGTCTTCATGACAGCCACAAAACCCTAAATGTTAACGAATTTTCCTCCACAGCAACATTTTACACTTTTAAGCACTTTATCGTGAGTAATTAGAAAAAAAAACTGCAACTGCTTACCTGCTATACGCATACCCTCTCATGTGCTTGTAAATAGTTGTAGTATAGGTTATCATTTTTTATAAAATGCGTGAAACAGGCAAATGATTTGAAGGAAATTTTATTTATATAATACTGTTTCTTATCCTGAAAAAATCACTTCAATAGTCAAAAAGGTGAAATAAAGATGAGAGTAGAAATAATGAAATAAGAAAGAAAAAAAAAAAGGCCTGGCATCTAATAACTGCTAATAGCTTGTTGATCTGGCTTACCGGCTTATCTATAAATGAGATTAGTAAAAACCTACATACTGACAATGAAAAACGCGCTCGCCAGAGCTGGCGGAAGGTTTTAAAGGAGAAAGAAGAAATCGAATCAGTTTTTGGTGGGTTCCCAGTGTCCCTTGTTACCGACCATTACTCACAGGTCATTAACAGAGATAACGATCTCATTATCGGAAAACAAGTTCCTTCGTCTTCACCCTGATCCCTACCAAAGGCTTGGGGGTTATACATAGATGAATAAAATCGCCTGACGGCAACTAGAACAGAAGGAGAGGGGTTACCTGGTACGGGAGTTGGGGCCTAAGGTTATTCTGTCAACTGTTTGCTTACATTCATCCTGGTTTCATAACTGATTCCGGGAACTTACCGTAAGCCGATCAGCAGCTGATGCATATTTTACAACGCGTTTGGGCGGGCAAGTGAGTTTTC
>NC_134796.1:32399124-32404124 GCF_046742065.1 Oratosquilla oratoria
ATTTTATATTCCTAGGTTTTAAACAAAATTCCTAGGTTAGGAAAAAATCCTAGGCTAGGAACTTTTGCTTTAGACACGCCCCAGTTTTATATCCAATGAAGATAAATATTTTAAGTTAAGTATTCCTGCTTTATATCAAAGAATAATTTTAACTCCCTCCCAAAGGGGGCGGGGAGGTAAATCTTACACCCGCCCTGGGCGGCAAAAACAGTTGCTACGCCACTGATATATATATATATATTATATATATATATATATATATATATATATATATATATATATATATATATATATAATATATATATATATATATATATATATATATATATATATATATATATATATATATATATATATATTATTATTATTATTATTCCAGAGGGCGTGCTTGTATCTTCCGTACAACGCAGATGGAGGCGAGTTCTTGTTCCAGAATCGAAGGGAAGTCTGTCGTGCCCTCCGCTGCAGGAAGAACGCCTGTGTGCCAAGGCCCCCGTCTCCTGCACGGCCTACAGCTGGAGGACGAGCTCCTGGTCACACTGCCGTTTACATGCGCGTGTGTCCTGCGGAGTAGGATACAGGACAAGAAGTAGGTGCTCCTGTATTTCTTTTTTAATGGTAAATTGAGACGGACGTCAGAGAATATTATCTCCCTCTCTTGTCTTCAGATCCTAAAACACCCTCACCGCCATCTTGAGGTGCAGCCCAGTGGGTTGACACTCGGTTCCCGGCCTAGACCCAGGATCTCTTCCTACCAATTTTATATATGTTTCTTCCTTTTCACCTAAGGATAGCTGACAACCGGCGACTGATCTCCTCATACCAATACAACATAAATCATAGTCCAATATTTCTTTCCTGAGAGATCTGTGGGCAAAGTGACCGTTGCCAGCCGTTGTGGGGCTGCGGTTTTCCAATAATTGATACTCGAGGCAACAATTATTTATCATTATTATTGTTATTAAGTCTTGTGTTTACAGTAGGCCCACATGCAATGTATTTCCATGAATGAATTTAGTTTATAATTACAGAACATAGATATTGTTCACAGCATTGCACGCTATTTTCACGCATACACACCCACACACACACACACACACACACACACACACACACACACACACACACACACACACACACACACACACACACACACACACACACACACATACACACACACGCGCGCGCGCACACACACACACACACACACACACACACACACACACACACGGTAATAAGAAATCCAGTTCTTGAAAAAAGTATAATTTTGGCAAAATGGAGAAAGAAAAAGAAGTAATAATGATAAACTAACCAACAAAGAGAAGACTGGATATAAGAATAGTGGAAAGTCCAAGAGGTGTCATCCCCAAACGACATTGTTTGATAGATATTCCAAGGAAAAACCAAAGGTGGGAAAATAACAGTTTTTCAGGGTTTCAAAGAAACCCAGGTGAAATAGGTAAAAATTTATATATAGATAGAAAAATTAGATATAGTAATGCATTAAGAAACCGCGAAGTAAATGACTTAATGGAAGAAATCATAGATCTAAAATTGGATTACCGAGCTGTCCTTAGGGAAGTGATTACTTTGCGTAAGAGTAATGAGCAAACGATTAAAGAATTGAATGACCTAAAGAGCGAAATAGAAATCCTCAAAAGAGATAACGAAAAAATGAAAAATGAGGACAAAAATAAAAACGAAGAACTGAAAAAGGAGGTCAAAGATCAATTACAAGTAGTGATCGGAAAGGTGGAAGAATCAATCAAAGAAACAGACCTCATCGGAATAAAAAAAATCAATGGAAACAAGAACAGGAAAATCAAAAAATATATTTAAGAGAAATATTACAAAAGCAGATGGAGGAAAATACAAAAGAAACAGTTATGAAAGTAATTAAAGAAAAGGAAAATTTGGTGAGATATACAGTTGACAAAGGTCCATGGTATCTAGGAAAAGCATGATATGTATAGGTACCAGAGAATAAAGGAGGAGAAGGAAATGGCTATGCAAATTTTGAAAGAAATACAGCATGAAGGGCAAAATTTTGAGAAAAAAAAATCGACGAAATCCATAGGATAGGCAAATATTCGAAAGAAAAAAAAACATAGACCCATAGACCTCTAAAAATAAAACTAAGAACTCAAATGATAGCCGAGGAGGTATTATCGAAAGCAGTTAAATTGGCAAACAGCAAAAAATTCAAACATATATGGATACAAAAGGAAATAAGTGATGAGGAAAAAGAGAAAGACAAAGCTCTCAGAATTAAAATCAATGATAGAAACAAGAAAAGAACAGAGACGGGAAAAAACGATTTTTTATTTTTTTATTTTTTTGAGAGAGAGAGAGAGAGAGAGAGAGAGAGAGAGAGAGAGAGAGAGAATACTGGACTTGAGACTGAGAAAATGGTACATGAAAAAAATGGAAACTTAAACCAAAAAAGAAAAGAAAATGTGAAACTAAAAGTGGCATACACAAATATCGATGGTATGATCTCTGGAATCAATTAACTAAATGACTATCTAGAAATACAAAAACCTGACATTATGGGAATTGTAGAGGCAAAACTGAAAGTACCTCTATCAACAACCATAATGGGACAGGCTCTATACAACCACAGGGTGAAAAACAGAACAGACAAGCAGGGAGGAGGTGTCATGATAATGACCAAAAAGGGCCTAAATGTGACAAAGATTAATGAAGGCCAAGGCAATGTAGAATTAATTATGATAAAAACTAAACTAAAAAGATGAAAAGCAGAGAATCTGTAGCAGTGTATGTACCACCAAAAACACAGGCTTGGTCGGATAGTGAACATTCTAAATTACTGGAAGACACAATGAATGTGCTAAACGAGTTACTGAAAGAGGGTGGAAACATAGTAATCATGGCCGATGTTAATGCAAAGGATATACTTTGGGAAGAAATGATAGTAAAAAGGGGAGAGGAACTTTGGAGCAACATTCCACTGGATATAACCATCGAATACACATTAACACAATGGGTTAAGGAAAATGCTAGATATAGAAACAATGAGGAACCGTCAAAACTATACTTAATATTAACTTCAGAACTAGATATTGTGAACAAAATGGAGTATAAAACACCAATTGGAACGAGTGACCATACACTAATAGTGTTTGAATTAAAAGGACAAAACAATGTAGGTAGGAATGATGAACATACAGAAGGAAGATTAATGTACAACAAAACGGATTTTGTAAAACTAAAAAAAACAAAACACAAACAGGTATGAATTCTCTAAAGAGGAAACAAAGATGGAAGACAAATCGAACATATTCAAAGAAAAGTACAAGGAAGAAATTGACAAATATGTACCAAAAAGAAGCAAAAAGAGATTTATATAACGTGTTGGTATAACAAAAGGTGTAGTGAAGCTAGAGACAGAAGAGACAAAGCCTGGAAAATAGAAAAAAGACAAAAAAAAAGCATACAAATAGCAAACATACATAAAATTTAGAAACGAATATGTGAATATACGCAGGAAATAGAAAATATATGAAAAAGATATTATAGACAAATGTAAGGATCAACCTACACTCTTCTATAGATATATAAATGAAAAGCTAAAGAATAAATATGAAATAGTGGAATTGCGTGGAGATAAAGAATATGTAAATGACACAGAAATGGCAGAAGTAATTATCAGACATTTTAGGTCTGTTTTTACAACTGAGAGCTCACAATTTTGGGAAGATCGACAGCAAGAAAGATCACCCAAAATAAAAGAAATAATGGTAACACAAAAAGAAATAAGAGACCAAATAAAAAACCTAGATGTCAGGAAATTGCATGGACCAGATGCAATTGCAAATTGGATACTGAAAGAGTGTATAGATGAACTGACAAACAAATTATACAAGATAATAGACTTCTCACTCAAAGAAGGAAAGGTACCGCAAGATTGGAAAGATGCAAACATAGTACCAATATATAAAGGAGGAAATAGGGAAGATCCTAAAAACTTCAGACCGGTATCCCTCACAAGCACAGTAGCAAAAATATGCGAAAAAGTCATTAGAAACAAATGAACCAAACACTTGGAAGAAAATAAAATAGTAAACCTTAAACAATCTGGCTTTAGAAGTGGAAGATCGTGTACCACAAACTTAATTTGCTTTTACTCAAGGTTGATTGAGGTAATACAAGAAAGAGATGGCTGGGCAGACTGCGGCTTCTTGGATTTGCAGAAGGTATTCGACAAAGTACCACATAAAAAGTTAATAAGAAAAATTGAAATAATAGGAGGAATACAAGATAAGCTGCTGGAATGGATGAAGGATTTCTTAATTGTGAGAAAAATGAGAGTGGTACTTAGAGACAAAAAATCGAACTAGAAAGATGTAAAAAGTGGCGTCCCACAAGGCTCTGTATTGACTACTTTAATGTTTGCCATATATAAAAATTATATGGATGAGGGAGTAAATTGTTACATGAACTTCTTTGCTGACGATGCCAAATTACTCAAGAGAGTAAGAACAGAAGATTGCAGATCGCTACAAGAAGACCTAGATAAAATATGGGAATGAAATCCGAGATGTGAGATGAACTTCAATATTAAGAAATGTAGCATAATGGAGTTTGGGAAAAGCAAAAATAGAGTATCGGGTCAATATAGAATTGGAAACAAAGAAGTCAAAAAAGTCGATTCAGAAAGGGACCTAGGAGTAATCATCTCAAGTGACTTGACACCTGATAAATATGTCAATAAATTATTTGGAGAGACTTTTAACTTATTAAGATCAATGAAAGTGGCCTTCGACTACATAGATGAGGAGATGGTTAAAGAAATAGTGGTTACACTGATAAGACCTAAACTAGAATATGCTGAAACAGTGTGGGCACCTAGCACAAAGAAGAACATAAGAAAATTAGAAAGAATACAAAGAGCAGCGACAAAAATGGCACCTACACTGTCAAATCTGACATACGAACAAAGATTGAAGAAATTACATCTGTCAACACTGGTACAGAGA
>NC_134796.1:32426624-32431624 GCF_046742065.1 Oratosquilla oratoria
AATCCTGCCTCACTTCCACCCCCGTTCCCCTCTTCCCAAATGTAAAAATATCATAGTCAATCCCATCCCGCCTTCTTATACTCGTACTCTCCAAAAAGCAAACGAAGAAACAAATATACATGTAAACATACAAATACATAAATGAAAAAATAATAATAATAAGTGGATAGATAAATAGGTAAGTGAATAGATAAATAAGCACATACATAAATGAATTAATAAGTACATGAATAGATAAATAAATAGATAAACAATTAAATGGATAAATGAATAAAGATAAAACAAAACAAAACAAACCTTGTAAAACCAAAAACAAAATAAAGCAAGCCAGAGACAAGACTCCCAGCTCCCCTTACCCTCCCTTTCTTGTGATGATCCTCATCATCATCGTCATCGCCATCATCCTGTTGCAGGTATTGCGGCCACAAGGGCGAGGAATCCGAGCCGTGTATGGTGCCCTGCCCCTCCGACTGCCACACCTCCCACTGGGGGGAGTGGTCCCGATGCAACGCCTCCTGCGGCGCCGGCGTCCAGACCCGAAAACGTGAGGTGAGTCTTTGTGGGTCTTGGGTCTTGGGTGATGGGCCTTGGGTGATAGGTAATGGGTCTTGGGTGATTGGTTTTGGGTATTGGGTCATGGGTCATGGGTCTTGGGTCTTGTGTGATGGGTCTTAGGTGATGGGTGATGGGCAATGGATAATGGGTAATGGGTCTTGGGGGTCTTGGATGTTGGGTGATATGTCTTGGATCTTGTGTGATGGGTCTTGGGTGATGAGTCTCGGGTAATGGGTGATGGGTGATGGGCAATGGATAATGGGTAATGGGTCTTGGGGGTCTTGGATGTTGGGTGATATGTCTTGGATCTTGTGTGATGGGTCTTGGGTGATGAGTCTCGGGTGATGGGTGATGGGTCTTGATGGTGGGTCTTGGGTGATGGGTCTTGGGTCTTGTATGATGGGTCTTGGGTGATGAATCTTGGGTGATGGGTGATGGGTCTTGGGTGATGGGTAATGGACCTTGGGTGATGGGGGATGGGAATTGGGTCTTAGGTGATGGGTAATTGATGATGGGTCTTGGGTGATGGGTCTTGGGTGATGGGTCTCGGGTGATGGGTGACAGGTGATGGGTGATGAATATTGATAGACACTGGTCACATTTATCTTTCATCTTATGTACCTAGGATATCTGGTGAAACGTAATCGGAAGCGTGCCGAATCCCGCACTCCTCTCTCCGATTCCCAGCAGTGACCATTTGTTACCTGTCCCCCAACAGTCCCAAAAGCATATATTAGGGGAAAGGTTACTGCTTCGGCCTCAGCTACTCAGCGCCTCCTGGCGGAGACTCTTCACCTTCACCTAAGGTCACCATGTAAATGAAGCTGTGGGGGTAAATCGGCTTCGGCTGCCTGGCCCTGGTGTGAAGGTGTTATGTCTCGCTGCATTGCTTTTGACCCAAGCAATGGGCGGGAGTCAGGGATAGCTCTTCATCCACGAGGAGCTGAGATCGAAGGGAAAAGGTTGTGGGATGGATGGGTGGGCAGGTGAGATCATGCCTTAGATGGCTAACCCCCCCATATAAAGGGGGAAAAGCTTTTTAGGTATATAGCTAGATTATGTACTAAAAAATGCAAGTAATTTTTTCATTTCCTTATTCACTAGTTATTAATTCACTTGTTTTTAATTTAATTAATTAATCTGTTTTTCAAACCAGGTTAAAAAACTCTAGAAACCTTATACATTCTACAGTCTACGTCAACTTCCAAGTATCAAATTCTTTTAAAGTGTTACATTAAATCAACACTACAGAAAAACATTTCTCTAGGACAACAGCTTGTAAATGGAGGGAAGGGGATGGCATTCTGACTCATGGTAAAAAGGGAGCTACAGGGTGAAGTAAAAGGTCGAAAGCCATTGATGTCGATCCATCCTTCCTATAGGTACCCGAAATGAGAATATGGGGCAAGAGAGAGAGAGAGGAGGGGGGGAGGGAGAGAGAGAAAGAAGGGGGATAGAGAGAGAGAGGGGTGGGGAGAGATCTAAATCGTGGAGATCATTCTTCGAGCATCCCTTCTACAGATCCTCGAGCCAAGTATGTGGGGAGGACGACCTTGCCCGGAGGTGGAACAGACACGTGCCTGCTGGGGTGCTTGCGACGCGCTCTGGATGCCAAGCGGCTGGGGAGAGTGCCGTTTGGGGTCACCCGGCGAGACGGACTGTGGCACTGGCATTCAGTCTCGCACAGTCAGGTGCGTTAAATATTCATGAAACGGAGAGCCGAGGCTCCCCGAGGCTCTCGGTCTTCATTTGCTAGACTTTTTTTTTTTTTTTTTTTTTTCCTCCTAAGCTTCCCGCTCTTCGTGTTAGGTCTGTCGCTTTGCGGTAAAGCGTTTTCTACTTCTTCTACTTCTTTTCCTTTTCTTCATTCTTTTTTTTTTCTTATTGCTTTCAATATTTTTCCTTATACTTCTTTTTCTTCTTCTTCTTTTTCATCTTTTTCATCTTATTCTTCTTCTTCTTCTACTTCTTCGTCTTCTTTTTCTTCCTCTTCTCATTCTTCTTCTTCTTCTTCTTCTTCTTCTTCTTCTTCTTCTTCTTCTTCTTCTTCTTCTTCTTCTTCTTCTTCTTCTTCTTCTTATTCTTATTCTTATTCTTCTTATTATTATTATTCTTCTTTTTCTTCCTCTTCTCCTTTTCCTCTTCTCCTTATTTTTATTGTAAAGAGTTTTAGTTTTATATAAATATCGTTGACTATGCTTTTGCTAATAGATTTGATTTACTATTGTGGAGCTGCCAGTTTTCATTCAGTGAAATTGGAGAATATATATATATATATATATATATATATATATATATATATATATATATATATATATATATATATATTAATGTATTATGACAAATATGAACTCGCTTTCTATAGAAGCTATACTGTGAATAGAGTAACTCGTCTGTAATGTCAACTAAGACCAACTGTCGTCCCTCCTTCAGGTGCATGCGGACAACGATGTCAGGCCTTCTGGAGATCGCAGAGGACTCGGCCTGCGACGCCCTTCTCCGGCCCGCCGCCAGCCAGAACTGCAGAGTCTCCTGCCCCGGGGACTGCGTGGTCGACCAGTGGTCAGATTGGTCCACCTGCCCCGAGGTAGGTGTGGGCGGAAAGCCGAATATAATATGTAGTCTGACCATGGGAGGCGGGGAGTTATGTGACGCCACAGCATTCTGTCCGGGAGTGAAGTTATAGAAATCCCTTTACATCTGTTTGATGCCATGTCAGTTCTAGGGACATGGGAGAGAGAGAGAGAGAGAGAGAGAGAGAGAGAGAGATAGAGAGAGAGAGAGAGTGAGAGAGAGAAGAAAAAAAGAGAGAGAATAGTGGACAGACTTTATACAGCCTTCGCGTGTCATTGTTATTCACGAATAACTGTAGTCATTTGTGTCTTGTATGTAAGACAGATGAATGGTAGGGTGGTGAGGTAAACACAAAGAACCATTGAAGTCTTATTCCTAACTTTTTCGTCCTTACCACGTATTCTGAAAAAGTCCTGGTAAGGGCAACACGTCAGAAATAAAACTCCAGCATTCCTCTGTGTTTACCTCACCATCCTACCACTCATTCGTGACTTGTTCCATTGTTTCTGACCCGTGTAGTGTGACAGGAACCAGGAATGACCCTTCATCCGCAAGGAACTAAGATGAGAGGGACAACAAATGGATGTGGGATGAGTGCACAGTGGGTGTATGCCTTGGCTGAACACCTCCATTGTAAGATGAATTTATATATATATATCATATATATATATATATATATATATATATATATATATATATATATATATATATATATATATATATATATATATATATATATATATATATATATTGGTTCAACTTGTCCAGAAATACCTCGAACGCACCCCAAATCATCTCAGGCGGTTTGATGGTGGGTAACAAAGTACATCAAACCTACTGAGATGATTTGGTTCTGTTATGTTGATGGGATGCGTTCGAGGTATTTCTGGACAAGTTGAACCAATTATCCCCTAACATCAAATTCAAAACAGAATGGGAGGAAGGTCAACAGATCCCTTTCCTAGACATTTTAATTAGAAGGATTGATGGAAAATTATTTTTTACAGTTTATAGGAACCCCACCCATTCAGGCAGTTATCTACACTTTTTCAACAACCATACCGACAAAGTCAAGAAGAGTGTTGACTCCGGCCTTTTTCTGAGAGCTTTTAGGATTTGTAGTCCTAGATTTTTGGACCGGGAGATTGACCTCATTAAAAAGGCAACTTTTGATGTTGACATACCCGTCCTGGTTCCTGGATCAAGCCCTCAGCAAGGCTAGAGCCAGCCACCATAAAACTTCAGTTCCCACCACACAACCCTCTTTCAAAGATGTTTTAAAAATCCCCTATTGTAACTCCATCAGTCCTTCTTTTAAATTAATTCCCAACAAGCGTCTCACAGTTGCCTATCATTACCCTAACACTGTACACAAACGAATTGTTAATGTTCATCAAAGGTTAAAGGGAACTGACGCCCCAGGAGTGTATAGCCTTCCTTGTAAAGATTGTGATTTAGTGTACCTTGGTCAGACAGGAAGGGATCTTAGTACCAGGTTAACGGAGCACAAAAGATCCATTAGGTATGCCCAGGAAAATTCCGCTGTGCTCCAATATGTCAGCACCAAAAATCACAGTCTTGACTGGGGCAAGCCCAAGATTTTGTTAAAGTCCAACTGCAGCTTTAGAAGAAAAATTGTTGAATCCGCCTTAATCGAGGAATGTCCGAACTTGAACATCTCCAAAGGTCAATGGTCCCCGGACATAACCTCATGGCTAGCTGTGAGCCGTTTGGTTAAGAATTTTCATCTCCCTGACCCTGCTCCCTCACCATCTTGACCCCGCTTCCCTTCTGACCTCACACCTCTACCCACACACACCCTCCCCTCTGACTCCGCCCTGCGCAACGGTTTGCCTTTTTTTTTTTAAGCT
>NC_134796.1:32439124-32444124 GCF_046742065.1 Oratosquilla oratoria
TCGAATGTAAAATGTATCAGTGTATTCTATCCACCACCATGGTTGGGCAGCAATCCATGTTGCTGTCTGTTTGGATTATCCTATTTTGATTTTCATTTTGCAGAAAGAGTTTTTCACGTTAGGTAGTGAGGCATATTCGTTCCTACCAACATGAAAAGGAATATAACACACGTGGACTGTTAATCCTTGTATAGATATACTACCTAGTCGGGAAGATAGATTCTTCGGCACTTTGCTAGCATGTATTAGTATTAAAGGGGCTTCAGTGTGAGTGTATATGAAAAAATATTCACTCACACACACACACGCGCACACACACACACACACACACACACACACACACACACACACACACACACACACACACACACACACACACACACACACACACACACACACACACACACACACACACACACACACACACACACACACACACACACACACACACACACACACGACTCGTGACGCAGTAGGTAGAGTTCCCAGCTGCCACTACGGCGGTCCAGGTTCGAATCCCTCCCAAGGCTGAAATAATTTCAGTATCGCTGCGCTACGGGTTGTTACTCCAACTCTCGTGGGCGGGGAGTTAGGGGTGTGTGTGCGTGTAAGGTCACAGCACACACACACACACACACACACACACACACACACACACACACAAAGAGAGAGAGAGAGAGAGAAAGAGAAGTAAACAAGAACTTCTGTTTGTTCATGAAAATTTATTACTATTTTTCCTGAATCCCAATATAACACACCAGCAACAACTTCTGAGGAGCTTGTTTCACCTATTGTACCCTTTATGTCTCATTATGTTTTGTACGACGCAAACTCTATCAGATTCAGTGTCCAAACACATGGGGCAAGGGTGGCAAAGTACCGCCGGATTTCAGTGTAAGTCATAGCTGAGACTCTAGGGATTTCCCGTGAAAGAGTTGGCCACATTATCCACAACATTGTGGACATGAGAAAGCTTTCCGCAAAATGGGTACCGAACCGCCTGAGCGCAGATCAGAAGCACATCAGAGTGACAACATCAAAGGCGATTTTGGACCGGTTTGCAGCGGGGATGGCCGATTTTATGGCTCGTTAAATCACCATGGATGAAACTTGGCTTCATCACTATGATACCCTGACCAAGCAGCAATCAATGGAGTGGCGACACAGCGGTTCACCGCTTTCCAATAATTTTCGGACCCAGAAGTCGGCTGGAAAGGCACTGGCTTCAGTGTTCTGGGACAAAGATGGAGTACTCTTCATAAAATACCTGCCAAAGGGTCGCGCCATCAACGCAAAATACTACATGTCTATGTTTGACGAATTGCTTGAAGCTTTGAAGCAGAGACGCTGTGGAAAACTGAGCCATAGTGTCCTCTTTTAGTAGGACACTGCACCAGCACACACAGCACGTGAAACTCTACGGAAAATACGCGACTTTAGCTTCGAATTGGTAGACCACACGCCTTATTCCCCAGACCTGGCCCCCTCTGACTATCACCGCTTTCCACAACTGAAGAAACATCTCAAGGGAACGAAATTTCACTCCGATTCGGAAGTGATCGCTGCTGCAGAGGCCTGGTTGGAGGCCCAACCTTCCGAGTTCTTTTTTCAGGGCTTAGAACAGCTGAAGGATCGTTGTAACAAGTGTGTGAATCTGAGAGGGAAATATGTTCAATAAAATCATAATTAACTGATCTTCCTGAATTTTCTTGTACCCAAAGCCAGTAACTTTTCAGCACCCCCTCGTAAGTAATGGCATATATAAAAGAAAAATAGTTAACATACACGACTACTGCAGCTTCTGTAATATTTAACTTCACAAATGTGAAGGTTATGTTTTGCTGTTGCGGTAAAGGAACAACGATGTTTTCTTCAGTGGTAACCTTTATTTCTCTTTCACCAGGATGTGCCCCAGGGAGACGAGGCCAACCCCAGGGGAAACCTGGTGCTATGTCGATTGCCCCATCGACTGCGAAGTCACACCGTGGACCCCGTGGGATGACTCGAAGTGTTCTTGTGGTGAAAACCGTAAGTATGGTTCCATTCATCGAGAGAGAGAGAGAGAGAGAGAGAGAGAGAGAGTACAAAGAAAGTACATAGAAGTCAACTAGATGCATTTACCTCTCAAATATTGTCTCAAGCTTCACAGACAGGAAACGCGTAAGACGTATTTGAAAGTCAAGAAAGTGCAGTCAGTCTAGTGTCCATTCATATTTCACTGACTAGAAACCCTTGTTCTCACTGTAGCCAGTAACAGTCCTATAAACCTCTAGCGAGGGAAACACTTTATTATGTTGTCCAAGTACAGAATTATTTCTGTGTCACCCATCTCCATAAGGACGAGGGAAACAGCTGTTGGTTTTCAGCTCATCTTATGGAAAAAACAAAATTACATGAAATAGGAAAACCTGACAGAGAACCAGCATGAGGCTGCCGAAGATGCTAACTCGTTCTCAGTCAGAGAGAAGCCTTTAAAGCTGACCTGGGTGATGTCACGTGACCAAGATGACTGTGTATACAAATCAATGACCAATTGGAAACCTCCTCCAATCTTCGGCTTGAACTAACAAAGACGATGCGATCCTGATCTGAATAACAAATCCAGACCAAGATGGCCTCGGTTACCCTCCTATATGTATGAGCAGATGACAAGAGAAGACATGATGCAATGAAAATATTAAGAAGCGGCAGTTTATTTATTTATTTATTTATTTATTTGTTTATTCATTTATATATTTATTTATCTATTGAGAAACAGTGGCTCAGTTTGCATGAAAATTGAATCACTAATAGTTAGGATACCTACTTACGCATGTATGAAATTTGAAAACAGTACATCCTCATCATCGCATTGGGGGGGGGGCGTCATACGCCAGGGAGCGCGTTATATCACTCACACGCCCGCTCCAGTCCCCACTGTCGCTCTTCGAGTTTCATTTACAAGAAACCCGCAGCCCCACACCTTATGACAACGGTCCTTGGGTCTTCTTTTAGATCTCCCGGGGGTGGAAGGGACAATGAACTGTCGTCTGTGATTAGTGTGACGCCGAAGTCACGCTATGCGGTGACGCCGGATGAGGCCAGATGACGGACAAGTTCAATCAGATTAATAGAATCACCTAGCGACAGCAGCCAGAACTTTATATAATGACGACCTCCATCTCGCTGTCGCCAAGCCGCAACGGCAGCGCCGGACAGTGTGACACCAGCCTAGGACGTGTCTATGTCACAGGATTATGGTACTAAGGATGGACCAGCGACCGGTTGTCAGCTTATGTGAAAAGGAGAATGAAAAAATAAGTTGACAAAATCTTGGTCCCCGCCGGGGGACTGAGTACCAGCCTCTCAGGACTGCACCTCCTTGAGGGTATCTAATTTTGAAGACAGGCGGCAGGGAGATGATCCTCTCAGACGACCGTCTCTCGGCACCACTAACGAACGAAGGCTTCCGCACACGAGTGATATTGATTAAACTGTTGCTTTAAAATTCACGGACTGGAAACCCGCACCCCCATAGCAGCCACCAACTGTCTCTGTGGACACGTGGATGCATAGGCAATGAGAGTGGAACAATATCCCTAACTCTAAAGCAGTGGCTCTTTTTTTCAGTTCCGATACCCCAAGTTCAACTCCAAGTCAACTTGATACCGCCAAACCAATATTAGCCTACTGCTCCCAACTTTTAACATTTGATTTCCTGTAAAAAAGAAGAAACAGAACGGCTATGAACAAACATATAGATTCTAGGGACTCTTATTTCTATTCTCAGTAAATAGAAAAATGAAGTATAATTCTTACACAAAATATTAATTTAATATTTCCCAGGGTCTCTTTCTGGATAACGAACCAAGAACCGGTTTTGATATTCTCTGGTGGTTATTAAAGGCACAACTTCAAGAACACCCACTCTAGAGGTTCCCTGGAAATCGTTGTTGGTGTTACGGTAAAAGGTCTCACACCCAAGCAGCCTCTTCCGAAGAATGTCAGCTACTTAGCCGTTATCACATTGGGCTATTTTTCCTCCGACCCCTGGAGCAGATTTGCAGCCCGCAGCTTTTGGGAAGGAATCTGATATGCTGGAGGAAGTTAATTTTCCGCCAGCAATTCAGATTCATTTTATGTACAGTAAATTGTTGAGAAAACAAAATAGTTTGCCATAGTGATTTTACGGCGGAAAAAGTTCTGGAGGTGAGCAGTACCCTCGATTAATTGGAGGTCGGAGGAAAAATAGCCCAGTGTGAGAACGCCTTTAGGAAGAATCATGAACCGTGGGGGAGGGGGGTCAGCAGTAGTGCACAGTTGTCTTTCATAGGAGTATTCATCTTGTTGCCCTCAAGAACTTTTACGCGTCTGTGTCAAGGAGAACACGGCCCCTTACAGATTGTTGGTAATCGATAAGATCAGAGAGAGAGAGAGAGAGAGAGAGAGAACAAATCCACCTCTCTAGTAGATAAAATAATCTACTACTACTACGGACCCTCATTCTGAATTCCAAAAAGTTTTGGCGTGAAAAAACTACTAGAATGTTTTCCTGTTCCTTATGGGAATATGCTTCTTGTTAGCTGTAAAATTTTTAGTAGCTTTGCCAGTGGACGAATACTACTCGAGGATAAAGCTTTAGAGTTTATTTTCTTATTCTCTGTATTTCTTATTAGTTACAGTCATTTGTCCCAGCTGATATAAATGTTGTTTATAATGCTATCGTTCATGTAGATAATATTTTTATCAATTGGATTTTCAGTTCACCACCACCTTTCTTATACTTACCTAACATCATCTGGATGAGTTCACTGAAACGCTATTTTTTTATTATCATTATTAACTGGAAAAAACATTACTATTACTTCCAGAATACGATAATGAATATTATTGTTATAATACTTTCTTTCACGATCAATTTTCTGACGACTTTAACTGGACTTGAATGAGTCGCCCCAGGCTCTACCCGACGTATTGACAGCTCCTCATAATAATACTTCTTACTAAGACAGCATCTCTCT
>NC_134796.1:32449124-32594124 GCF_046742065.1 Oratosquilla oratoria
AGTCTGAACTCGGCAAAAGTATGCGCTCTTCTGCGACCCTCTGTACCATTCTCACTGTAAGAAAATAATTTTTACAATTCTAAACATTCTCAAGCTAATATGGAGGTTCTGGAAAGTTCTGATCCGACTTACCCATTAATAAAAGATGTCAAAGCGCAAGCACCTCTCCTCACACGTTTTGGGTCGCTTTGTCAAGTTCAGAGACAAAAAAAATACAAACTCTGAGTATACTTCTCCGACAAAATGTAGGAATGCATTCTCCATCGAAAAAGAAACCCACAGTATTCTATAGTGAAATACAAAGTTCTCCTGTTCCCGGTGCGGTGCTGAAAGGGACGGAGCACCGGTGTTTGGTTGGCTGCAAAGTGTACTGACTTGGGCTATCACACCTTTTGCAGAAAATTATTATCTTACACTTTACTATATAATATTGTGGGTTTCCTTTTAGATGGAAAATGTATACCAGCCCAAATAAAGGCTAAAAAAGGTGATACATAGTTCAATTTCTCACACTAAGTTCCTCTCCTCTGTTGTACTTCAGGTGGATGTGAGAGCACGCCAAAACCATGTGTACCTGGCTGCCGTGTCCACGGCTCTGTATGTTCGGTGGTTGGAGTCTGCGTGTGCCGACCAGGTTTGACTCCCCAGTATTCAGAGACACAAAGGTTCAGACTTACCTCCTGCGTCCCCAGCACCAACTACAGTAGACCAGTACCACAGCCCCTCGCAGACGTCAAGTACCTACCAGGTGAGTTCGGCATTTGTAGGATCCACAGGAGATCTTCAGACGTATTGGTGATGTTGGTGAGTAATCCCCGGTGTCATTGAGTTACGAAGGGAACCTACCGCGTTCTCTGGAGGATCCTACCATAGATTCTCCATCCCTGATGTTTTGTGGCCGTGAGTTCTCCCAGTGCTGAGCAATCTGTAGATATATCTGAGATGGTATGCTAAGCAATCTGACGTAAGACTGGACATATGTCATTGGTTGTGTTCATTAACTTGTGTTTGTATGCCCAAGTGCCTTGTGGTGACCGTCATTAAAGTAAATTTATATGAAAATTATTTTGTTTTGGTTTTTATAATGGAGGGCCAAGAATACCGTTAAGCTTCAGACCAGCTAGAGCTGTCAGTGAGAACTGTGTGTATGTGTTTATTCAAGGTAACGTGGTTGGGTATATGAATACGATCTATTTCTTTTGTTTAGTTCAGATTGTCAGCGATTGAATTACCTTAGAAATGTGTTATTTGTCTGTTTGTGTGTTGTGAGGTGCTGTTGAATGTTTTGGTTGCTGTATTTATGTCCGATTTGGCGTGAATATTGAATTTTGTAAGTTCTGTATGTATCCCGTCAGTTCAGTCCAGTTAGGTTTGCCATGGTCGGCGGATATCGACCTAAGTGGAACGCCGTGTGATGTTTGAGGTGATAATGCTAGGGAGGTGAGTTGTGGATAGGTCGGATAATGCACTCCTCGCCATGTTGGATGTGAGGTTTGTCTATGATAAGGGTGTTAGTGATTAAATGAAACTGTTTTTTAACGTCTTCTCGTTTTCCTTCAGAGGACATCAATGTTTGGATGTTCGCCATGGTAGGCATCGGCAGCGCGTTTGTTGTCTTCGTGGTCATATCTGTTTACCTCATGTGGTAAGTGTTACGTTCATGTGATACGTTCACGTATTACGTTCGTTTAAGTGTTGCGTTCATTTAGGTGTTACGTTCGTTTAAGTGTTACGTTCACGTGTTATGTTTATTTGTTATATTTACTTGTTACGTTCGTTTACGTATTACTGTATGTTCACTTGTTACGTTCACGCGACACGTTAATGTGTTACGTTTACGTGTTACGTTCACGTGTTACGACCATTTATTACGTTCACGTGTTACGTCCATGTATCACGTCCACACGTTACGTTCACGTGTTATGTCCACGTGTTACGTTTACATGTTACGACCATGTGTTACGGTCACATGTTATGTACACGTGTCACGTTCACCTGTTACGTTCGCGTGTTACATTTATGTGTTACATTCACACGTTACGTTCACGTGTTACGTTCACATATTACGTTCACGTGTTACGTTTACGTATTACGTTCACCTGTTACATTTATGTGTTATGTTCACATGTTACGTTCACGTGTTATGGTCACATATTACGGTTACGTGTTACGTTTACGCGTTACGTTCACCTGTTAAAGTGTTACGTCCACATGTTATTTTCATGTCTTACGTGCATGTCTTACGTTCACGTGTTACGTTCGCGTGTTACGTTCACCTGTTACATTCACCTGTTATGCTTACATGTTACGTTCATGTGTTTTGCCCGTGCACTGTGTTGTCCTGTATAAACCACATTGTCATTTTTCTTTAATGTAATACAGTTGTAACTATCTGGTACGTATTATTATTATTATTATTATTATTATTATTATTATTATTATTATTATTATTATTATTATTATTATTATTATTATTATTATTATTATTATTATTATTATTATTATTATTATTATTATTATTATTATTATTATTATTATTATTATTATTATTATTATTATTATTATTATTAATAATATTATTATTATTATTTATTATTATTATTATTGTTATTATTGTTATTATTATTATTATTATTATTAATTAATTATTATTATTATTATTTATCATTATTATTACTAATTATTATTATTATTATTATTATTATTATTATTATTATTATTATTATCATTATTATTATTATCATTATTATCATTATTATTATTATTTTATCTTATTTATTTTATTCAACAAAAACCCACTGTGTTGGATAAGAAGAAATGAAATAAATGAATTCCATATATTTCGATCACGGACTGTGATCCTCTTCAGTGGAATACAGAAAGGTAGAGCAAAAGGCATGTCTTATATACAATAAAAATAAGGGACAAGGGTAGGACTCAGGTAGCGTCTAGTGCTTTGCGGGGCAGGTCACCCGCCTTCACCAACGATGGTAACAATTTGATCGAAATATATGGAATTCATTTATTTCATTTCTTCTTATCTAACACAGTGGGTTTTTGTTGAATCTTTACGAATGTGTTACGACATTACTTTATAGTAATTTATTTATTTTAATTTATTTATCAATTTTTTTCATTTTTCAATCTTACGAGTACCAGGTGAAAAAATGTAGGAAAACCTCGATTAGCCAGCATCGGATTAGAAAGCCAGTTTTCAAAGTCCGACAGCAATCCTGTATTAACCCTGTCTTCCAGTAGATAGTGTACTTATAACTGCATCTTTATTACATTGCATGTATGTATGAAAATAAATCTGTTTTGAATATTTAAATGTTGCTAAAATAAGGATAGTAATCTGCTCTCATTCTGTAGCGGATAAGGATTGTAGACAAACTATAGAAACCAATAATCGTCACCTCTGTGATGTTTCCATGACAACCGCATAGATCACCAAAGTCGGGATTTTTTCTGTGATGTGACTTCAAGGTCGAAAATGCAAAACATGTGAAAATACTTTTAACCCATTCAACTCCGATGACAAGATGTCTTGTCATTTGGTCAAATAAAACAAAAAATCATAAAACACCAAAATGTTTGATCAAACACCAGAAAAAATATGACGTCAATCCTCGCTTCGCTCGCAGCGAAGCGAGGACTGACGTCATATTTTTCTGGTGTTTGATCAAACATTTTGGTGTTTTATGATTTTTTGTTTTATTTGACCAAATGACAAGACATCTTGTCATCGGAGTTGAATGGGTTAATTACGATATGGAAGAGCACACCAAGATGCATATGTGCCTGTCGAGCTGGAAAGTAAAAGGGTAGAAAACGGTGATAGACAAATAGGATATGATTAAATAAAAATACAAAAAAATAATTGCTAGAAGAAATTGCCATCCTGGGTTGTATAATAAACACAAAAGACATCAAGTTCCATGAACTATGTTTTCTTCTTCTTCTTTCTTTCTTTTCCCGGTTCGGTGTTCGCGATAGTGAAAGTGAACCTTTCAAATCAAATTGTAACGTAGGGTTTTTGGGATTTTGCACCTCTCAGTGTCAACAATCTCAGTGGAAGCACTGTTGTTGTTATTTCAGTTATTACCATCGTTGTTGTTGTTACTGTTGCTGTTATCATTATCGTTGTTATTATTATTACCATTGTTAGTCTTATTACCACTGCTGTTGTTATTAGTCACCGTTATCATTGTTATTACCATTGTTATTATCATCATTATTATTACTTTTGGCGTTTATTACCACTGTCGTTATTAATTACCATTATCTTTATTATTATCAATGTCATAATCATCATTACTATTCCCCACTGGCGTTATTATTAACATTGTACTTGTTATTACTGATCCCATTGTTAATCAAAATTTCTATCTATCCTTATGGATTCCCCTTACTGGGATACGAGCCTCAGAAATAAGGTTTTTGGAGAGACTCGGTTAAGAAAGTAAATCCCTCTATCTGGTAGAAAAATAAACAAACAAATAAATAGATAGGTAAATACGTAGACAAATAAATGAAATGCTGGTAATTGTATCGACAACATATATATACCAGATTCGTTTGTTTTAACAAATTGCTACGACGTTTGTGTTACCAGAAATCAAGACTACTATTTCAATGCAATTTTTTTTTTTTCTTTTTTTTTTCTTTTTTTTTTGTAGTCAAACTTGCTCTTCCGAGGGCAGTGGTTCTCGGTCATTTTACTCGTAGAACAACCCCCCATTTTTATGGATCACCTTATCACTTACAGGTCATTTCAAATACTGAATCAAAGCGCCTGTCATCCACTACCACATTATCGGTCTGTGGACCCTACCTTCAGATCTGGGCGCGTTACCGCTGGACAGGTAATGCGTTACCGCCGGACAGATATTGCGTTACCGAAAAATCTGGGGTGCATTTTCGTCAATGCGTTACCGATTTTAATATCCTTGGTATATATATATATACTCATACGCAGTAACGCGGACCGCTCTATTTAAATTAAAATCGGCAACGCATTGACGGAAATGCACCCCAGATTTTTCGGTAACGCACTACCTGTCCGGCGGTAACGCACCCAGCTCTGCCTATCTGAACCTACTGCAGGCCCTCAGGGGCCTCACAAGAACCAGGAGAGGGAACCCATTGCCCTTAGAGAGAACGCACCTCCTCCACCAGGATATGAACCAACAAGTACCTGATTCACGTTCTCTCTTCCTCCCGCAGTCAAAGCAGTAGTGAGCAGTCGCCCATCCCCCTGACGGTTCGAAGGCAAAATACTCTCCGACACCCTCCCGCGAAGCCCTGAGGCCGAGCCTTCAGGTTGATGCTGAGACTCTTACCTTACCCTATCCTCCTGGTAGCCCTTGGTCCACCTCATCCTCCAAGCAAACCCTCTTTAAGCCCTCACCCCGTACCCAATCCTTGATCCACCATTACAACCTCTCCGTCCCAGAAGGCATAACGCTCCTCACTTACCTCCTCCACACATACTCCCTACCCATACTCCTTCCTTACACTGTGGAGGAGATTACACCAGGAGGCGCTTAGCTGTGGCTAGAACCGTCATCTTCAAACAGTCAGGGAGAGTGGAATCACAGGTAGCCACTGGGGATCGAGCTGGGGACTTCGTGGTCGAAGTCAACCAAGCCACCGCAGCACACTGAATGATAAACACAAGTTTTCTTTTTCATCTTGTTATACAGACACATTTATCTCCCCACCCCACACATCCCACCCCACTTGAATCATCCCAGCAATCTAGGTCCACCTACCTTACACATTTCTCTCCCAAATTGTCTCTCAATTCTGAAATCTTCTCTTTCTCACTTCAACCTTCTCTTTCTCAGTCCTGATCTAGCACAGTATTCTTTCCCTCAGTTTTGAGATTTCAAAGTTTTCTCTTCCTCCGTTCTGAGCTTATATTTTTCTTCCACTCAGTTCTAAACATACTTCACTCTCCCTCTCTCTTTATCCCATTTTTAAGATAGTACTGTATTCTCTCACTCATTTCTGAATCAGCACTCTTCTCTTTCTAAGTTCTGAGTTTGTATAGTATTTGCTTTCAGTTATGAGAGAATTTACTGTAGGTAAGTCTCGGTAAAATTTTAGAAATGCATACCTACGCGATATAGCAATAGAAATTTTAATCATAATTTTTCAAATTATAATACATCAACGTAATATATGTTATTCTTGGCGGAAATCAATAGTAGAAAAACTTGATAAAAGCTATAAACAAACATAGTCGCTTCTACTAGAGACGCCATCTTAGTTTTGTTAGAGGCGGAGGTCGAAAAAGTTAAAGTATGATAAATTTGTCTATTCTAACCTAACCTACCTACCTAACTTACCTACCTACCTACCTACCTACCTACCTAACCTACCTACCTAACCTAACCTGTATTTAGTGAAGTGGTACCTCCGAATCTATCAAAACAATGATGGCGTCTAAAGGACTCAACGCAACTTCGTTTCTGCATAGCTTTTAGCAACGTTTTCTGATGTTGATTTCCGCCAGGAAATATATATATTACATTGATGCATTACAATTTACAAAATTAATATTTAATTTTCTAATGCTATACCGAGTAGGTGTGTACTTCTGAAAAAACGTCATCTACGAGTATTACTTCTGAGCTAATGTCTTGTGTTTCTCACTGTTGATACAGTCCTAACTCTTTAACTTTTATGCTATCACAGTCTTGTTACTCAGTTCTCAGCTAGTAGTCTTCCTTACCTGTTGGTGCTGTGATTATATAGTCTTCTCCCAAATTTAAGTTATCACAATCTTCTTTTTTTCTTATTTCTGACTTAAGTATTCTCTTTCGCTGTTGTGATATCCTACCTTCTCTCAGTTTTTAATTAACTGTCTTCTCTTTCTCATTTCCTATCTCTCTCACAGTTCTGAGTTAAAACAAATTCTTATTATATTTTTTCTGGACTAGCATAGTAAATTTTGTTTTATTTCTGAACTGACACATTTTACTCTATCTCATTTTCAAGCTAATCATTTTCTCCTTATATCTTGGCTAATAAAATTTTCTCTTATTTTAGGACTGACAGAGTCACATTCATTTCTGAACACAATCGTCACGCATACCATTAGTCAGGAAAACAGGTATGCATGCTATCCCACATAAATATATAAATTCAACTATGACCTCCTTGCCCAGCCTCCCCACGGACCTTCCACCTCCTCTTTTTTTTCAACCCTTTTGAGTGCAAAGTCCTCGTTCTTGATCCCAACACTCTTGCCATAAGTCATCTTCAAGGTCTTCTACAGTCCAAACTACACATCAAGCTCGTCCTCAAACAAGCCGAGGTGCTCCTGAGCACTGCCATCACCTCCCAGCCACTCACCCACTCCTGCCAAAAGCGCTACTACCCTCCTGTCGCCCTCATAGGACATCCTTCAGTTTCCAAAAAACACAAAAATGATCGAAGTGTGATCTTCTCTCTGGTGCCACCTTGTCCTGTTGTTAGGGGGGTGGGGGATCATGACACAGTGCCCAACCAGGGTGAGCAGGAAGACAGAGAAGGAACGAAAGAGGACGAACAGAGCAGAATTCCTCAGCAACAGGAAGAGAATATATAAAACAGCCCAGTAGTCAGTATTGTGTAGAAGTGACAATATTATTGTCACTATGTTGTCTCACTAATATTGTGCAATCATATGTACTGCACAATACTGTTGATAGTGTAGGGAAGGTATTGAGGGTCCTTATAAGGGGAACATGAGTATTGTCACTAATTGTTTGTATAGGGGCTGCGTGGTAAATGATTAGTATCTGAAAAGAGTATAGGGATAACATGTAGGACTCTTATGGACTGCTGTTAAATCTACTAGGGAGTATTTATTAACACACCAAATTCATCTCTTTGTTTTCTTTATATCCCATTTTCCTTTTCTTCTTTTGCTCCTCCTCCTTGCCCTTGTCCTCGTCCTCTTGTTATTTTCCGGCCTCATCATTCCTCTTCGTTTCTCTTCCTTTTCATTTTCTTTTATTTCTATCTCCTACTCATTTTAGTCTTCTTCATCTTTCTCTTACTCTTTCTCTCTTACTCATCATTTTTATTCTGTTTTTCCATCCAGGTTTTCTCTTCTTTTTGTACTCTTTACTTCTTTACATCTTTCCTGTCCACTTTAATAAGATTCCTCTTCTCTGTTTTCCATTGAAATCACGTGGCATACATGTGTGTGTGTGTGTGTGTGTGTGTGTGTGTGTGTGTGTGTGTGTGTGTGTGTGTGTGTGTGTGTGTGTGTGTGTGTGTGTGTGTGTGTGTTTGTGTAGCTTTGTGTGCAATCAAGCATTGACATGGTTAAACACGCCCAGTTCCGTGCACGTATGTGTATGTACTCTCCTTGGGTTGATAAAGAAAAAGAATGATAATATCAAGACTATGTGGCTGTTTATATTCATTGCTTAGTCACACACCTGGTTGGTGCCGTTCCGTATGTGTTCCTGTACTGTAATTGTTACTGTGTGTAAGCCAAACTGATAATAAAGCAAGTGTCATTCCTAGGTTATATATGTGGATTTAGAATACGCAGTCTTGTACTCCCTGACTATTGAGTTTCAATGTTTACAGGTCTGCTCAAATCATGTCGAAGGTTGATATGTTGTGAATTACAGCTCCAACCACATCATTTACACATGTAAGATGTGGTTGAAACCCAGTAGAGATGCCCTTTAATTAAAATAGTTATTATTATTTAATTTTCTATTATTTTGTGTGAAATTATGAGTATTGTGTAGTTCTGTCTCAATATGTACTGGAGCAAACTGTGTTGGTTGGTTTTTAGAGAAAACAGAAAGAATGGAGGTCTAGGTAAAGGGTGACTATGATAACTGTATATACATCCCTAACTTCACTGCACATTTTTATGTATGTGAATGTGTTTTACGTTATTTGAGTCATCCATTGCACTACTGCACACATGTGATTGCAAGCAAGAGCAGGAAAGCACAGGCTTCTATCTTTACAGATAAACTGTACTTAAACACAATGAGTGTAAACATAAGCATAACTCGTAAATATCTTTTTGTATTGCTCATTTCTACCCATTCCAGACCTCCATTGAAAAAAATTCCCCATTAGTAATGGCCAGCCCGACTCCTCTGTGTCCCAGCCCACTTTAGGAATCATGTTGTCATAGTTGATCGGAGGCAGTGGGTTTTTGTCCCTGTATTAAGTGTTTGTTTGTCTCTCTCGACTTCATCTAACTCGTAGTCTTTCTGCTCTTTAGCCTCTTGTCCAGCAGTCTCACAGCCATCTACCTCCTCCACGCTCTTCTTCTATATCTTTGTCGTAGCTTATGGGCCCATCGTTCACTTCCCTTTATTTATGTGCTCCTCTTTCCACTCTTCATCTGTTCTACCACTTCTTGCCTTGCATATGTTCCTTCTTTCTTTTTATAATCTATTACCTTCTACTACATATGCTCCTTCGTTCTTCTCGTGGTCTATTATCTTCTACTATGCTGTTATCTGTCCCATTCTCTGGGTCCAAATTGACTTTCCTTTGCCAAATTGTCAAGTACTTGTTTAGTATAGTTCGCTCGAACCTCCTGTACAGATTCAGTGGCTGTTCATGTATATAAAGACATAAGATAACTACAGACAAATAGTCATTATATTAAAAATATTATGTGACATTTTACTATAATGGTAACAATAAAAAGAATTATATCAATTCCTGGCTTCTTCTAATACAATTATTTTCTATTCCTCCCCTCAACTGATCAATTAGAAAATACCCCTTTTTTCTAACCACCTGAAGACAAATTCCCTCCCTTCCCCCCGTCATTAGACTAAAATTCACTAATCAGTCTCCTTATCATTGATTTGCATACTTCCATGCCATATTTTTACCGTCTCTATAGCCCTATGGTACCAGTGATGTACAATATTTTGGGTATAACAATTTCTCTTGGGTGCTTTCGCATTACTTTATGTAGTCTGGGTGAGAATATGGTTGATATCGAGTTATGGCCGTGATGTCACCGTTGCTATGATGTCATCACTGGCCTGGTTGTGACATCACGAATAGTATGAGCTTTCATTGGTTTTCAGTTGACCAAAAGAAAAAATGTGTATTATGAAATAAAAATATTGAACAGATTAAGTCTTTTTATTACCTTTGTACTCTTATTAAGTGATATCAACATCATCCCTGCATGTTGATACTCTCTGCCGTCAGTCTGTCTCATTCATTTCCATCCAATTCATAACTTCACCTGAATGGTGTCGACATCAAAGCTGCAAATGGCCTCGTGGTCTTCAACTTGTAGGTGAGATGTGATCCCATTGGAGCAAGTGACCAAAAAGGAACAACGGAGTTTGCTGTAAATAGCCAGGTTGCTAATTTAGCCCAAACTTGCCCCAGAGGTTGAAAGTGGTGCATAGGGCACTGCAAGGTACATGTGAGGAACCTGGACTCAAGGGTGTGTACATGGGGCCAGAGTGGTGTTCCAAGTCAAATCAACAGGAGACCTCGTGGCCCTCGACCTGTGGGTGAGTTGGTGGCCTAATCAAAACAAGTAACCAAAATACATACATACAAGGGAGGTAGCCAAAAAACAAAGGCATAAAATCCAATCCCACCCATTCCATCCCCACATACTCCACTCCCATCCCCCCCCGCCCTCTTATCTTGGATCCTCCTGGATGACGGGTCATCCCTTAATCTCGCCCACTGGCCTGGGTCAGAAGAAGTGTAGCAAGACACAGCACATCCACAATAAGGTCCGCTTCATTTAATTGGCGATCTCCCTCTCCATCCCCACATGCAGAAATGGAGAAGACGAGAATAAATCCCTTCCATGCATCACAGCATTATCCATACACAACAATTCTCCATTTACCCCTATCTTCTGTCCTCTCCTGTCCTTCCTCAAAAGACATTCCCCTCTTTCACAATGCCCCTTTTACCCCATCCATCCATCTCCTCATTGGTCGCCCCCTCATGTTCACGCCTTCTACCTCTGCCTTCCACACCTCTTTTACTAATCTTTCTTCACTCATTCTTTCCACGTGTCCAAACCATCTCAATACTCTCACTAACCCTATTTCCCAACTCCTTTCCACCCCTCGTTCTCCTCACTCTGCCCAGCCTAGTAACCCCTACCATATTTCTCAAGCATCTCATCTCAAATACATTCAAACTCCTCCTCTCTTCCTCTCTTATGTTCTATGTTTCCGTCCCATACAATTCTGTCGGCACGTCACTATCACACGATTTTTCACGCATTGTAGGTTCAATAAATAAGGTGGAAGTAATGAAGATAGCGTTCGACGTTCACAAGTTTATTTCAAGGCACAAGAAATATGCACAAGCACTCTCACGGTCACTCGTTAACCTCTCTCAATGCTGACCTGCTTCTAACTAACTCCGTGCGTGACTTGGCTTCACACTGTCATAGCGTGCCCAAAGGCGGTTGCTAATCATTAGTTTTAATTTCCACAATCATTCCTTGCACACAGAATTTTACATACATCCAATCTCAGTTATACAATAATTCAATTTTGATCATATTAATAATCTATCACATTTATTCAACTTTAGCATTATAAAAATAAATTATAATTACTTAATAGACACAAATAGCAATTTGTAAGTTCTCGAACATTCACGCTGACACGCATGTACATACACACATACAGAATTCTAACTTCGCATTTATCTGAATCTCCTGCATGTCTACACAGAGCTATAGTCTATACATAATATTAACTGAAATTAGAATACAATAAACGCTCGGCCACCTATCAGGAGCTGACCCCAGCGACGTACAATGGAACTTTCATGAAGATATTGAATTAGAACATGCAGGCATATGGAACATTATATATATACATGGAATAACATGAAAGATTGGAAAGGACGGTAGTGGAGAACATTTTGGCAGCTAAAAGGTTTGAAAGTTCAAGAAGTATGACTGCTGCGAAGATTATATGGGTGGGAGACAGGGGACGTTGAAATGGGAGGGGAGGGAGGAAGGGGTTCTGTGGGAGTCGGAGGGTGATTGTCACAGTTTACACCTCGAGAGAAAAGCTTAAGGGTGTCCAGGTGCATGATGAATTCGTTTTCTGAATGTAAGTGTTTGACTTTGTAGGTCCTAGTGCGAGGACACGGAAGGGACCAAGGAATTTTGGTGAAATCTTGGAAATGGAGAATGGGACTGGGAATATACGATGTCACCTATTGCAATGTTAGTATCTCTCGTATTTTTATTTTGAAAACGGGCCATCTCGTCTTTGGCGAGAGAAAGAGACTGAGTAATTCTCTTGAAGAGAGAGCTGAAATTTGAAAGTCAAACCTTTACAAAATCATCAAGGTTGTAAATGGGATCTATTCCTGAAGCAAGAAGGTCATATGGGAGTCGCTTGTCGGAACCAAAGATGACAAAGTGAGGCGACTCTGATATGGCAAGACTGAATCATAGGGACATGGTGATCCCAGGAGAGATGGAGGTCAGAAGCGAGGTGTCGGAGAACATTGAGATTCTTTCTGTTTTGGCGTTCGACAAGGCCATTTCAACTGGGGTGGTATGCAACGATATTACATTTTGTTATTTGAAAGGATTTGCAAATATTTGAAATAATCTCATTATTGAATTCCGTACCATTGTCAGAGAGAAGAACTTTGGGAGTAGTGAAGGGGCAAATAACTTTGTCAATGAACGTCTTTGCAATTGTTGTCGCAGTCTTGTCTGGAATAGGTTCAAGTATGCAGAATCTGGAAAAATGGTCCATACACACAAACAAGTACTGATTTCCACTAGAAGTGAGTGGTAATTTGAGAAGGTCAATTGCAACTATATCAAAGGGTTTGCTAGGGATTGGGTATTTCAACATGGGAACTTTACTCTGAATATGACCTTTATGGTTAGCACAAGAATGACAAGCGTCAGTGTGGTTATGGATATCCTTTCTCGTGGTAAGCCAAAAGTACTGAAATCTGGCCTGTGTTAAGCATTTGTCTTTACTTGGATGTGCAGCAAGTGGAGAATAATGTAAAAGGAACAGAACTTCAGGTACTATCTCAGAAGAAACTACGAGTTATTATACAAATCTGTTTGGTTCATGCTTGATGGAAAGTGTGGTTTCGTGATTAAGAACGTCATCGACAAGTCTGAAGTGGTCTAAGAAGATAGGGAAGTCTGTAGGGTCTGATGTATCTCCTGACTCGAGAGAAAATATCACACGTTTCCACATTGGGTCGGATCTTTGAGCTGTTTGTATACGCGCATGAGTAGGAGTGACTGGCTGAGGGAGGGAATTGATAGCAGCAACATTTCTAGAAAGTGAGTCTGCAACATGGTTTGCTGATCCACGCACATATGAGAAGGTGGGATTGAATTCTTGAATGGTCAAGAACCAGCGAGCAAGTTTCCCGGACAAGTTCTTGCCTTTGAAAAGTTGAAGAAGTGCCTGGTGGTCTGTATGGACTGTGACAGGATAGCCTAGAATGATTTCCTTAAAATGTCTAAGAGCATATATTACAGCAAGAGCTTCAATATCTGTGACAGAATAATTACGTTCAGCTTTGTTAAGGAGTCTGCTGGCAAAGGCAATAGGGCGAAGGTGTTTGTCTTGTTCTTGCATGAGGACAGCACCAAGACCTTGGAATGAGGCATCGGTGTAGAGAATAAAAGGTAAGTCATAGTTAGAGAAAGCTAAAACAGGAGCATTGGTAAGGGCATTCTTTAAGTCTGCAAAGGCTTGTTCCTGGGCAGACAACCAGTGGAAAGGTACATCTTTCTTTAGCAGTGAAGTAAGAGGGGCTGCATTTTTTTTAATAATTGCGGATGTACCTACGGTAATAACCTGAAAGACTAAGGAAGGAGCGAAGGTGCTCAAGGTCCGTTGGATGAGAGAAGTCAGCAACAGCTTTGACTTTATCAGGAACAGTAAGAATGCCATCGGAAGTTAGTACGTGTCCAAGAAAACGAATTTCTTTCTTAAGAAAGGAGCATTTGTTTAGTTTGAGTTTTAGGTTGGCATTAGCAAGACGAGAAAAGACTTGTTGAAGGGTATGGATGTGGTCGGGTAAAGATTTGGAAGCTATGATGATGTCATCCAAATACATAAAGACATTATCACCAAGTAAGCCATCAAGAACCGTGTGCATAAGTCGTGTGAAGACAGAAGGAGCAGAGGTGAGACCCATAGCCAAACGTTTGAATTGGAAATGACCAGAAGGGGTAGAGAAGGCTGTTAGAGGTCTGTTTTCCGGAGCAAGAGGAATTTGAAAATAGCCTGACTTGTCTAAAGTTGAAAAGACAGTGTTATTCTGACCAACAGAATGTAAGATTTCTTGGAGAACAGGAATTGGCGTTCTTTCTGGAACAGTGATTTTGTTAAGCAATCTAAAATCAACAACAGAGCGGAACGTACCATCTGGTTTGGGAACAACAAATAGGGGAAAGTTCCACTCGGAAATGGACGGTTCCACGATATCCTGGGCAAGCATGTCTGCAATGAGCTTGTCCACAATCTTACGTTTACTATGCGGCAGTCTATAAGCCGGAATGTAGCAAGGTTTAGAGCCATCACGAAGGGGAATGTGGTGGTGAATGAGGTCCGTAGAACCTAGGGATTCATCTGACAAAGCAATGACATGGCGAAAGTCATTGCATAAGGAAATTAAATCCTGTTGAGCATCGGGGAAGTCAAGGGGTTTGAAGTGAGATGCTTCAATAGGAACCTGTGCATGACGCACATCGGAGTTAATGGTACAAACTGGCAATGAAGAATTGTAGTCATCAATGACTTTTACTCTTGAAGGATACACTAGAAAAACACACAAGTTTGTACCAAGGTTGAGGTGGAGGGGAGCATGAGTGTCATTGGCAACTAGAAAAGAAGTATGACCTTTCTTGGAAGTAGTGGATAAGGCTGAAGTCAGTGATATGCCTTTGACACGTGTGGATTCTGGCATACAGAGAACATCGCATTCCGGAGCTCGGAAAATGCGAAGCTGCACTTTGCAATACTCATGTGGTGGAAGAGTCACGGTTCTTGTTAACACTGCATGAGTAGTACGACACATTGTGGAAAGCACATCGGAAACAGGGGAGGAGGTAATTATTAATTCATCCAAGGAAGGAAAAATCTGGATTTCTGTTGGAGAGAATTATGTAGAAGGGGAAGGACATTTGGTATTCCTTTTCCTTGATTTAGGCATGCGAGAAGAACGCAATCGCTTTGTACGGGTGGAAACTTTGAGCAAGGTAGGTTCACTAGAAGGAGGAAGTGAATTCTGAAGAGAAGGTTCAGACGATGGCTGTACAGTGTCCTGGGAAGTGGGAGCTAGAGGAGATAGGAAGGAAGTACTCTCTGTTTGAGTTGTCTGAATCTGAGTAGAGGAGGCAGAAGGAACAACAATAGTGGGAACTGAAATAGTTGGCATGCTGTGGGAGGGGGAATTTGCAGAAGTGGGAAGTGCAGAAGGTGTTTGAGAAGTAGTCGTCAAATGTAGGGCTGGAATAAAATGACGACCATAAGCAATGCCATGACGTTGGGGAAAGACCCTAATTCCATATTGCTGCATAGTGTCTAGACCCAGAAGGACATCTGCAGGAAACTGTACATCAGCCACATAAAGAGGGATATGCATCGCTTGACTTTGCGGATGAAGATTAATAGGAAGATGGATCTTACCTAAAACTGGAAATGGAACACCATCTACGTTAGTAAGTTGGAGATCGGAAGTTTCCAAGATTGTAACATGCTTATAGGAAAGGCGGAGTTTGTTGAAGGTGGAAGAAGATATTATATTTACAGGAGAACCAGTATCTATGAATAGAGATATAGGAATGGTATGTACAGTAGCAGGGATGGAAATAGCATGGGACCATGTGTTAGAGTTAGAAAGAGTACAAATGGGAAGGCACATGGGGTGGGTGGTGGGGATGGGATATGCATGCTAGGAGGGGGTGCCCTCAGAGAAGGAGGAGATAATCATTGAGGAAAAGAAGAAGGGGAACTCTGACGGGAAGAGGTCTTTTGAGAGGGGTTGGAGTTCAAAACACGACACTCTGCAGCTGTATGGTAACAGGTGCCATGTACGGGGCAATCTTTATCGGGAGGGGTGGCTAGACGAATAGCACAACGGTTTGCATAGTGTCCTGGTTTCTTGCAATAGTAACAAATGACCATGTGACGGGAGAAGGAACTGTGTCTCGGGCGGGAGGTGGATCTGGTGCGAAAAGTTGATTTATATCGAGAGGAAGATCTGGAAACATGTGCAACAGATAATGCAGGCTTGGGGATAGGGGCTGGCTGGGCAACATTGTCTGTTAGTGTCTTTGGTGACTCCTAAATCTGATGAGACAAAGTTGAGATGGTCATAGTTGGAGTGAATTGGATTTATCTAGTTTTGTTTAAGATGTCTGGATGGAGAAGAGAAAGAAATCGAAAGTATGCAAAGAGGGAAGCAACCTGGTTAAGGGAGATTTTTCCATCTGCATCAACCCAGTTGGAAGATTCAAGTGTGGATTTTAGTCGGGCCTTTAGATCTGATGCAAGTCTTGCAGCTTTTTCTTTTCTGACATAAGGGGGGGGAGTTGATTTGTAAAGCAAAGTCATATAGGGGAGTGAGAACACCAAGGGTGGTGTGTTGGCCAAAGTGAGATTTAATCAAGTCAACATAAGCGGAATAACTAGTACATTCTTGAAACTCATCCGTTTGTAGGATATCTCCAGCGATGGAGTCTAGATCAACAAAGCTGCTTAGAACACCAAGTTTTTCATAATCAGTAGCGCACTTTCTACGATTGATAGCCGCTTCGACATTGTTGAGGAATGTATGGAAAGGCATATTGGATCCTGTGAATTTGGGTACGTCTACCGTGTCGTGTACAATAGTCATGAGTTGTTGACGGGGTTGTTGGGTTGAGGAAGGAGCCATGTTGGTAGGACTCACACGTGGTGATAGGGACGGAGAAGAAGGTAGGGGTGGAAGGTCGTTTACTGACACATTGAGTAGAGATAATAAGTCTGGGGAGGGAGGAGGTGAAGATGTTGATTCCGTGGATTGAGGGAGGGGCTACGAAAAGGATCGTGAGGAAAGTCTGTCATATGGAATTTACACACTGCCAAAAGGTTGTCCACTTACCTTAGAAATAGTAAAAGAAGTCTTGAGATGTAGAGAGAAGACACAGGCGAAAAAAAACACACACACACAGATGTATGGAAGGGAAGTGGCTTGGCTGTAAACAGTGAAAGATATTAGTAAAAATACACAAAAGTATAATATAATATGGAATATTGTTAAATACACACAATGCAATGAAATAATATAGAACGTATAATGCAATATGAAGAGAAATAATTGGAACAATTTGGTATATACATACAGTATATACACAATGCAGGTAACATTTATTGAAGTAAAAATACACACAACACAAAACTGTATCACTGGTAACGTTAACGAAAACAAGATCAATGGAATGTCTATGAAATAATATAATACTGCATTTTAACACACAAGGATGAAGTTAAGAGTTCAGATAAAGTCACTGATGAAGGAAGGGCTCACTAAACGGACTGGAATCGTCCTTAGACGACGTCGGGAGGGTGCCGGTGAGTAGAGGAGAGGGTACGCCCGGGTAGACCGCTCTGGTGGAGGGTGTTGGAGGGCGGAAGGTGGGGACGGTCTCAGAGAACGATGGCGAGTGTGCTGGCTAAGCGGAGGCGGTAGGGGCTAGTGGAGGTGGAGGTCACACTCAGCAAAGACGGCAGTGGTGGTTGGAAGTGGAAAGTGGGCACATCGTTTGGTGTGAAGGCGCCAGAGCGGAAAGGGTTTCAACGCTTGGGCGGAAGTCCACTTGGCGAAGTGGAGAAGAAGCCGGATGCTGTTTGCCCGTGTGGACGGGTGGAGAAGGACTCGAAGTACGCGTTTGTGGGGTGTGTGAGCTGACCCAACGCGTTTGATTGACACTTCCTGTTATTGTGGTAGCGAAGGAGGGCGAGCTTGGAGGGTGAGGAGTGAGAGTATGGAGAGAACGCAGGGACGCGGTGGTACTGGTCGATGGTGAGGTGCCCCTAGAAGCGAATTCTCGAATGCCGTTTGCAGGGCAGAGATATTCGAAGAGTAGGTAGGGGTCATAAAGGTCTGCACACTGTTGTAAGACACAGCAGGGACGTCGGCAGAAGCTTGGAATGCACGTAGAATCGTCCGTGGGTAGGGTGGGTGGGAATTTTTCACTTTTCCTTTCGTAAATGTTCGTATTTCGTATCCCACGTTGCCACCGTTTATTGTAGGTTCAATAAATAAGGTGGAAGTAATGAAGATAGCGTTCGACGTTCACAAGTTTATTTCAAAGCACAAGAAATATGCACAAGCACTCGCACGGTCACTCGTTAACCTCTCTCAATGCTGACCCGCTTCTAACTAGTGGTGGGCAGCTACCGGTAAAGTTACCGGTTTTACCGGTAACAACCTTAACGGTAGCTTACCGGCAAAAATTCTACTACCGTTAAGGCTCCGTTAACCGGTAAGCTATACCATAACACTCGGAGAGCGGTAAGCGCGTCTCGGCTTGGTGGTACTGAGTGACGGCACTGACGGTAGTGGTGGGTAGCTACCGGTAGTAACGGGTTTTATCGGTAACAACCTTGACGGTAGCTTACCGGCAAAAATTCTGCTACCGTTAAGGCTCCGTTAACCGATAAGCTATTCCATAACACTCAGAGAGCGGTAAGCACGTCTCGGCTTGGTGGTACTGAGTGACGGTACTGACGGGCCCACTGTACCGCTAATTTTACCGGTTAAACTTTTACCATTAAGCAAGTATGTACCGCTAAGGTCTCGGTAATTTTTTTTTACCATTAAAACCATTTTTTTCGGCATTTTTGTTAATTTCTCAATATAATTAATGTTATTTCTGTGATCAGCATACGAAATTATATTAATTGTGAGTTTCATCGAAAAATTCCGCGTGTCGCCAAACGAAGACTCATATATGTATGTTACGCTCCTCCGAAGACCAAGGACTATGTCCACTGGAAGAAGCGAACTAGAGTAATTGCTAGGTGAGAGAACAAAACCAGTGGTCTAAGTTTCTGTGTTTATTTCGAGTGCTAGAGTGTGTGTATGTGTGGGAGTGGAAAATCAGACTACTTGCCTTGACCTGATACTCGGAGCAGCTGTCTAACGACTGCCTTTCTTCTGTCTTTCTAATTTAAGGAAACCTCGGTTACTGTTAAGCACCTCCCTCTAAGGCCGTACAGTTCATCTTGATTTTTCTATGATTGGCTTAAGCTGTAGCCCTTACAAACTTTTGGCCAATAGCTACAGTCACTACACAAAGTGGGCTGTCCTAGCCGAATACACCAGGTCTTTTCATTCACTTGATATATATATCTTCCTCGATAAGGGCCGTCATGGGATGCCCAAACATTTATTTTTCTGATAAAGCTTTTAGGCAAGGTCATGGTGAGGTCAGGTAGGGGTATGGCGAGATTGTGAGAGTCAGGTTCTCACAGACCCCCCTTTCCGAGAATCGTGTGTCCACACACGAAAAGTAGCCTGCGATAAACCAACTCCCAAAACACAAACACACAATCACAGCAAAGGGGGAGAAAAAACTCTGGGGGACCCGGCCGAGAAAAAGTTAATAGGGGCCCGCTATCAACTCCTCGAACGAATGGTCCCAGAGCGTAAAAAAAACCCAAAGAATCAGCATACAAAAATACAGAAAAGAATAGGTACCTAAAATAAACAAGAACATAAAAATGTATAGCCGAGCAAGGGCCGGAGCCCCACTAGTTCCGATGATAAAGTCCTGTCACTGCGGGGTGCGAAGGAGGCCTCTAGCGAGCTGATTTGAGGTAGTGTATCCCTGAGCAGCACAGAGCCTATGCTGCGGCGTCAGCCCGCGTCGGACGCGCAGGGCTGGGCGGGGCCAGCCACGCCAGCTGGACATGACCGCGAGCCCAACCGTGAGGCAGGATAGACCAGCCACGTGCCATAATGCCCGTATCCGCGGCGGCGGCGGCTGATAGAGGATCTCGAGGTGAACAGGTGTTGGTACCCGAGCAGGTGGTCCCAGGGCCCAGAGGCGGTTGGAATAGTGTGGCATCCACCTCCGAAATCCACAGAAGGGTTGTCCCGCCAAGGATCTGTAATAAGACTCGAGAACAGCAGGTGGTCCCTTGAAATGTGTCATGGGACTAGGAAATGGGCGACTGCTCCTTGCGTCCAACAGGTCACCGCGACGCTGTAGCCTGTCCCTCCCACACTCTAGCACCTATTATTTCTTTTGACTATGAGGTAGGACTCTCATTTAGTATCAGAAAGCACTAAAACTATCAATTAGTCCTCTTAGTTACTCCATTGTCTCAAATGAGCACAAGGTCAAGTTACTAGGCGCCATTAAGGGCACTAAATCTTATTAACCATAAAGTTAATAAAAATTATGTAAGTAAAGATATGCTAGTAATGATGAATAGGTATCCAGTGGTAGAAGGGGATGTTAAGAACTTAAAATTGTATGTCCATTAACCGTAAGGTAGGTATGAATTACTCTAAAATACACTTTAAGCACTCGTGGGTTTTTTTTTTTCAGTTCATCCCTTTTGCAGAAAGGGTGTCAAAAAGTCACTTATACACCTTCCGCGAACGAAGAGTTCTAGTTGGACCATCGTCTTTATTTACTGTATCACTCTTTGTTTCCTCATTAACATGTCGTTCTGCTAAATCATGTTCATGCACCGGGTACACTCGTCCCACATTACTGTTCTCCAGTGGTGACAGGCATTCCTCAACTTTGATCCGATCGGTGTGGCTAGAAACCTCTCTGCCTGTTTTAATATTTTTAAGTCTGTACACAACCTCACTGATTTTTCTCACCACGCGGTACGGACCGTCATAAAGAGGTTGCAGCTTCCTCCGCACGCCCTGCTTTGGTACGGCGGGGATGTAGACACGCTGACCCAAAGCTATTGCTTTGTACTTTGACTTAGGGCGATATTTCTCACGGTCCGCGGATCCCTTTTCTAAGAATGACTGACAACGGTTAAAAACCTTGTTTGCAATTTGGCAAGTTCGCGCGTTTAGGTTGTCAATATTGTACCATGGCCTTTGATCACTAAAAAATGTCAAGTATGGGATGGAGGGGTCCTTGTTGAACATTAAGAAGTGAGGTGAATCACGCACCGTTCGGTGGTAAGCCGAATTGTAAGCAAAGACTGCCAAAGGGAGCATGACATCCCAGTGTAAAGGGCTTTCCATACTTAGGCTTCTGAGTATTTGTACTATTGTCCCATTTACTCGCTCGACGAGGCCGTTACTTGATGGATGATACGGTGTTGTCGTCCTTTTGTCAACTTTCAGCAGTGTACATACTTCTTCCAAAACCTCGTTCACAAATTCACCTCCACCATCAGTGATGATTTGTTGTGGAGCACCGTGAATACTGATAAGGTGGGTGATGAAGGCTTGAGCTATTTCCTTGGCTTCCTTGTTCCTCACTGGCACCGCGACGAGAAACCTTGTGAGCACATCAATAATCGTAAGTATGTACTTGTAACCTTCAGACGTGGTAGGAAATGGTCCGACCACGTCTAAATGAGCCCTTTCAAATTTTTCTAATACATCGGGAAACCGTTGCAAAGGAGCCGGTGCATCCCTTGAGGGCTTGCACTTTGCACATACACTGCAGCGCTTCACAAATGCCTTAACGTCGCGATCCATCTTCAACCAGAACGCGAACTTCCGTAGTCGTTCTAATGTTACTCGATGACCCCCATGACCGGAAAGGGGAAGACAATGCGCGAGGTGTAACGCGGTCTCAATGAAGTGGTCGGGTACAACTACTCTGTATTGTTTCCTGTCATAGACATTAGTGACGGTGTGGTATAATATGCCATCTGGCATTATAGAAAAATCTGATAAAGGAAGTTTTGATGGCGGTGGCTCCGCTGTTTCTCCGCGTAGGTAATGTTTTATTTTGCCCCAAAATGGGTGTTCATCCTGTTTACTTCTAACCTCATTTGGATCCCATTGGACAATTTCATCCGGAGCTTGCACACTCCTCTCTATTTCCTTTGTTGTTGACCTAGCTCGCGCACTTCTCTCCTTGTCCTTTGTTGTTGACGATACTATGCAAGAGTCAATGGGGTGGTTTGCCTCCCTTATTCTAGACAAGGCATCCGCCACCAGGTTCGATCTTCCGGGTATGTATTGAATTGCCAAATCAAAGTCTGCCATCTGCCATCGTAACACGCGCGTACTCGATCCTGAGTATCCGAAAAGCCATTGTAGTGGTCTGTGATCGCTTACCACCGTTACCGGAAATCCTAATATAAGTGGTCTGTTCACTGTCAATCCATAGTACACCGCGAGTGCCTCCCTCTCAACCGCGGAGTATTTCCTCTCACTGTCATTTAGCGTGCGACTGAAAAACGAGATAGGTCGTCTATGACCGTTCTCGTCAGGCTGTTGTAGCACGCCCCCGATCGCAAAATCACTTGCGTCTGTGTTGAGCACGAAGTCCTTTGTGAAATCTGGGTATGAAAGGGTCACATCCTGCGTGAGGGTATTCTTTAGTGTTTGAAAAGCCTCATCTGCTTCCTGTGTCCAACTTAGTGTGATTTTTGCATTACTTTTGTGACGTGGCCCCTTCATCATACCCGTGAGAGGTTTTGCAATATGTGCGAAATTTCGAATAAATTTTCTGTAATAGTTTGTGAGTCCCATGAACTGTTGTAGTTCATTTAACTTAACTGGTCTCGGGAAGTCTCTGATGGCTGCGATCTTTTCTGCTTGGGGTCGTATGCCTTCCTTTGATATCACGTGCCCCAGATAGTTAATCTCATCCTTAAAGAAATCACACTTTTCCAGTTTGAGGGAGAGGTTTACCGATTTTAGCCTTGCCAACACATCCTCCAAGTTTTTTAGATGTCCGTCCCAAGAGGACCCAAAAACAACCACATCGTCCATATAAACAAACGCTGCTCTGCCAATTAGCCCCGTTAATGCCATGTTCATCACTCTCTGAAAACATGAGGGGGCATCCTTCAATCCAAATGGCAAGGTACGGTATTCGTAATGCCCGTCTGGTGTACTAAAGGCTGTTTTCTCTCTACTATCTGGTGTCAGGGGAATTTGATGATATCTCTGTCGAAGATCTACACATGAGAATATTGTGCTCTTTCCTAAACTCCTTAAGAGTGAATCGATGTTGGGCAGCGGGAATCTGTCATCTTCAATTACTTTATTCAATCCTCGAAAGTCTAAACACAATCTTAAGGATCCGTCTCTCTTTACAACTGGTACTAGGGGGCTGTTGTAAGGCGATCTAGATGGTTGTATGATGCCCTTCCTACACATCTCCCTTATCTGAGTTTTCACTTCCTCCTGGTGTTTCATAGGAATAGGGTATGGACGCTTGAAAACAGGTGGTCCGGCACACCGTATCTCATGGAAGAAGTACGGGGTAACTGTCAGAGGCTCATCTTCTAGTGAGAACACTTGTTCATACTTTGTCACTAGCGCCCTTAGCTCCTTGTTCTCCTTGCTATTTTGTTCTGGAAATTTTGAATTAACAATTTCAAGCAATTTTCTGATACGTGAATCCCTTGATATCAATCCTATAACTTGTTCCTTTGAATTCAATCTTCCAATTTGTTTACATTTCTCCTCTTGAGTTTGGTCAATTTGCACTTCCCCCAGTAGATTTACCTCACCTACTGGGGAATCAGGCATTATTTCCATTTCCTCCGGTTGTAAATGGAGGTACGGTGCCTTGAACCAAAAATCTCCTTTGTTGTTTTGTTGAAGCTCTACAATTCCGCCGGTTAAAATCTGGCTACCTTCTGCTCTCTCGCGGGGCACGAACTCTGCCCTGACGTTTGGAGGTATAATTCCTAAACCTTTGCTTTTAACTACCAAACCGACCGTCCCACAAGAGAATCCAGCTAAACTCTGGGCTTCGATAAAACGGACGGGGAATGCATACTTGTGTGGTCCTGCTCTCTCCTTTGTGCTTGGTTCACATGGGTCAGGAGGTGATGTAACGATGTTGTTCTTGTGAAGACCGGGTGTTGATGACGTACTCCCACTAAATTCCTCATGTTGCAATTTTGTCTCATTGCATCTCTTGTCTGAGGCCCCCGCATGCCCGTACTCACACCAGTTCATCAAAACATGCTTCTTATCCGCAAGGCACTCAATATTTCCCTGTCTAGAGGGAATGAGTTCCGCCGGGACCCTTTCGCCTCGTATGTATATCTCTAGTGGTGCTATTTTCAGCCTCACTTGGTTCTCTAGCGCAAAATCCATGCCTAGGATTAAGTCCACCGGAAGTTTCGTTTCACTCACAACAAGAAAGTCATGCTCAACTTCCAAGGATGGAAAGGTTAATGTGAGTAGTACGGATCCTGTATGACGTAGTGGAGATCCATTCACTGTTCTTAACTCGACTCCGTTTCTTTCATAGTGGTTCCTCTTACTGGGGGCCACCGCCCCCTCTTGTACTAGGGACACTTCCGCACCTGTATCTAACATAATCTTCCGTGTCTCACCATCAACTCGTGCATTTAGTATAATCAGGCCTTTCCCTTTTGCTTGTTTTGTTTGTGCAACTTGCACCAGCAGGGTTGAGCTCCCTCTGTATCCTTTCTCTGTTGCTACTGACTTCTCTATTTTTCTTGTTAATAATCTCGTCGTCCCATCTTTCGGAACTTCCTGTGGCCTCCCTCGTTTTTTGAAATATTATACTTCTGGGTTGTCCTTCCTTGTATCAACGCCGAGTTCCTTTTTCCTGCTTGGCCTATCAAAGGACAGTTAGCCCTGTCGTGTCTCCACACCCAACAATTCAGGCACTGAGTGTTAGGGCGGGGTTCCCCTGCCACCTGGAGGTGTCCGCTGTGCACATTCCCGTTAGGTATGCTTCATCTCGAGACCAACATCTCTCCTTAGAATGGCCTGTACGACGGCAAACTTCGCAGTGTGGTATGAAACGCCTCCTTTTAGGTTCCCTCTCACCGGCACTATATTCTAATTCTCTCTTCGTACTCTTATCAGAGCCAAACCCATGTGCTCTGTTGGTCCTGCTTCCTCCATCATACCTCCTTTCAGACCTTCTTTTCCCTGGCACCTCCAGTCGAGATCTGGTATGAGCAGCTGTCATCATGTTCACTTCTTGTTCTGACGTTTCTTGCAAAATCTCTCTCCTACTTAGTTTGAGTTCTGGGTGACTTGTAACATAACTAAGTGCCCTTGTCATCAATTCAGTGTAGTTCTCAGGAGATATTAAGGATGCAGACTCTGCAAACCCTGCTGGAAATATGCTAAGGAACCTCCTTTGGGCCACATAACGGGCAGGTGCCTCCTTCATGGGGTCACGATCTATGATTTGGGAAACTAGAGATTGTAATCGGATGTTGAAATTTTCTAGAAGTTCGCCCTTGAATCGCCTTGCGCTTTCCAATTCACCGAATAGCTCATCACTTGAGGTTGACTGCGGATAGAAACTCAAAAACATAGTCTTGAATCCATTCCAATCATTAGGAAAACTGCTTTTACACATATGGACCGCCTTTGCTGTAGTTGACCCAGGTAGGGTTCTCGAAATAACGACCCTTATGCGTCCTACATCGGTCCAATCGGCTGATTGGCACTGATTGTCAATCATGCGTATCCACGCATGTGCATCTGGGCAGACAGTGTATTTTGGATGTTGATCCATTCCCGGCGCAATAAAGTACGGAATATCATCAACCCTTCCAATTTTATCTTTGTCTCGCTTATCCAGCTGTTCGGATAACGTTTTGCAGATAATATCTAGATCCCCCTCCATTTGCCCCAATCCTTTATGATCCTCTGGCACAGGTGACTCGTTTAACGAAAGGTGCATAGCCACTCCATCACTGATTTGCTCCATATTAGAATCAAGGGTAATTTGTTCCCCCCTTTCTACAGTGTTTCCCAGGTCAGCCATTCTTTTCTCTTTTTTAGTTGAGTTATCACCCACTGTAGCTGTTTACCAGCTGTGATTTTTTTTTTTTCGCAACTAGACTTTCTTCAATATCACCACTCTTCACACATCACCTGTATGTTACTTCACTTGTAAATGTCTTATTTTCTACCACTGAATCAGTATGTTATCACTTCACTTGTAACTCTTATCATCTACCACTGAATGTGCATGCTATCAACATCAACAATATCGTTCTCTCCCGTGTAGTGTTATGTATCTGGGTAATTCGTGCTTGCGTAAGGGGCAGGCATCCCACCGCTGCCACCACTGTTACGCTCCTCCGAAGACCAAGGACTATGTCCACTGGAAGAAGCGAACTAGAGTAATTGCTAGGTGAGAGAACAAAACCAGTGGTCTAAGTTTCTGTGTTTATTTCGAGTGCTAGAGTGTGTGTATGTGTGGGAGTGGAAAATCAGACTACTTGCCTTGACCTGATACTCGGAGCAGCTGTCTAACGACTGCCTTTCTTCTGTCTTTCTAATTTAAGGAAACCTCGGTTACTGTTAAGCACCTCCCTCTAAGGCCGTACAGTTCATCTTGATTTTTCTATGATTGGCTTAAGCTGTAGCCCTTACAAACTTTTGGCCAATAGCTACAGTCACTACACAAAGTGGGCTGTCCTAGCCGAATACACCAGGTCTTTTCATTCACTTGATATATATATCTTCCTCGATAAGGGCCGTCATGGGATGCCCAAACATTTATTTTTCTGATAAAGCTTTTAGGCAAGGTCATGGTGAGGTCAGGTAGGGGTATGGCGAGATTGTGAGAGTCAGGTTCTCACATGTATGTATGTATATATTTATATATTTATATACGTTTATATATATGTATATATATATATATATATATATATATATATATATATATATATATGTTTATATATATGTATATATATACATATATATATATGTATATATATGTATATATATGTATATATATATGTATATATATATATATTTATATATATATATATCTATATATTTATATGTGTGTGTGTGCTTAAGTGATGCAAATGCCAATATGCTTCTGTTTCTAAATAAGAATATGAACTAATTTGTATGAAAAGATAATTGAGGAAATAAATAAAAAACATGCTGACAATGAAATCTAATATATCCTTGAGTATTCACATTGGTCTTTGGATCACGTGCTGGGCTAATTTGTATGAAATAAGTATTAAAACAAGGGAGCATTAAAAACAGTTTTTAGGAAAACATCTACCACAATTTAGTCAGTTTAGGTTAGTTTTTAAGAAAACATTTATTACAAATTAGTCAAAGCTCGTTATATGTGTATGTGTGTGTATTAACAAAACTCCCACTCCTACATGCACCCTCCACACATGAACCCATGCATGCAAAGGCGGACAAAAGTTTATACACCACAGACACCCTCCATTCACTCGCGCGGTAGATAGCATACTATAGTAGCACCAATTAAAGTATGACTTTTTCCCTTTACAATGACATAACAATCAAAATAATATGTAAAATAGAACCAGACAGCTTATTAAAGGACAAAATCATTGATTTTTCAATAGAGACAGTTAAACTGGGAGGCTGGATACTGTGGATAGGCGGCATGCTTCTACCTCTAACTTTGATAACGCACTGATATCTATAAAATTCAATATCATGTGTTTACTGTTTAGAATCATAGCTTGCTTCCGATTGGTGGGAAGAGTTGCCAGATATCTCCATAAACACAATATCGTAAACAAAATAGAACTGGCTATCGAAATTTTTACTTTATTTCAATATACAGAATATGCAATGGGGTTGTGACTACACACCATAGTAGGATGAAATTTGTTTAAAGATTTAAGTCATAAAGGCGACTACTACCTCACGAGTCTTTTACCGGTAAAATACCGGTAATTCCGGTAACGGCATTGTTGTTTACCGGTAATTCCGGTACTGAGATTAGCGGTATTTGCCCAGCACTACTTCTAACTAACTCCGTGCGTGACTTGGCTTCACACTGGCATAGCGTGCCCAAAGGCGGTTGCTAATCATTAGTTTTAATTTCCACAATCATTCCTTGCACACAGAATTTTACATACATCCAATCTCAGTTATACAATAATTCAGTTTTGATGATATTAATAATCTATCGCATTTATTCAACTTTCGCATTATAAAAATAAATTATGATTACTTAATAGACACAAATGACAATTTGTAGGTTCTCGAACATTCACGCTGACACGCATGTACATACACACATACAGAATTCTAACTACACATTTATTTGAGTCTTCTGCATGTCTACACAGAGTTATAATCTATACATAATGTTAACAAAAATTAGAATACAATACACGTTCCCAGGCATGCACACTGTGATTGGCACTGTACTCACCGTCCAGCGTGTTCACTATCACCTATTGTTCTAGTTCCGTCAGTGCTCCGTTCACGTTCGCGCCACTGATTCACTTATCGTTCCATGTTTTACTATTGCACGTTGCAAGCAATCGCAAGCATTATCCTACTCACTACGCCATCTTTGCCATATGTGTGCAACTGAAACGCGGGGGGAACTATGAATATTCATTTTGACATAAGCGTACAGGAGTGGGAGCGTTGAATTCTCTCTGTATGGGAAACTGGTATAGACTGACGTAGGGCAAAGTCATTCTCCTTACACAGAAGGGAGACGGTGCCACGTCGTACACATGTGTCACTGGAAAGAGTCTGGTGGTTGGGGCACCCTACAACACTACGGTGCAACCCTACGGGGCCCTGCTCGTGTCGAATACCAGGGCACCTTATAGCACTACGCCACACTTACTTTTTCCTAAATCTTTCTCACATATCTGCCTTACCACAAAAATCTGATCCACCCGACCCCTACATGTCCTAAACCCACACTGTTCCTCAACAATTACTTCCTTTGTTCCTCTCCTAATCCTTTCAATCAAAACCCTCCCATACCCCTTCCCAACTACACTCAACAAACTGATATCTGTGGTGTAGTACTTCAAAGGGCTCTAGCATAGGATACTAGCAGGGCCCCATAGTGTTGTACCGTGCCCCGACCAGCAGTGACGCTTCCAGTACAAGGACCCTTTGTTACGGTCGACAAGACCTTATTCACACGTGTGTACTAGGCGTGGTATCGTCTCGCTCTGCGTACCGAAAGACGTTTGCCTGCACATTAGTATATACCTGTCTGTTATACTGTGAGCACATAGCGCTCCATGTACACATAACCCACTATAAACGCGTCAATCCCTCACTCCCGAGTTTCAATTAGTTGTGATCATAACATTGCGCGGTGAGTACAATTCGATACAATTGCTTGCAATTGCTTGCAATTGCTTGCAACTTGCAACAGTGAAACATGGGACGATACGCGAATCACTGGCGCGTACGTGAACGAAGCGAACGTGAACGAAGCCCCGGGGTACGTGCCCAACATATCACACATGCACCCCACAACGGGACGCTTCCTGTCGATCGCCCTCCTTCACCTGTCGGCATTCACACTTGTATGCTACCTGACACAGGTGCTGACATCACGGTGATAGGCACTCGGCACCTAGGCCTGTCGGGGATATCAAAGGCCAGCCAACAGTCGCCGCTCTCGGCACCGACGTATGTGGCCGATATAGCTCGCTGGCAACCCACAACGGGACTCCTCCGGGATGCCTTAGCGTTCAGAGACAGGGACTGCAACGCCGCCATACAGATTCATAAGGAGGTCCAAACATCCCTCCTCTCCTTCGGCTTGACCATAGTCCCGCTCGACTTCCGGAGGCTGTCCTGGTGATGACATATGCGAACAGGTGCGCCGAGCTAACATTGCCCATTGAGAGCTAACCGGGCGTCGCTCGCGACTACTTCCTACGGGAATTTAGCGACGTAGTGGTCTCCAAGGACGACACCCACACTGCCCCCTATGAAAGATGGTGGGTCTCTCTCACCCCCCTCCCCATGAGAATCCATATGCAAGCCGATGCGACGCACCTAACCCCCACACACCCAGATCGATACCTTTCGCATTTCAGGTTCAAGTCAAGGAAGAACTTGACTCAATGGTGCAGCAAGGATATCATCACTCCTGTCGTAAGTCGAGCTCTGTCATCGCCATCCGTGATGGCACCCTTCGACCCCACCCTACCACTGGTACTGCAGACGAACACATCGGGCCTCTCTACAGCATCGGCCACACCCTCCTCCAAGACCAAATTCAGGGGCACTTACGCCTCGTCCAGTGTGGCTCGCGGTTTCTGACGGACGACAAAACCCGATACATCACTATCACTGGGGATACTTGCCGTCACCTGGTCTGCATCCAAATGCAAACCTCATCCTTTTGGATTGTCCCATTTCTCGTTGATGACGGACCATCGTCCGCTCATCCCTCACGTCAGGAGAGTCGTCACGGCAAAGAACGCGCTTCGCGGGAACGACCCGTCACCCGTGCTGACACCGACAACACGCTCTAAAGATTCCGGGCCGCGGCACGGATAAACCCCACCTACGGCCGCCTGCTAACCTGTTTGTCTTCAGGGTTCCCATCCGGGGGGGGGGGTTCCTTTAAAGTGCTCTAGCATAGGTTTTAGCAGGGCCCCGTAGTGTTGTGCCGTGCCCCGATCAGCTGTAACGATTCCAGTACAAGGACTCTTTGTTACGGTCGACAAGGCCTTATTCATACGTGTGTACTATGCGTGGCATCGTCTCGCTCTGCGTAGTGAGAGACGATTGCCCACACGTCAGTATATATCTATCTGTCATACTGTAAGCACACAAGGCTCCATGTACGCATAATTCACAATAAACGCGTCAATCGCCCGCCCCTCTCCCCGTGTTTCAATTAGTTGCAACCATAACATGGCACAGTGAGTACGATTCGATGCAATTGCTTACAACTTGTAACAGTGAATCATGGGACGATACGGGAATCGCTGGCGTGTACGTGAACTACGCACACATGAACAAAGCGCCGGGGTATGTACCCGACATATCTCACATGCCCCCGCAACGGGATGCTTTCGGCCGATCTCCTTCGACTACCTATCGGTATACGTATGTGTATGCTGCCTGACACACTGGAATTAAGCGAAGTGATGGTCTCTAAGGATGTCACCCGCACTGTCCACTTAGGAAAGATGATGGGTCTATCCCCCCCCACCACACACACACCGATGCCAATCCACATGCAAACCGACGCAACGCACCTTGACGCCCACACACCCAGGTCAATACCGTTCACATTTCAGGTTCAAATCGAGGAAGAACTTGAATCAATGGTGCAGCAGGGTATCATCACACCTGTCGTAAGTCGAGCTCTGTCGTCACCGCCCGTGCTGGAGCCCTTCGACCCCACCCTGCTAATGCTACTGCAAACGGACGCATCGCGCCTCTCTACAGCATCCGGCACGCCCTCCTCCAAGACCAAGGTCAGGGGCACTTACGCCTTGTCCAGTGTGGCTCGCGGTTTCTAACGGACGCCAAAACCCGATACGTCACTATCACCTGGGCCCCATCCAAATGAAAACCATATCCGCTTGAATTACCCCACTTTTCGTTGATGACGGACCATCGTCCGCTCACCCCCACCCACACGTCAGAAGCGTCGTCACCGACAAAGAATACGCTTCGAGGGGACTACCCATTGCCCGCCGCCGATGCCGATAGAACGCTCTAAAGACACTGGGACGCATACGGATAAACCCCGCGTACGGCCGCCTGCGTGTCTTCAGGGTTTCCGTCCGACCACCTCGCCCTCCCCAACTCCGTCCCTCCGTATTCGAAGCTCCAGGACACCCTCTCCGCCGATGGATAAATGGCACCATACGACCACGCATCGTCGTCCTCGACGTCCTACGGAAGCGCCCACCGACCTCCGAAGACGCCACTCAGGAGCGTTCCATTATTCGACGAAAGACCTGCCGTCCTCGTGCATGGATTCCTCCAACTCCGCCCCCGTCGCTCACCTCGGCTCGCGAATAGGCATACCTCTCGCGACGCGATGGTCCAGTGACCACGGTGGTGGTGGTGGGGGAGGGGGGCTGGATTTAGTCCTTCAAAATGCTCTAGTATAGGATATTAGCAAAGCCCCATGGTGTTGTGCCATGCCCCGACCAGCAGTGATGCTTCCAGCACAAGGATCCTTTGTTACCGACGACAAGACCTTATTCATGCGTGTGTACTAGGCTTGGCATCGTCTCGCTCAGCGTAGCGAGCGACGTATGCCCACACGTCAGTATGTACCTGACAGTTATACTGTCAGCACATAGCGCTCCATGTACGCATAACCCACAATAAACCCGTCAGTCACTCCCACCCTTCGTGTCTAAGATTCCCGTTTGACCACCTAACCCTCCCCAACTCCGTCCCTTCATATTCGAAGGTCCAGGAAGCCCAATCCACATCGTCGTCCCCTCCGCCCTACGTAAGTGCCCACCGTCCTCCAAAGACGCCGCCACGGAGCGTTCCATCTCTCGGTGGAGGACCTGCTGTAATCGTGAGCGTACCCCCCCCCCCGCTCGCCTCGGTTCGCGAATAGGCATACCTCTCGCGACGCGATGGTCCTGCGAGCGCGAAGAGGGGTGGGAATTATTCCTTTAAAGGGTTCTAGTATAGGATACTAGCAGGACCCCGTAGTGTTGTGCCGTGCCCCGATCAGCAGTGACGATTCCAGTACAAGGACTCTTTGTTACGGTCGACAAGGCCTTATCCACACGTGTGTACTACGCGTGGCATCGTCTCGCTCAGCGTAGCAAGAGACGTTTGCCCACACGTCAGTATATACCTGTCTGTCATACTGTGAGCACACAAGGCTCCATGTACGCATAACCCACATTAAACACGTCAATCGCCCCCCTCCATCCTCACGTCAGGAACGTCGTCAAGGGCAACGAATGCACTTCGCGGGGATGACCGTCACCCACCAATAAGTCACATCTACAGCGGCCTGCTTACGCCCTCTCTACCGACGGGGAACTGGTGCTATATGACCAGCACATCGTCGTCCCCACCACCCTGCGTAAGTGCCCATCGGCCTCCGAAAACGCCGCCACGGAGAGTTCCACCCCTCTGTGGAGAACCTACCGTCCTCCTGAGCGGATCCCCCAAACTCGTTTACCGCCCCCCCACCCCCGCTCACCTCGACTCGCGAATAGGCATACCTTTCACGACGCGATGGTCCTGCTAGCGAGGAGAGGGGAGGGGGAGGTTAGTCTTTTAAAGTGCTCTAGCATAGGTTACTAGCAGGACCCCGTAGTGTTGTGACATGCCCCGACCAAGGACTCTTTATTACGGCCGACAAGGCTTTATTCATACGTGTGTACTATGCGTGGCATCGTCTCGCTCTGCGCACCGAGAGACGTTTGCCCACACGTCAGTATATAGCTGTCTGTTATAATGTGAGCACATAGCGCTCTATGTACGCATAACCCATAATAAACGCGTCACTCGCCCGCCCCCTCTCCCCTTGTTCCAGTTAGTTGTGATCATAACATGGCGCAGTGAGTAAAATTGCTTGCAATTGCTTGCAACTTGTAACAGTAAAACATAGGACGATACGCAAATCGCTGGCGCGTACGTGAACGGTGCGAACGTGAACGAAGCCCCGGGGTACGTGCCCAACATATTTCACATGCACCCACCACGGGACGCTTCCGGCCAATCGCCCTCCTCCACCTGTCGGCATACGCATCCGTATGCTGCCTGACACAGATGCGGATATCATGGTGATAGGCACTCGGCACCTAGGCCTTTCCGGGATATCAAAAGCCAGCTTACAATCGCCGCTTTCGGCGCCGACGCACATGGCCGATATATCTCACATGCCCCCCGCAACGGGACTCTTCCGGGATGCTTTGACGTTCGGAGACAGGGACTGCCACGCCGCCATACGGATACACGAGTAGGTCCAAACACCTCTTCTCTCCTTCGACTTGGCCATAGTCCCGCTCGACTTTCCGAAGGCTGTCCTGGTGATGATATATGCGAACAGGTTGCCCGAGCTAACATTGCCTATTGACAGCTAACCGGGCGCCGCTCGTGACTACTTCCTAACGGGAAATTAGCGAATTGCTGATCTCCAAGGAAGACACCCGCACCGCCCCCTAGGAAAGTTGGTGGGTCTTTCTCTCTCTCCCCCCCCCCCCATGAGAATCCACCTGCAAGCCGACGCGACGCACTTCTCCGTCCACACGCCGAGATCGATACAGTTCGCATTTTAGGTTCAAGTCAAAGAACTTGACTCAAGGTGCAGCAAGGTATCATTACTCCTTCGTAAGGCGAGCTCAGTCGTCGCCGACCGTGCTTATGCCCTTTGATCCCGCCCTTCCAGTGTTACTGCAGACGGACACATCGCGCCTCTACAGCATTGGGCACGCCCTCTTCCACGACCACGGTCAGTGGCACTTACGCCTCGTCCAGTGTGGCTCGCGGTTTCTGACGGACGACAAAACCCGATACGTCACTATCACTGGGGATACTTGCTGTCACCTGGTCCGTATCGAAATGCAAAACATATCCGCTTGAATTGCCCCACTTCTCGTTGATAACGGACCATCGGTCGCTCATCCTCATCCTCACATCAGGAGCGTAGCCAACGGCAACGCCTGCTTTTTGAGGAGACGATCCGTCGCCCGCCGCCAAAGCCGATAGGATGCTTTAAAGACTCCGGACTGCAGCACGGATAAACCCCGTCTTCGGCCGCCTGCTTACCTGCGTGTCCTCAGGGTTCCCGTCCTATCACCTCGTCCTCCCCAACTACGTCCCTCCATATTCGAAGCTCCAGGAAGCCCTCTCCGCCGACGGGGAACTGGCGCTATACGACCACCACATCGTCGTCCCCACCGCCCTACGTAAGCACCCACCGGCCTCCAAAGACACCGTCCCGGCGCGTTCTATCCCTCGGCGAAGGACCTATCGTCCTCGTGCGAAGATCCCCCCAACTCCACCCCTTCCCCCGAGCTCACCTCGGCTTGCGAATAGGCATACCTCTCACAACGCGATGGTCCAGCGAGTGCGGTAGGGAGGGGGTCTAGTACTTTAAAGTGCTCTAGTATAGGATAATAGCAGGGTCTCATAGTGTTGTTCCGTGCCCCGACCAGCAATGGTGCTTTCAGTACAAGGACCTTTGTTATGGTCGACAAGGCCTTATTCATGTGTACTAGGCGTGGCTTCGTCTCCCTCTGCATAGCGAGCGATGTTTGCCCGCACGTCATTATGTACCCGTCTGTCGTACTGTGAGCACATAACGCTCCATGTACGCATAACCCACAATAAACGTGTCAATCGCCCCCCCCCACCCCATGTTTCAATTAGTTTAAATCATAACAATCCCTCCGGAACTACTACACTCACATTTTCACCCTTTCCCTTGTAAAGTGGAACTATACATACACTCCTCCAGTACTCTACCCTTTTTTAAACAAACATTAAAAACCTTACCAGCCAGTCCTCCATCACTGTAGCTCCCTGTTTTAGACACACTGCATGACACTCATTCAACCCAGGTGCCTTACCTGTTCTCATTATCTTAACAACTGCTTTCACCTCATCTTTCCTTATTTCTCCTCCATGTCCCTCACTCATCACTGGCATTTTCATGGCGCTTCCCACTGCAACTACCTTTCCCTCTCTATCCTCCTTCCCATTGAGCAATTCCCTAAAATACTCTGCCCATCTTCCTCTTACTGCCATTTCTCCCACTATCATCTCTCCATCTGCACCTTTTACCTTTTCTCTATTACTGTATTAGGACTAATATTAATTGGGACACCTGAATTAGTCTATGTAAAGTCAACAGCCCTACATAGTTAACTTCAAATACAATTGTGAGTAAAAATATGCACACTTGGGATTCATTTCAAAGAAAGACATGCAACTCTGCAAACATTTATTTGGAACCAAGGACAGTATAAAAATACATAAATATACACAATTCACTTCCAAAAGTCTCTGCTACTTATAACAGCTCCTTTTCAAGGTGATCATGACAAGCAATCAAGAGCAGATAATATATCAAATTAATCAAATATAATAACGATGATTTCCTGTAACAGAATAGAATAAACTGTTAGCAAATAGAATTAAAAAACTAATCAAATGTCATAATATACAAATTAATTCTAATAAACCAGAGCCCTACACTATATACCCACTTATGAAGAGACTCCTGCAATGCCAGAGAATTATCTCTCACAGCTGAAAGCAACTCACAAGTTTACTGGCTGCTCCAAGACAATTTTACATAGATAAAGGAAACTTTAAAGCTATTTCAATAGCCTTTTCACTGCCAAAGCAACTTATAAGTTTTGTTCTGACTGCTGCCATTTTATTCCATCAAGGTGAGGAAAACCATTTGCAGTCATGAAGTCTCTTCAACGTGATGGCATACTTTATGGTTGACTTGTTATGACTATGACTGAAATGTTTTATCCAGCTGAGGTGTAAACACGAAATCTAAAATCATTTGAAAGAGTCCTTCAGCACACTTGTGAAAGAGTATTTATCTCTTTCAAAGTACTATGAATACTACCTTTTTCAGGGCTGTGCTACACTATTCTATTCAGGTAATGAGGGCAAGGCTTGAGTCTGTATGATGTCTTGATTGAATGAAATTTATCACTTACTCAAACCAAAGGCCCCATCCCCTGAGAAAATATTAACATTACTAATAACAACAATAAGATATGTTAAAATGTTGCAGGTTTTGATGAAATGTAAAGTGAGAACAATTATACTCTGTAGACACTCAACAAAACTAAGCACATGAGATTCAATAACTATGGGAACTGACTTCATATATTCTGTAGTAATGAATTCATAAATCTGTAATACCAAATATGAAGTTTACAGTTCATCATTTGCAAATTCTTCAAGTTTGTTAGATTATCTTCCTTAAACTAATGATTACAATACAAGGTCAAAAGGTTATCAACTAAGCTCAGTTTTATCAACCTAAAATAATACTGCTGAATCACATATTATGTCAATAGTATTTAAAACACATAACATCACATTATACATTTATAAAAAAAAAATCAATCAAGTGATACAACTAGTTACATCTTCTTTTGTACTCATAAACATAATTGGATTTCAAAATATAATCACTTGATATACACATTTAATTACCTTATTCAGTATTATGGATAAATTGTAGACTAAAAGGAGTGAATATGTGGGTAGAATGAAGTGTTATGACAAATGGGTATTTGGGAACTAATGCAAAGGTTGTATGGAGGAGTGATTGTACCCAGTGATGTATGAAGCAGAATCGGAATATATGAGAAGCAGTGATGAAGAGACTAAATGTTTTTGAGATGAAGTGTTTGAATATTTGATAAGTGTTACAAGGATGGATAGAGTTAGAAATGTGAGGATGAGCCACAGCATGTGAGTGGAACAGATATCATATATGGTAGAATAGAGAATGGTTTGGGCATATGGAGAGAATGAATGATGAAAGACTAACAAAGAGAATGTGGAAAGCAGAGGTGGATGGAGTGAGCTTGAAAGGATGACCAAGAATGAGTTGGATAGGGTCAAGGGGGATTTGGATGTATGTGGAATGTCTCTTGAGCAGGGAAGAGACAGTGCAAAAGGAAGGAGTGAATGGAAGGAGACTGCAAATGAAAGAGGGGACAACATGGCCTGAAACAATGTTCTTCTCATCTACTTAATTTATTTCGAGTGGATAAAGAAGAAAGTTACCACATGGTGAAGTTGTAGGAGTAAACCAGCCCCAGTGCTGGACCTTAACATGGAAGAGTAGTGCCTTACTGCACTACCTTTGGCCCAAGGGATGTGGCAGGGGACAAGACAACTCTTCACTCCTCTGAAGTGCTGAGATGGTAAGAGTGGTTGAATGGGTTCTATTCACTCAGCATATTACATTTTCACAGAGATCACCAGCCAAGGTACGCACCCAACCTTCAACCATCTTACACCTATCCAACACCCATTTGTTTTACCCTTTTACCTTGGCTTCTTGTGGAGAAAAGGCCATCAGTCCCCTATTTGCGTCAGAAGCATTACGGCAAAACACAGTACCTCGACAATAGGGCCCACCAACCATAGCTGGTTTACCCCCACCACTTCATTAATACATACATACACATATATACATATTTATGGCCCTTCCCCCCCCCACCCCCCACCCCCAAGTCAAAGTGTAAGAGGCAGGTAGAAAAGGGTTGGTTGGGGCAACCAAGTAGTAGCTGCCGAGCCCTGTAAGAGGATGGTAGAAAGAGGGGTAGAAGACAGGTTATTGCATTTTATAGGTAGGTTGTTTATGAATAACAGCCAGAGCGAGATGCCTTAATCTGCTCTATGTAGGTAATAAAATACTGTTTGTAAATAACAGCCTAAGCAAGCTGCCCGAGTCTGCTTTGTATTTTATTTACCTAGTTGTATTTTACTTGAAGGGGAGCTACACTTGTGGTGCCCCGCCTTTGTATCTCACAGTGTCTAGTTTGCTCTTAAATTCATGAATAGTTTTTGCACATACTATTTTTTCATCTGGTTTGTTCCAAGTGTCCACCATTCTATGTGGAAAACCATTCTTCTTTATATCTTTTCTATAACTATGTTTTTTAAGTTTCTTTCTAGGTCCTCTTGTTTTTCTCTTGTCCCAGTTTAACAAATCCTCTCTATTGAGTATTTCTGTGCCCTTCATGATTCTATAGATGGTCAGTAGGCCACCTCTCTCTCTTCTTTGCTCCAGAGTTGGTAACTCCAATTTAGCCAGTCTCTCTTCATATGACAAGTTTGAAAGTGCAGGGACCATTTTTGTGGCTGCTCTCTGGATTCTTTCTATTTTCTTTATATTCTTTTTGGTACTGGTGACCACAATGTCGCCGCACATTCTAGTCTAGTCCTTATCTAGTCCTTCAACCAAATATGCAAATGTCACTTTTATTGATCTTAACAAGTTATAGGAGTCTCTGACAATTTTATTTGTTTATCATAGGACATGTGTGCTTGGGAGCTTGTATGTATATATATATATATTATATATATATATATATATATATATATATACGCAGAAAAAAACACTGGTAAATAAGAAATGTAGTCCAAACATTTTTGTATATTTAAGACATCATCAAAGGAATACAGTAAGGGAGATACAGAGACAGTATAAATACTACAGAAGTGAAAATATTGTAAGGAACATGGAAAGATGAATCACACAAGCCTGAGAAAATTACCCACAGTCCTCAGGTCACACAGATGGACCAAATATCCGGGCAGGATAACATCCATTTGGTCCATCTGTGACCTGAGGACTGTGGGTAATTTTCTCAGGTTTGTGTGATTCATCTTTCCATGTTCCTTACAATATTTTTACTTCTGTAGTATATATACTGTCTCTGTATCTCCCTTAGTGTATTCCCTTGATAATGTCTTAAATAGAGGAAAAGGTGCAGACTATGTTTCTTATTTACTAGTGGTTTTTTCTGCATGTCATATTCACGTGGCATTTGTGAAATACTGCATGGAACACAAGAGTGGAAGAGTTTAAATCTATTTGAGATGAAATGCCTGAGAAGAATGGTAGGAGTTCCTAGGCTGGATAGAGTGACAAATGAGGTGAGGAGGAGAGCAGGGGTGGAAAGGGAGTTGAGAGATAGGGTGGATGAGTGTTGGGATGGTTTGGACACATGGAAAGAATAAGTGAAGAAAGATTGGTAAAAGAGGTGTGGAAGGCAGAGATGGAAGGAGTGAACATGAGAGGGTGACCAAGGATGAAATGGATGGATGCAGTAAAAGGGCCACTGGGAAGGACAGAAGAAGACAGAGGATAGGGGTGAGTGGAGAATGGTTGTGTATGGATGATGCTCTGATGCATGGAAGGGAATGGGTGGGGATGGGGGTGAGGGAGGATTTATGATATTTTGACACAGCACAAAGGGATTTCTCCCCATCTTCTCTTTTTCTGCATGAGGGGATTGAGACAGGAGGAGTGCTGATCAAATAAAGCAGTCTTGCTGTGGATGTGCTGTGTCTTGCTGTTTTGCTTCTGACCCAGGGTAGGGCAAGATGCAGGGATGACCCGTCATCCAGGAGGAGCCAAGAAAAGAGGGAAGGAGGGGTGGTGAATGGGAGTGGAGTATGTGGGGATGAAATGGGTGGGAGTGGATTTATGCTTTTGACTTTGGTTACCTCCCTTGTAAGGGGAAAAAGCCATTGGTATATGTATATATATATACATATTGCTGAAATGACACACCTTTGTAACCAAGTGAGAATTATGCAAAGACTTGTGATTATTCTAAATAAACAATATTGCCATAAAGGCTTGAAACAAAGAATCTAATTGGTGAAAGGGTGGAAGAGGGGAAAATTCTAATTGGTTCACGAATGTAAGATCACACCCTTTGGGGAGGATCTTAATTATAAAGTTGAAGATCATTGGACTAAGGAAATGACTATGTCACTGCAAAGCTCACATAGGATCTTGTATACTTGCTCTCATGGGATACCTTAGACCTCGGAGAGTGCATTGCATTCTTGGTTGGAATGAACAGAAGATATAGAAGAATCTAGAATTTAATTCTCCTAAACAGAAAATAACAACTAAAAGAAGTGAGTCGCCATATCAATAAGTGAGGACTAACAGTGGCAACAACAAAAGTATACACCAACTTCATACATATTAAATCCCATTTAACACAACTCTCCAATCTCAACACCTCATGAATGAAGGGTCATCCTGTTCTCCCACCAAACTGCTCCAGTTCAAGGCAATGCAACAAGATGCAACTGCACACACAAACACACATAAGTGCATACACACAAAATGAATGTGTATATGCACAAATGTACATATATATGTATATGTATATAACCTCTCTTGAATTCATTATTGGGACAAAACTCCCATACATAACAGTTGGTATAACTATTGTTTTATAAACAATTTTCACTGTTTCAACTTCCTTTTACTTCTTCATAATGCTCTCAGACCACACCCAATGTTCTCCCCCTTCCCAACAACTTTTTCCAGTCTTCCTTTTTTATGTATATCACATCCCAGATATCTATAAACTATCTACTCCAATATCTTCCTATTTGACTGTACATCAACTTTGTGCCCCCCACTCTTGGATATCACAACTACCTTCCTCTTTGACATATTAACTTTCAGTTTTTTCCTTCAACAAATCCTACCAAATTCACTAACCCTTCCAAACCTTATTCAAAGTTCTTGCATTTATATCTCCTGTTACTCCAGCCATGTATGGATTAACATCCATGGTGACAGTATGCACCCTTGCCTCAAATCAACATTCAGCTATTTTTTTATTCTCCAGTCAAACAGGTTTACACCATTCATAAAAGATTTACACTGCCTTTCAATCCCCTCCACCCCCAAATCCATCTAATCTCATGGTCTTCCATGAATGAACTACTTGAAAATGGCTCCAGTTACCTTGGAGCCTAACAGGACTCTTAGCTTTCCCCCACCACTTACATATGAATAAAAAAACAAACTAACCAGAACAAAGTATACTTATAAGTCTTAGATAGACTCCTCTCATCACACAATAAGGATATGCCAACATGTACACTTTAAACCCACTATTGGAGAAATAATATCAGAAGTACAGGAGATCCATATATTTCGACTACTATCTGTAGTCCTCTTCAGCTGAAGAGGCCTACAGATAGTAGTCGAAATATACGGATCTCCTGTACTTCTGATATTATTTCCCCAATAGTAGATTTAAAGTGTACATTTACAAATGTGTTATAACATTAGTTTCCCACATGCCAACATACACAGGTTTGGCACCACAACAAATAACACATGTCCACTCTGCCAGACAACCTCTTATACAATCACATACATCCTTACAGACTGGTAGCACACAAACATTACTACAATTTGTCAATAATAGAGAGCCTCAAGCAGGAGCCCAGGAAGGTAATCAGTTTCTCTGTTACTTTGGCATCTTAACTGACCAAAACAATAGGCAACCCAATCTTGACTGCCATGGATAATCACAACCATCTTCATTTCAACTCTCCACTCTGAACACATATTCCATATTGGTGCAAAATATATCACTGTTATGATGAAAAGTTTAAAATGATTTGCTTACATTAAAAAGCACAATCCTTGCAAAAGAAATATCTTTTGCAAAACTCATTGACTTTATATCCAAGACAATATGCAAAACAGCTTCTCAGAAGCTTGCTGAGGCTAGTCCATTCTAAATGGTACTGGGACATCTCTCTGTGCTGTGAACCAAGTTGTGGTAGCGTTGCCATATGCTAAGCCTCTTGACACAAACTGTTCCTCCTGATCGATTGAACTGTGTCTCCTAAGGAAAGAAAAGTCATTCAATAAGAAATCTTTCCAGAAGCTAATATTCTGCATTTAAGACAAAGATAATTCATCTCATAAATAACTACACAAACTAAGGATATTAAAACATGCAAACAACCCCTTCAGTAGATAAATCAGCTACTTTTCAGATGAACAGACTTATCTACCACACATCAAAATAAAATTTCTTTACCCAAGGTCCTTTTCACCCCATCCATCCATCTCGTTTTCAGTTTTCCCCTCAAGTTCCCTTCCTCTACCACTGCCTTCCCATCTCTTTGCTAGTCTTTCTTCACCCATTCTTTCCATATACCCAAACTATCTCAATATTCTTTCGTCAATTCTATCTGCCAGCTTCCTTCCCACCCCTGCTCTCCTTCACCTCCTCATTTCTCATTCTATCCATCCTCATAAGCCCCATCATACTTCTTATATACTTTATCACAAACATATTTAAAATGTTCCTTTTTGCCTCCCTTAAATTCAAAGTCTCTGCCCATACAGTGTCAAAGGCACTTCTCTTTGCTTTCACCCCTAGATACCTATTTCTCATGATGTTTCTAATTCCCCAAACACTTGCTTCCCTCACTCTACAATTTACCTCCAATGCTACTCCTCCATTCCCTGCTACATGTGACTCTAAATACTTAAAACTATCCATTTCCACTAGTTTCTCTCTTTCTCATCCATTTTCAATGTCCTTTTAAACAAAATATGATCTCATAATCACCCCTCCCTTCCCTAAAAACATAAATATCCAGAACTCTTCCAATCTTCCCTTTGGGTAACACTACATAGTCCATTAATGTCTTCTCAATCCCCCTCCCCTGCACCACCCTTTTCCACATACTCATATGCTTGGATCTCTTTTTAAACACTGTTTGCTATCATCAAATCCCTTTCTAAACACATCTTCGCCACCATTTCTCCACTATAATTACTACTGGAAACCCCCAAACCTCCCTACTACTCCATCTATTAGCTTATCTCCTACTCTAATTAAGATCCCCCCAACACCACTGCATTTACATTCCTCCCAAATCAATCTAACCAATCTGTTGCCTCAGGTCTCACTTGAGGAGACACATGGCTCCCAGGGGAATGGCAATTCCCCCTAAAACTCTCAATACATTCACTTAAATCTATAAAAAAAAACTCCCTTTCCACATTACTTTTGTTACTATGAGAATCATATGCTATCTACCTATTTATATACCATGACCTTCTTTCCCTTTTAAGGGAGGCAGCCAATCAAGGTATGCAACCACTCCCACCCATTTCACTCCCATCCACCACTCTTGTTTACCTCTCATCTTAGATCCTTGTGAATGAAGGGTCATCCCTGTCTCCTGCCCAGTGCCTAGTTCATAAGTAATGCAGCAAGACCAAAAGATAATATGCACTCACAAAATCCATATCTCCCATCCCAATTTCACCTTCACCCACATTATCCTCACAAATACCTCCCTCCACTGCACCACACATTTTCCTATCTCATCACTTACCAGCAGAGCCACTCCTTCCCTTTCTTGCCCAGTCATCACCCTTAAAACCCTCCTCACCACACTCTCAAACTCAATCTCACCCCTCCCTTTCAACTTTGTTCCACTTAAAGGTAATACATCCATCACATGACAGACAAGTCCCAATTTTTTCCTTGGAGATAGCCATGGGAAGGCCTGACTACTAATCCCAGTTATTGCGGAGCAAAAGGTTACCAGTCCATGAAAACTAAAGCAACAATTATTATATATAATTGATAAGTGCTGGATTGAATATATACCATTCTATTGATGTCCCCAATGCAAACATAGTGTTCATCTGGCTCTGTTGCCACAGCCCACTTGCTATGGTCATGATGTGTTGTAAATACTAAGTCAGCCGCTGCAGCTGAAATACTTTCAATATTTTCCACTCTGTCAAAAGAAAAATGCAGATTCTTAACAACAGTGCTCAAATATTACATTTCAAAATAGTTAAGATGACACACATTTTTCTTAAGTTTTTAATATCCAGATGATTAATATTCCACTTATACATACAGATCTTGGAAATTTCATGCATAAAGCAGAAAACATATTCATATATATATATATATATATATATATATATATATATATCTATCTATATATATATATATATATATATATATATACACATACATACATACATATACCAAAGGCTTTTTCCCCCTACATGGGGGGTAGCCACATAGAAAAAGGCAAAAAAACTACTCCCACTAATTCCATTTCCTATATATTCCACTCCCCTCCACCCTCCTCCCTCCCTCTTATCTTGGCACTTCCTGGATGACGGGTCATCCCTGCATCCTTTCCACTGCCCTGGGTCAGAAGCAGTGTCGCAAGACACAGCACATCCACAGCAAGGCCGCTTCATAAATTCGGCGACCACCCCTCTCTGTCCCCTCATGCAGAAAAGGAGAAGACGGGGAGAAATCCCTTCGGGCTGCATCAATTTTTTTCTCATACATACTTCCTCACCCCCTATCCCCCACCCACTCCCCCTCATGCATCATAGTTTCATCTATACACAACCCCTCTCCATTCACCCCTATCTTCTGTCCTCTCCCGTCCTTCCTCCACAGACATTCCTCTCTTTTGTAATGCCCCTTTCACCCCATCCATCCATCTCATCCTAGGACGCCCCCTCATATTCACTCCTTCCACATCTGCCTTCCATACTTCTTTTACTGATCTTTCTTCACTCATTCTTTCCATGTGTCCAAACCATCCTAATACCCTTTCATCAACCCTATCTCCCAGTTCCCTTTCCACCCCTGTTCTCCTCCTCACCTCCTCATTTCTTACTCTATCTAGCCTAATAACCCTTATCATACTTCTCAGACATTTTATCTCAAACACATTCAAACTCCTCTCTTCCTCTCTCATGTTCCATGTTTCTGCCCTGTACAATGCTGTTGGTACAATCACTCCTCCTCTTAGCATCCATTCCCAGATGTCTATTTCTCATTACACTTTTCAATCCACCAAGGCATTTACTCGCTTCTCCCAATCTACATTCTACCTCCACCCCCACTCCTCCCTTTCCTGCCACATTTGTACCCAAATATCTAAAACTATCCACTTCCTCCAGTCTTTCACCCTTAATGCTCACCTCCAGCCTGCTGTCACTCTCTCCCCTTGTACATCTCATCACCTTACTTTTACCCACATTTATCTTCAGCTTCCTTCTTTCACACACCTTCTCAAACTCTGTCACTAACTTCCTCAATCCCTCCTCTGATCCTGCTACAAGTGCAGTGTCGTCAGCAAACAACAACTGACTCACCTCCCACTTTTCTCCATTTTCTTTAATCATTTCCAACCCCTGACCCACTACCCTTGCATTCACCTCTCGCACCACCCCATCCATGTAAAGATTGAACAGCCAGGGTGACATAACACATCCCTGACTAAGTCCCACCTTTACCTCAAACCATTCATTCTCTCCATTTCTAATCCTAACACAACCTCTACTACTCTCGTAAAAACTCGACTGCTCTTAACAGCTTTCCTCCTATCCCATATATCTGCAATACCTCCCACAGTGCCTTCCTATCTTCCCTGTCATAAGCCTTTTCCAGATCCATAAAAGCCAAAAACATCCTTACCTTTTACTATAGCTTTCTCACATATCTGTCTTACCACAAAGATTTGATCTACACAACCCCTACCTGTCCTAAACCCACACGATTGCTCACCAATTACTCCCTCTGTTCCTCTCCTAATCCTCTCAATCAAGATCCTCCCATAAGCCTTCACAACTACACACAACAAGCTGATCCCTCTGAAAATACTACACTCACACTTGTCCCCCTTTCCCTTGTAAAGTGGAATGATACAGGCACTCCTCCAGTCCTCCAGCACTCTACCCTCTCTTAAACAAACATTAAACAACCTCACCAGCCAGTCCACCATCACTGTACCTCCTTTCTTCAGACATTCTGCATGGCATCCATCCAGACCAGGTGCCTTACCTGCTCTCATTATCTTAACAGCTGCTTTCACTTCATCCTTCCCTATTTCTCCTCCCTTTTCCTCACTCATCACTCTCACTTTCTTAGCGCTTCCCACTGCAACTACCTTTCCCTCCTCATCCTCATCCACATTCAGCAACTCCCTAAAATACTCTATCCACCTTCCTCTCATTGCCTTCTCTTCCATTATCATCTCTCCATCTGCACCTTTTACCTTTTCTTCTCTATTTGATTCGCCTCCTTTTTCTCTTTTAATTTCCTTCCAAAACATCTTTTTATTACTTTCAAAATTTTCTGTCATACTCTTACCCCATTTCACAGCTGCTCTCCTCTTTGCTTCATTTATCTTATGCTTAGCTTCCTTTCTCTTTACTTTGTACCTCTCATACGATTCCATCATCCTAACTTGCAGCCAATCTATGAATGCCTGCTTCTTTTCTTCTACACATTTCTTTGCTTCCTCATCCCACCACTCACTACCCTTCTTCTTTTTCCTCCTGCCCTCCTTGTTCAACACACCATCTTTGTACACCTTATGACTCCCTCCTTGAACCATCCCCATTCCTCCTCCACTCCTAATTCAACTCTATCCTTTACTCCCTCCCACTCCTCTTTCAGTTTCTTCTTAAACTCACTCTCCTTTTTTTCCTCATTTAAGCAGTTCACTCTAAGTACCTCCCTATCTTCTGTCCTTTTCCTCTTTCTCCACCTATTCTCCACTCTCATTTTACCTTCCACCAGAAAATGACCTGATATTCCCCCACTCTCTCCCCTTAGAACATGTACATCCTTAACTCTTCCTACCATACTCCTGGTCACCACTATATAGTCCATTAATGCTCTATCTGCCACCCTTCCATCCACCACTCTCTCCCATGTGTACTTATGCTTGACTTTCTTCTTAAATACTGTATTTGCTATCATCAACTTTCAAGACACATCTCCACCATCATTTCTCCACTACAATTTTTACCAGAAACTCCATACTTCCCAATCACTCCGCCTATTGGCTCATTTCCTACCCTAGCATTAAGGTCTCCCAATACAACTACATTGACATTTCTCCCTAATCCCTCTATACACTCATTTATATCTACCCAAAAAGCCTCCCTTTCCTCTACGCTCTTCTCACTACCAGGTCCATACGCACTTACAAAAACCCACATCTCCCTTCCCAGCTTCACCTTCATCCACATCAACCTTGATGAAACCTCCTTCTACTCCACTACCCGCTTACTTATCTCTTCACTTACTAGTATAGCCACCCCTTCTCTCACTCGTCCCCTCTTCACTCCTGAGTACCTCCCAGCTACACTCCCAAACTCACAGTTGCCCTTTCCTTTCATTTTTGTTTCACTCAAAGCCAGCACATCCATCTTTCTTCTCACAAACATACTGCCAATCTTTTCTCTCTTACTCTCATCTGTACCACATCCACACACATTAAAAGACCCAAACATTAGGGTACTGGTTGGAAAACTCCCAGACCCTCTTATGCCTTTTCTTTTGTTTTTAGGAATGTCCCCTTTCGGGGCTACAGGTAGTAGGACTCCTAATCCCATCCCCCGTCCCTTTTTTGTCGCCTTTTACAACTCAAGTGGAAAAACTTGGTGGTAGCATTCTCTTCCCCCACCACAGGGTCAGTGAAAACAGAAAATGAATACTCAGAGAAATGGTACAGAACAGCAACAAGGGGTTGGGGGACAGCATAACGGAGGGACAATCGTAGTGTAAAAGTGTCATCATTTCTCTATGAACAGAGTTTTCCTCTATCATAGACAAAATGATGTGTGGCTCTGGTCCATAGGGGCGCCGCATATAGACCCTAAAGTATCAACTGCATGCCACTTTGCCACAATAACATGCAGTCAATACCCCAGACGGGGGTATTGGCTGCATGTGGTGGGGGAAAAGAATACTGCCACCAAATATTCCCACTTGGATCGTAAGAGGCGAGAAAAGCGGGACGGGGATTGGGATCAGGCATCCTTCTCCCTGTAGCCCCACAGGGGACATTCCTAAAAAAAAAGTAAAGGCATAAGAGGGTCTAGGAGTTTTCCAACCAGCACCCTAAGGTTTGGGTCTTTAATGTATGTGGATGTGGCACAGATGAGAGTAAAAGGGAAGACATAGGTAGTATGTTTGTGAGAAGAAAGATGGATGTGTTGGCTTTGAGTGAAACTAAGTTGAGAGGGAAGGGCGAGTGTGAGTTTGGGGGTGTAAGTGGAAGGTTCTCAGGAGTGAAGAGAAGGCAAGGGAGAGAAGGTGTGTAGTGGAGTGGAAGGAGGGTTCCTCAAGGATAATGTGGATGAAGGTGAAACTGGGAAAGGAGATGTGGGTCTTTGTAAGTGCATATGGGCCTGGCAGTGAGAAGAGTGTAGAAGAAAGGGAGGTTTTTTGGATAGATTTAAATGAGTGCATAGAGGGATTAGGAAGGAATGTCAATTTAGTAGTATTGGGAGACCTTAATGCTAGGGTAGGAAATTAACCAATGGATGGAACGGTTGCGAAATGTGGAGTTCCAGGAAAGAATCGTAGTGGAGAGCTGATGGTGGAGATGTGTCTAGAAAGAGAGTTTATGATAGCAAATACAGTGTTTCGGAAGAAAGTCAAGCATAAGTACACATGGGAGAGAGTGGTGGATGGATGGTTGGTAGAGTGTTAATGGATTATGTGGTGGTAGAGAGGAGTATAATAGGAAGAGTTAAGGATGTACATGTGCTAAGAGAAGAGAGTGGAGGAATATCAGATCATTTTTTGGTGGAAGGTAAGTTGAGAGTGAAGGATAGATGGAGAAAGAAGAAAAGGACAAAAGGTAGGAAGGTGCTTAGAGTGAACTCTTTAAATGAAAAGGAAATGGAGAAGGCGTACAAGAAGAAGCTGAGGGAGGAGTGGGAGGGAGTGGAGGATAGAGTAGAGTTAGGAGTAGAGGAGGAATGGAGATGGTTCAAGGAAGGAGTCACAAAGTGTGCAAAGATGGTGTGTGGAACAAGAAGGATGGGAGGAAATAGAAGGAAGGGTAGTGAGTGGTGGGATGAGGAAACAAAGAAGGTCATAAAAGAGAAGAAGCGAGCTTTCACAGATTGGTTACAAAAAAGGACAAGGGAAACATATGAGAGGTACAAAGGAAAGAAAAGTAAAGCACAAGGTAAAGGAGGCAATGAGGAGAGCAGATGTGAAATGGGGTAAGAGTATGACAGAAAATTTTGAAAGTAATAAAAAGATGTTTTGGAGAGAAATTAAGAGAGGAAGAGGAGGCAAATCAAGTAGAGAAGAAAAGGTAAAAGGTGCAGATGGAGAGATGATAATGGAAGAGAAGGCAGTAAAAGGAAGATGGGCAAAGTATTTTAGGGAGTTACTAAATGTAAAGGATGATAGGGAGGGAAAGATAGTTACAGTGGGAAGTGCTAAGAAAATGATTGTGATGAATGAGGAAAATGGAGGAGAAATAAGGAAGGATGAAGTGAAGGCAGTTGTTAAGATGATGAGAGCAGGTACGGCACCTAGTCTGGATGCATGCCATGCAGAATGTCTAAAAAAAGGAGGTACAGTGATGGTGGATTGGCTGGTGAGGTTATTCAATGATTGCTGGAGAGAGGGTAGAGTGCCAGAGGACTGGAGGAATGCCTGTATAGTTCCACTTTAAAAGGGAAAAGGGGGCAAATATGAGTGTAGTAGTTTTAGAGGGATTAGCTTGTTAAGTGTAGTTGGGAAGGCTTATGGGAGGTTGCGTAGATCAGATTTTTGTGGTAAGACAGATATGTGAGAAAGCTATAGGACAAGGTAAGGCTGTTTTTTGGGGCTTTTATGGATCTGGAAAAGGCTTATGACAGGGTAGACAGGAAGACACTGTGGGAGGTTTTGCAGATATACGGGATAGGAGGAAAGCTTCTAGGAGCTGACAAGAGTTTTTACGAGAGTAGTAGAGCATGTGTCAGGATTAGAAATGGAGAGAGTGAGTGGTTCAAGGCAAAGGTGGGACTTCGTCAGGGATGTGTTATGTCGCCCTGGCTGTTCAACTTATATATGGATGGAGTGGTGCGAGAGGTAAATACATGGGTGGTGGGTCAGGGATAGGAGACAGTTAAAGAAAATGGAGAAAAGTGGGAGGTAGGCCAGCTGTTGTTTGCGGATGACACTGTGCTTGTAGCAGGTTCAGAGGAGGGATTGAGGAAGTTGGTGACAGAGTTTGGGAGAGTGTGTGATAGAAGAAAGTTGAAGATACATGTTGGTAAAAGTAAGGTGATGAGATGTACAAGGGGTGAAAGTGGCAGCAGACTGTAAGTGAGCATTAAGGGAGAGCGACTGGAGGTAGTGGATAGTTTTAGATATTTGGGTACGAATGTGGCAGGAAAGGGTGGAGTGGAGGTGGAGGTAGAATGTAGATTGAGAGAAGCGAGTAAATGCCTTGGTGGATTAAAAAGTGTAATGAGGAATAGACATTTGGGAATGGATGCTAAGAGGAGATTGTATGAAAGAGTGATTGTGCCAACAGCACTGTATGGGGCAGAAACATGGAACATAAGAGAGGAAGTGAGAAGGAGTTTGAATGTGTTTGAGATGAGGTGTCTGAGAAGTATGATAAGGGTTACTAGGCTGGATAGAGTGAGAAATGAGGAGGTGATGCGGAGAACAGGGGTGGTAAGGGAGTTGGGAGATAGGGTGGATGAAAGATTGATTGATTTATGACATTTTTGGCTCGAAGGCCAAGCGCCGGAGCCGGTAGGCCATTCAGCGTGGGTGGATGAAAGAGTATTGGGATGGTTTGGACACATGGAAAGAATGAGTGAAGAAAGACTAGTAAAAGAGGTATGGAAGGCAGATGTGGAGGGAGTGAACATGAGGAGGCAACCTAGGATGAGATGGATGGATGGGGTGAAGGGGGCTTTGGGGAAGAGGGGAATGTCTGTTGAGGAAGGATGGGAGAGGACAGAAGACAGGGGTGAATGGAGAATAGTTGTATATGGATGTTGTGATCCATGAGGTGGGGGGTGAGGTAGTATGTGTGAGCAAAATTTGACGCAGCCCAAAGGGATTTCACCACATCTTCTCCTTCTCTGCATGAGGGGACGGAGAGGGGGGTCGCCGATTTAATGAAGCAGCCTTACTGTGGATGTGCTGTGTCTTGTGGCACTGCCTCTGACCCAGGGCAATGGACAAGATGCAGGGATAACCCGTCATCCAGGAGGTGCCAAGATAAGAGGGAGGGTGGAGGGGAGTGGAGTGTATTTAGGGATGGAATGGGTGGGAATGGTTTTTATGCCTTTTTCTTTTTGGCTACCTCCCTTATAAGGGGAAAAAGCCTTGGTATATGTATGTATGTATGTATATATATTCTATCTATATACCAAAACCAAAAGGCTTCTTTCCCCTTGTAAGAGAGCTAGCCAAGGCATGAACCCATCCCACATCCGTTTTCCTTTTTATCTAAGCTCAAGCAAAGATAATGGCTGTCTACTTGTGGGCCACAAAGTGGGACCTGCGATCAGTAGAACTAATGACGGACTCACTGACAGTGTTGAGATGGCTGAAGACTACTTTTGATGATGAAAACAGGATCAAGGTGACAGGAATGACAGAAATGCTGGTTAGGAGGTTGTCAGTCATACAGGATCTGGTTTCTGACATAGGCATTGAGCTGTCAGTGACCTTCACTCTGTCTGAAAGGAACAGGGCTGATGCGCCAACCAGAGTGCCAAAGGTTTGGCTTGGTGAATTGGAAGTTGCATCTATAGTTGACGTAGAAGGCTTGCACTCACAGCATAATTTTGGAGAGGATAGAACCTTGTACCTGATTAGCATATTGGATGCATAAGTCAAAAGGAAGAGTATTGAGTCTATTGTGAAGGAATGCAGAAAATGCTGGACCATCGACCTGGTACCTTCAGACCATGTGCCCAAGAAGTTGAGTGTTTTGAGGGAAGGGTGTATCTCACAGTTGTGGATTGCAGTGTGGTGGGAGATAGTGTCAGAGAACACTCAAGAGATCTGCGGTCATATGATACAAATATTTCTTAAAAAGGGCCTCCTGATGAAGTTCCAATGGACAATGGCCTAGCATTCTGGTCTCCCCAACTCACAGATGTTTGCAAAGAGTGAAACATTTCTCAGAGGTTCCGAGCAGTTTATCAACCATCTGGAAATTGGATAACAGAGCATATGCACCAAACCATAAAGAGCATGGCTGTGAGATCTGGGGAAAGTCAACTGAAGATCTGAAGATGGTGTTTTAGTATAATTTGGCAGCAAGAGAAGGTGTTGAGAGGAAGACAGATTCTGTGGAAGTTCTTCACATATATTCATGGAGCCCACACTCATAAGAGAAGAGTGGAGAGAGACCAATTTGAAATTCAATGTCAGGGAACCTGTGGTGGTGAAACTGGCAAATGAGCAGTGTACATCACGATGGGCTTATGGTAAAATGACCAGGACAACACTGGAGAACACTGTGGATGTTGTTGTTGTTGTTGTTCCCTAGACTGTCTGTCTGAGCAGTCCCGTCTCCCCAAGGAATGCTACAGCCAAAACTGGGTTTTCCCACAAATCTTTTATGGAGTGTATGTTGTGCTGTTTGCGTGCATGATTGTGTATAATGCAGTCTTCCATTATGTGTTGTATGGTATGGGGTGAAGTATTACATCCTGGGCAGCTGTTCTCAATGCAGTCATCCAGCCTCTTCTGGTAGCTTAGAAGTGCTGGGTGGTGGCCGCACTGCAGTCTGGCCAGGTGGACTCTGTCCTTTCATGGGAGAGAGGATTCAGAAGGGTGGATATCAGGGGGTCTGGCATGCAGCAGTGTGTTGTCTTTCAGTGTGTTAATGGAGCGGTGAGTGATATGATTATGAATATGTTTCCGGAGGATGGTATTTGGTGGTTGTGGAGGAAGAGAAGAGAGTATGTGTGTGTGTGATACAGGTCTTTGGGTGTTGTTTTAATGTTTCTTGGTGTGTGGGTGTAGCTATGTAGTGTAGCGGGTATAATGTGTTTGTGGTGGCTGCGGCAAGTGTTTGTGTGCCTCTCATGTCGAGGTGGTCCTTGACTTTGAGGACTTTTATTTCATGGTGTAAATGGTCTGTAGGTGTTGTATTTGTGCAGCCTGTAATTGTTTTCAGGGCTTTGTTTTGTATGATTTGAAGGGTGTTGTGGTGTGTCTCACTGAGATTAGGAGCCCATGCAGGACTCGCATAATTCATCACTGAGCGTGTGCATTGTTTGTATATTGTTGTATTAGTTTTTTTGTTTTGTCCAAATGTTGTTCCAGTGATTGACTTAAGTGTGTTAAGTCTAGGTGTGCATTTGTTTTTTATGTTTGTGATGTGTTGTTTGAAAGACATGGATGTATCGTATGTTACACCAAGAATTTTTGGTGTGTTTGTGTGTGGTATTAGAGTGTTGTTAATGTAGAGATGAGGTATGTATTTGTGTTCTTTTGTCCAGTTGGTGAGAAGTGTTGCTGTAGATTTGGTTGGAGCTGTTTTGAGTCTGTTTGTGATGAACCATGTGTTGAGTGTATCGAGGTATGGCTGGATTATTTCTGCAGCTTTGTCTGTGTTACAATGTGTGCATGTGATTGTTATGTCATCTGCGTAGGAAGAGATTTGTATTTCTGAGGTGTCTGGTGTGGGTAAGTCATGCATGTATAGATTAAAGAGCGTGGGGGATAGAACAGACCCCTGTGGTACTCCATTCTTAATGTTTCTGATCTGTGATGATTGGCCATTATATGACACATAAGCATTCCTACCTGCCAGATAATTGGCCAGCCATCTTTTGGTGTTATTGTGCATGTCTGTGTTATATATTTTATTTGTTAGGTTGTGGCGGGGGATAGCATCAAAAGCTTTACTAATGTCTAATGTTATAAGAAGTGTTCTGTGGTGGGGCCTATCTGAATTGATGCCATCTAAAATTCTTTGTGTGAGGTTTATCAGAAGAGTGTTTGTGGAGTGTAGTGGCCTAAAACTGTGTTGTGAGTCAGCAAGGGGAATATGTGGTGTGACAAGTTTAAGTATTAGGCGTTCAATGACTTTAGAGGAGGTGCAGAGAAGTGTGATTGGGCGGTGCGATGTTGGGATTGTTGGGTCTTTGTTCGGTTTTGGAATGGTGATTATTTTACCATGCTTCCAGATGTTGGGTATAGTCTTGTGTGAATAGCTGTAGTTTGCAATGTTTGTGAGTGCGTGTATACCTTGTGGTCCAATGTGTTTTAGGTGGATGTTACTTATGTTATCGGGGCCACAGGCAGATGAGTGCTTGAGATTATGTATTATGTGTTTTGTCTGACTGTCTATGAAGGGTGTATAGTCTGAGTCTGTGGGAAAGTCTTTCTTATGTCGAATAGTGCGTCGGTCGTCAGGGTGAGAAGTGAGATGGCTTGTCTGTGCAAAATGATTTATGAGTGTGTTTGCTTGTTGTCTGTTGTGATTATTGCTGCGTGAGAGCGTGTTGTGTTACTGTTGGATAGTGTAATGCTGTTGAGTGTTTTGTACAATTTGCTGGTGTTTGTTTTGTGATCAAGTGTATTGATAAAGTTTTGCCAATTTTGTGTTTTTTGTTTGTGTATTCTATTGGCAATCACAATGTTTAGTGTTTGTATTTGGTCTGCTATGTTTTGAGGGATAGGTGTGGGGGTATTGTGTTTAAGTGTGTCTCGTTGTCTCATGAGGCCTTGGATTTCTGGTGTGAAGTTGGGGTTGTGTGATTTTCTGTTGCCTCTAGGGACGTATCTCTTGTCTGCGTTTTGTATGATTGTATTAAAAGTGTGCACAGCATTGTTTATGTTTGTGATTGGTGTACTGTTAAGTGTTTCAAAATGTTGTTCTGTCTCTTCAGTAAAAGCTTCCCAGTTAGCTCTCTTGTAATTGGTGTATGTGTCTGTGGCCAACTGGGGTTTATCTTGTTTTGGTGGTGATGATGAATGGAAGGTGGTCAGAACCAAAGGGTCCGATCACTCTCCATGATGTTGTTGGGGTTAGGCAGGGTGAGCAAAAGGTGATATCAGGAGAGGAGGGAGTGGATGTTGACGGCACCACTTGTCATGTGTTAGATATTCATCAACTGTTCCTTGATGAGGAGTTGAATGAGGGGCACATGGATGCTCAGGAAAGTGAAGGAACTCGGGATGCCCAGGAGAGTAATGTAACTCAGGAGATACAAGAAGTGCTCAGACACATGGATTGATTGAGGTGCTTACCAGTCTGGCACTCTGATTATAAATTGTGATGGAGACATCATGGGGGTGTGTGGTGTAAATGTATGTTAAGGAGTTGGCAACCAAGAGGTTGTGAGTGAAGTGGCCAAGTCCTGCTTTGCTGGCCTTTAACACACACATACACAATGTATCAGTAGTGAGGTCCCCACACAGAGTGAAAGATATAAGCAAGATTGACAGAATATAAAGGGCAGCAACCAAACTGGTCCCCAGCCTGGCAGATAAACCATATGAATAAAGACTAAAGGTACTAGGTCTACCAACTTTGAAAGATCGAAGAGAAAGAGGCGACAGGCCACTAAAGGGTATTGATTGCATTGATAGAGGAGATCTTCTGATTAAAGATGGGAGGGCTTTAAAGGGCATGGGAGTAAATTAAGAAAGACCACATGTTGAAAGGATGTGAAGAAGTACAATTTTCCATATAGATGTATACATACATACATATAGAAAGGGCTTTTTCCCCTTACAAGGGAGGGAGCCAAAGTCAAAGACATCCACTCCCACCCATTTCATCCCCACATACTCCACTCCCATTCACCACCCCTCCCTCCCTCTTTTCTTGGCTCCTCCTGGATGACAGGTCATCCCTGCATCTCACCCATGCCCTGGGTCAAAGGCAATGGAGCAAGACACAGCACATCCACAGCAAGGCCACATCATGTAGAGAGAAGATGGGGAGAAATTCCTTCATGCTGCATCAAAATATCATTCACACATACTCCCTCACCTTCTTCCATGCATCACAGCATCATCCATACACAACCATTCTCCATTCACCCCTATCTTCTGTCTTCTCCCTTCCTCAACAGACATTCCCCTCTTTCCCAATGCCCCTTTTACCTCATCCATCCACCTCATCCTTGTTCACCCCCTCCATCTCTGCCTTCCACACCTCTTTTACTAATCTCTCTTCACTCATTCTTTCCATGTGTCCAAACCATCCCAATACTCTTCCATCAACCCTATATCCCAACTCCCTTTTCAGGTCCTGGAGCTGCAACGTCTACGTCGTGGGACCACCCCCCAACCCCAAGAGTTGGGGGCCAATCAGCAGCAACCACCCCTGGCCATCAGCTCTACGCAGATGGCACCGATCCCCAAGGAGGAACTACGCCTACCTGGGGGAGTACCACAATCCTTTTTTTCCAACACACAATGTTACGTTTTTTCTGCACTGAGGGGTCATTTTCCGGCGATCACCCCTCTTCTTCTACTTTTAGCCGGAGATGTAGAGAGCAATCCTGGGCCCACCACAAAATACACATGCCCAACATGCTCTAAACCCATTACTTCGAGCAGACAGACAAGGGGCTCAGTTCAGTGCAATATGTGCAAAAACTGGACCCACCTCACTTGTACAACACTTGCTGACACAAACCAATACACAAACACTTGGACATGTTCTACCTGCCCTCCAGTAACCCCAATCCCACCTCCCCAACCACAGCCAACACCCTTACCCACTCCCAATTTCCCTTTGCCCTTACCCCCGATTAGTACTCCCCTTCCTTTGTCCCCGATCTCTCCTTTCCCCCCCTCTGACCCAGATCCTACACCTTCCCCACTACCACCCCAACCTCAACCCCAAACGGCAACATACAACACATACAAAACACACAACATCAACATATTACAACACAACATTGACGGTATTAACACTAAAAAACATGAACTTGAACACTTTCTTAAACAACACAACATACACATTGCAATTTTACAAGAAACAAAATTAAGACACTCACACAAAACACCATCATTTCATAATTACACCACCATCAGACAAGACCGGACTGACGGCAATGGCGGTGGACTCATCACCCTGATCCACCATTCCATCTGTTTTGTGGACACAAGTGCCACAACCAAAATTCTCCTCCCTACCACAGATAACACAACAGAAACCCAATCCATTCGTATCCGCACAGGCAACAATTCAACACTAACAATAGTTAACATGTACATTCCCCCCCAATCATCCCCCACAGTTCCAAACACCTTCAGACCTCAACTCAGCCAACTAACCTCAATCCCCAACCTGATCATGGGTGGTGACTTCAACGCCAAGTCGTCTGCCTGGTTTGTCGACAACCCTGACACAGACAGAGGGCTTGATATACAGACTCAATTCGACTCATTGACTATCATGAACAACACGCATAATCATACACATATCCCATACCAAGCCCTCTACACTCCCTCCTCTCCTGATATCACCTTTTGCTCCCCCTGCCTAACCCCAACAACATCATGGAGAGTGGTCGGAGCCCTTGGCTCTGACCACCTTCCAATCATCATCACCACCAAAACAAGATGCACCCCAGCTGGCCACAGACACACTTACACCAATTACAAGAGAGCTAACTGGGAAGCCTTTACTGAAGAGACAGAACAACATTTTGAAACACTTAACAGTACACCAATCACAAACATAAACAATGCTGTGCACGCTTTTAATACAATCATACAAAACGCAGACAAGAGATACATCCCTAGAGGCAACAGAAAATCACACAACCCCAACTTCACACCAGAAATCCAAGACCTCATCAGACAACGTGACACACTTAAACACGATACCCCCACACCTATCCCTCAAAACATAGCAGACCAAATACAAACACTAAACACTATGATTGCCAATAAAATACATGAACAAAAAACACAAAATTGGCAAAACTTTATCAATACACTTGATCACAAAACAAACACCAGCAAATTGTACAAAACACTCAACAGCATCACACTATCCAACACTAACACTACACGCTCTCACGCAGCAATAATCACAACAACAGATAATCTACCCTCAAACAGACAACAAGCAAACGCACTCATACGTCATTTTGCACAGACGAGCCATCTTACATCTCACCCTGACGACCGACGCACCATTCGACGTAAGAAAGACTTCCCCACAGACTCAGACTATACACCCTTCATAGACAGTCAGACAAAACTCATAATGCATAATCTCAAGCACTCATCTGCCTGTGGCCCTGATAACATAAGCAACATCCACCTAAAACACATTGGACCACAAGGTATACACGCACTCACAAACATTGCAAACTACAGCTATTCACACAAGACTATACCCGACATCTGGAAGCATGGTAAAATAATCACCATTCCAAAACCGAACAAAGACCCAACAATCCCAACATCGCACCGCCCAATCACACTTCTCTGCACCCCCTCTAAAGTCATTGAACGCCTAATACTTAAACTTGTCACACCATATATTCCCCTTGCTGATTCACAACACGGCTTTAGGCCACTACACTCCACAAACACTCTTCTGACAAACCTCACACAAAGAATTTTTGATGGCATCAATTCAGATAGGCCCCACCACAGAACACTTCTTATAACATTGGACATTAGTAAAGCTTTTGATGCTATCCCCCGCCACAACCTAACAAATAAAATATATAACACAGACATGCACAATAACACCAAAAGATGGCTGGCCAATTATCTGGCAGGCAGGAATGCTCATGTGTCATATAATGGCCAATCATCGCACATCAGAAACATTAAGAATGGAGTACCACAGGGCTCAGTTCTATCCCCCACATTATTTAATCTATACATGCATGACTTACCCACGCCAGACACCTCAGAAATACAAATCTCTTCCTACGCAGACGACATAACAATCACATGCACACATCGTAACACAGACAAAGCTGCAGAAATAATCCAGCCTTACCTTGACACACTCAACACATGGTTCATCACAAACAGACTCAAAATAGCTCCAACCAAATCTACAGCAACACTTCTCACCAACTGGACAAAAGAACACAAATACATACCTCATCTCTACATCAACAACACTCTAATACCACACACAAACACACCGAAAATTCTTGGTGTAACATACGATACATCCATGTCTTTCAAACAACACCTCACAAACATAAAAAACAAATGCACACCTAGACTTAACGCACTTAAGTCAATCACAGGAACAACATTTGGACAAAACAAAGAAACTAATATAACAATATACAAACAATGCATACGCTCAGTGATGAATTATGCGAGTCCTGCATGGGCTCCTAATCTCAGTGAGACACACCACAACACCCTTCAAATCATACAAAACAAAGCCCTAAAAACAATTACAGGCTGCACAAATACATCACCTACAGACCATTTACACCATGAAACAAAAGTCCTCAAAGTCAAGGACCACCTCGACATGAGAGGCACACAAACACTTGCTGCAGCCACCACAAACACATCACACCCGCTACACTACATAGCAGAACACCCACACACACCAAGAAACATTAAAACTACACCCAAAGACCTGTATCACACACAGATACTCTCTTCTCTTCCTCCACAACCACCAAATACCAGCCTCCGGAAACATATTCATAATCATATCACTCACCGCTCCATTAACACACTGAAAGACAACACACTGCTGCATGCCAGACCCCCTGATATCCACCCTTCTGAATCCTCTCTCCCACGAAAGGACAGAGTCCACTTGGCCAGACTGCGATGCGGTCACCACCCAGCACTTCTAAGCTACCAGAAGAGGCTGGACGACCGTGTTGTGAACAGCTGCCCAGGATGTAACACTTCACCCCATACCATACAACACATAATGGAAGACTGCATTATACACAATCATGCACGCAAACAACACAACATACACTCTATAAAGGATTTGTGGGAAAACCCAGTTTCGGCTGTGGCCTTCCTTGGGGAGAGGGGACTGCTCGGACAGACAGTCTAGGGAACGACAACAACAACAACAACAACAACTCCCTTTTCATCCCCGCTCTCATCCTCACTTCCTTCTTTCTCACTCTATCCAGCCATACTTCTCAGGCAATTGTTGTTTGCTGATGACACTGCACTTGTAGAAGGATCAGAGGAGGGATTAAGGAAGTTAGTGATGGAGTTTGGGAAGGTGTGCAAAAGAAGGAAGTTGAAGATAAATGTGGGTAAAAGGTGATAAGATGTGGATGCAAATTGGAAGTAAGTATTAAGGGAGAGAGACTGGAGGAAATGGGTAGCTTTAAATATTTGGGTACAAATGTGGCAGGAAAGGAAGGAGTGGAGGCAGAGGTAGAATGTAGATTGAGAGGAGCAAGTAAATGCCTTGGGGGATTAAAATGTGCATTGAGAAATAGACATTTGGGAATGGATGCTACAAGGAGATTGTATGAAGGAGTGATTGTGCTAACACCACTGTATGGGGCAGAAACATGGAATTACATGAGAGTGAGAAACAAGGAGGTGAGGAAGAGAGCATGGGTGGAAAGGGAATTGGGAGATAGGGTTGATGAAAGAGTATTATGATGGTTTGGACACATGGAAAGAATGAGTGAAGAAAGATTAATAAAAGAGGTGTGAAAGGCAGAGGTGGAGGGAGTGAAGATGAGGGGGCAACCAAGGATGAGATGGATGAATGGAGTAAAAGGGGCATTGGAAAAGATGGGAATGTCTGTTGAGGAAGGACAGGAGAAGACAGAAGATAGGAGTTGTGTATAGATGATGCTGTGATGCATAGAAGGGAGTGGGTGGGGGATGGGGGTTGAGGGAGTATGTAAGAATATTTTGATGCAGCATGAAGGGATTTCTCCCTGTCTTCTCTTTTTCTGCATGAGGAAACTTGAGTAGTATGGTCATTTATTAAATGAAGTGGCTTTGTTTGAAGTGTATGTGCTGTGTCTTGCTACACTGCTTCAGACACAGGGCAGTGGGCAAGATGCAGGGATGACCTATCATCCAGGAGGAGCCAAGAAAAGAGGGAGGAAGGGGTGGTGAATGGGGTTGGAGTATGTGGGGATGAAATGGGTGGGAGCGGATTTATGCTTTTGACTTTGGCTACCTCCCTTGTAAAGGGGAAAAAGCCATTAGTATATGTATGTATGTATGTATGTATCTTCTATTGTTTTTTTCTTTGTACTCTGAAGATGTCTTATATACATACATATACCAAGGGCTTTTTTCCCTTTAAATGGGAAGCAGCCAAAGTCAAAGGCATGAGTATGTATTCCTTTGAACTTAGATAATACATACGGATATTTCTGGTTGCATGTGGATGGCACAGGCTTGACCCCATTCCTCCAAGACTCCACCTGAAGTGCTGTTTGGAGAGCAGGAGCTACCAGTTTACTGTACAAATCTGTAACAAAGTAAAATGAATTTAAGAATTCTATCAATCCTGTCTTTAGTGTGAAATATAACAAAGAAGGTAAGACAGGATTGATACATATACATTGGTATATGTATCAATCCTGTCTTACTTTCTTTGTTATATTTCACACCAAAGAATACACTGGAAGTGATAATATGTCAATATCATGAATACCTTCAGTACTATGGTATATAGATTTTGCTTGGGTTAATTCACGATAAATGCATTACCTAAATAAATGACATTATTTGCCAACATATGTACATACATATACCAAAGGCTTTTTCCCCCTTACAAGGGAGGTAGCCAAAAAACAAATGCATAAAATCTACTCCCACCCATTCTAACCCCACATACTCCATTCCCATTCCCCACCCTTCCTTCCCTCTTTTCTTGGCTCCTCCTGGATGACAGGTCATCCCTGCATCTTGTCCAGTGCCCTGGGTCAGAAGCAGTGTCGCAAGACACAGCACATCCATAGTAAGGCAGTTTTATTAAATCAGCAATCCCAACTCTCTGTCCCCTCATAAAGAGAAAGAAAATCTCTTCGGCCCGCATCAAATTATTTTTTCACACATCCTCCCTCACCCCTGATCCCCCACCCACTCCCTTCTATGCATCACAGCATCATCTATACACAAACATTCTCCATTCACCCCTATCTTCTGTCTTCTTCCTTCCTTCCTCAACAGACATTCCCCTCTTTCCCAATGCCATCTCATCCTTGGTTGCCCCCTCGTGTTCATTCCTTCTACCTCTGCCTTCCACACTTCTTTTACTATTTTTTTTTTTTCACTCATTTTTTCCATGTGTCCAAACTATCCAATACCCTATCTCCCAAATCCCTTTCCATCCCCGTTCTCCTCCTCACCTCCTTGTTTCTCGCTCTAATCAGCCTAGTAACCCCTATCATACTTCTAAGACACCTCATCTCGAACACATTCAAACTCCTCCTTTCTTCCTCCCTTATGGTCCATGTTTCTGCCCCATATAGTGCTGTTGGCACAATCACTCCATACATCCTCTTAGCATCCATTCCCAAATGTCTTTTTCTCATTACACTTTTTAACCCCCCCCCCCAAGTCATTTAATTGCTTCTCTCAAAATACATACATACATATACCAAAGGCTCTCTTCCACCTTACACAGGAGGTAGCCAAAAGACAAAGGCATAGAAACTACTCCCACCCATTCCATCCCCTACATACTCCCCTCCCCTCCACCCTCTTCCCTCTCTCTTATCTTGGCACCTCCTGGAGGATGGGTCATCCCTGCATCGTGTCCAATGCCCTGGGTCTCTCAAAATAGGATCAGAAATTTATCAAAATGTAACAAGAGTGAAACTGAAAATACACATAATATCTGATACCTCTTACAGCACCACATGCACTTTATAAACATGATTATAAGTGACCATATCACAAAAATAAACCCCTTCACTATGATACTGCTAGTGTCCCTTCACTAAAATACTGTTACTGTGCCATCAGACAAATCCTGTCATCAGACCATGGGTGTCATGGAATACACTTCTGTCATGAGACCAGTGGGCAGGGTGCCTATCTCCCCCACCAGCTTGGCTGGATCCCTATCCCAAAACAACTTTACATACTTTTACATACATGCCATTGGAGTTTTTGTGCTGCGGAGAGGGTGCAAACTAAATTTCAAGTCAGATCCTGCCACTTCATAAAAAACAAAAAAGAAGGACTAGCAAAAAGATTTTGGAAGGTGGAGTAAACTTGAGGGGAAGACTAAGAAGTTGCTGGATGGGATGAAAAGGGCTCTGAATGCAAGAGTATGTCAAGCATAGAAAGGAGAGGGCAAGCGAGTGTGAGTAAAGAGTAATTATGAACAGATACAGCCTGAAGGGATTTCTTCTAAAACTGCTCTGTAAATTCTTAACCACTTCCATACGGTGACGCCTACGTAGGTGGCATGAGGAGCAAGTGGGTACTCGATGATGCCAATGTCACCATCTTGATTATGTTTATTGTAGTCGTACCTACGTAATTTTCATTCTCTCTAAACTGGCTTCATCAGTTTTCTATGGTTATCAAAATACACAGGTGAAAGAGAATGAACGATTGAGCACTGACTTTATTTTTTATAATGCAATTATTATGACGCAATATCGCACGTCGGGCAGCTAATGCTGCCAGACTTGCAATGTGCCCCGGAGTGAAGAGGTTAAGAGGATGAGAGGGAAGACTGCCATGTAATGAAGGAGTTGGGAGAATGTTAAACCTGCTTTAGCTGTCAAGCCCTACCACAAAGGTGTGGTGTCTTGATGTATTGCCTCAGACCTGAGCAGTAAGCAGGGTACAGGGATAACCCTTCATTCACAAGGAGCAAAGAGAGAAGGGACATCAAATGAGCTTTTGAGTGAGATGGGTGAAGGGTAAGTATACATTTTAACTCAGCTACCGCTAACCTCTTTATATGGGGGATAGAGCCTTTCGAGGATATGTATTTATGTCAAATGAAATGATGCATTTTACTACTTTGCATCATTCATGAAATTCCAAGAGCATTCCATAATCATAAATGGGTAAACTTAAATAATATGTTGCAGAAGGATAGGACAACATAAAAGTAAATCTAGTTTATTTCAACATAACACATTTGCACCAAATGATTTCATCAATACATCTGGGCCTCATTTAAAAAAAATTACAGGGACCCAGGATCCACTCAAAAGTTGAACAAGGTTACCTGATATTAGCCACAGCAAAGCTTAATATGGCATCACTTCTATGGGGTTAATAGAATACTTACCCCCATTAAACTTTTTGTATTTGGCAAAAGAGATAACAGTTGCTCCCGCAGATGAAGTTATTTTTGCCATTCTGTAGAAAGGGCTTGTCTTCGGTTTTTCTCCATCCATTACCATCTTCAGTGACACAAAGTTAGACTTGAGTTCATCAGGCATATGTGATGAGTAAATGTATGGATTATTATAGATGAGCTGCCGACCTATATAAAGAGTTTAAATATATAAATATCTCTTTACATATACAACATAAATTTCATTATATCAAAACTTAAATCTGCAAAACTGTTATTCACAATATATATTATTTTCATACTAATTTTCAATCATTATGATAATGACAAATGAGGTTAATCCAAAATTTCTAAATAATGATCCTTCAACAACCTCAAAGTTAATGTGAGGCTGTATCACTGGTGCATCAGGGTAGCATTATGTTATCATGGTTATTCAACATTCATATGGACAAGGTGGTAAGGGAGGATGCAAGTGCTCAGCAGCTTTGGAATTAGTGGGTGAGAATGGAATACATGGGAAGTGAACCAATTGTTATTTGTGTTAGATGAGTGTGGGATGGATGGATGGATGTCACTAAGTCTGAGAAAAGATTATAGCAGTTGGGGACTGAGTTTGGAAGGGTATGTGAAAGAAAAGCTATAAATGAATGTGAGCAAAATTGATGAGATGTACAAAGAATGATGATGGTGGCAAGATGAATGTGAATGAAGGGTGATGAGATGTACAATGTGAATGAAAGGTAAGAGCCTTAAGGAAATTAAGAGTATTAAGAAGCTGAGGTCACATGTGGCAGTAAATGGAGCAGTACAGGAGGCAGGTAATAACATAACAAGTGTGAAAATGGTGAGGATCCCTCTTCCAAACCTAATCAGCTTACTTTGAGAGTAATGGCATTATAATTCATGGCTAACTATGATGATCACTTTGTCATTATCACAATGGATACACTATAGGTTTGCCTTATGATTATTTAGCATTGGAAAAATCATAGGGAATGATTTAGAAATACCTATAATGTCAGCTTGATCTTCAGATAAGCTTAAGCATAACATGCTCTGCCCAAACACATGTCCACTGGAAGGGTAGGAGTAACCATCTTCTGGAAAGGGTGGGTATTCTGGCACAGAATGAACCAGCCAGAACCCACCCTCTGACCCTAGCACAACCACTCCTTTAGTGTGCCCCTCAGCCAGGGTTTTGCTCCCATTTGGAAACTCATCATTATACATAATGTATGCTACAGACTGTCAAAAAATGTAAGATATATATACATATATATATAATCACACCAAAGTACAATAACAGTTTCATTTTCTATTATAATACAAAGTAATTTTCTTTTACCATCAATACAAAAACACATACATACATACATATACCAAAGGCTTTTTCCCCCTACATGGGGGGGTAGCCAAAAAGAAAAAGGCATAGAAACCACTCCCACTAATTCCATTTTCTATATATTCCACTCCCCTCCACCTTCCTCCCTCCCTCTTATCTTGGCACCTCCTGGATGATGGGTCATCCCTGCATCCTTTCCACTGCCCTGGGTCAGAAGCAGTGTCGCAAGACACAGCACATCCACAGCAAGGCTGCTTCATAAATTCGGCGACCCCCCCTCTCCGTCCCCTCATGCAGAAAAGGAGAAGACGGGGAGAAATCCCTTCGGGCTGCATCAATTTTTTTCTCATACATACTTCCTCACCCCCCATCCCCCACCCACTCCCCCTCATGCATCACAGCATCATCTATACACAGCCCCTCTCCATTCACCCCTATCTTCTGTCCTCTCCCGTCCTTCCTCCACAGACATTCCTCTCTTTTGTAATGCCCCTTTCACCCCATCCATCCATCTCATCCTAGGACGCCCCCTCATATTCACTCCTTCCACCTCTGCCTTCCACACTTCTTTTACTAATCTTTCTTCACTCATTCTTTCCATGTGTCCAAACCATCCTAATACTCTTTCATCAACCCTATCTCCCAGTTCCCTTTCCACCCCTGTTCTCCTCCTCACCTCCTCCTTTCTTACTCTACCTACCCTAGTAACCCCTATCATACTTCTCAGACATTTCATCTCAAACACATTCAAACTCCTTCTCTCTTCCTCTCTCATGTTCCATGTTTCTGCCCCGTACAATGCTGTTGGTACAATCACTCCTTCATATAACCTCCTCTTAGCATCCATTCCCAGATGTCTATTTCTCATTACACTTTTCAATCCACCAAGGCATTTACTCGCTTCTCTCAATCTATATTCTACCTCCACCCCCACTCCTCCCTTTCCTGCCACATTCGCACCCAAACATCTAAGACTATCCATTTCCTCTAGTCTTTCACCCTTAATGCTCACCTCCAGCCTACTGTCACTCTCTCCCCTTGTACATCTCATCACCTTACTTTTACCCACATTTATCTTCAGCTTCCTTTTTTCACACACCTTCTCAAACTCTGTCACTAACTTCCTCAATCCCTCCTCTGATCCTGCTACAAGTGCAGTGTCATCCGCAAACAACAACTGGCTCACCTCCCACTTTTCTCCATTTTCTTTAATCATCTCCAACCCCTGACCCACTACCCTTGCATTCACCTCTCGCACCACCCCATCCATGTAACGATTGAACAGCCAGGGTGACATGACACATCCCTGATGAAGTCCCACCTTTACCTCAAACCATTCACTCTCTCCATTTCTAATCCTAACACAAGCTCTACTACTCTCGTAAAAACTCTTGACTGCTCTTAACAGCTTTCCTCCTATCCCATATATCTGCAGTACCTCCCACAGTGCCTTCCTATCTACCCTGTCATAAGCCTTTTCCAGATCCATAAAAGACCAAAAAACATCCTTACCTTTTCCTATAGCTTTCTCACATATCTGTCTCACCACAAAGATACAAAACAACATAAACAAAAATCTAGCCAATTTGACAAGTTTCTCTAGTGGTTCTTATTAATCCATATTCTTACATGACAATTAGGTACCAAAGCTCCATTCATACTATAAATTATATTATAGGTGACTTGTGAACATCCTACCACATGGTGCAGTGCATCCAAGACACCCTCCAAAAGCCACTTTTTCTTGCCATTAAATCCAACTCTACTTCCTTACATAGACATGATTCAACTTCATAGCCATGAGCAGACATTTGGAAAGTCAATGCTACCATGACCACATGAACTGGGATCAATTATAGTGTGCTTGATCTGGCACTTTATAGATGGACATATATTGGTAACTATTTTACTTACCAAGACCAGGATCAAACCCAGGCTATTGAACTATCAAACCTATTTCTCACCACTGTAAAACTTAAATAGTTCAGTATTTTTATGACTGAAGATTTGTTTCTAAACATAAAAGAATACTGTGCAACTCAGGTCTACAGAGGTGCCACTAAAATAACTAAAGTATTGACTGCATTTAACTTTCCAATCAAATACAATTCTGCAGTCATTACCCCAGTACAGGACTGAAGCAATGATGTAGAATGAAATTATATGACAGAAGACAATATCTCAAAAGAGATAATTTCAATATACCTTACGATAGACAGGATCTGTGTAGAACGTATGAAGAGTTTGGCCAGGAAAAGATGAGGAGTCATCTATGCCAATATCACTCATCACCCATCCACTCTCAGATGCAGTTGGTGAGTACAAGTCATGATATATGTTCTCTGTGTTTGGAACATATACCCTGAAATCCAAAATATATATAATTAGAACACTCAAATATGAATGATGATTGATTTGGTTTAACATCACAAACTCCCCTCATCAGGAGGCTAGGACAGTGCCCCTTACAGAGGACTTTGTAGCATGCAATTTAATGAACCATGCCCTTGGTGCAATTCACCAGTGGCATTGTTTGAACTGCCATCATCTAGACCTGTGCTGCATGTAATGACACCCTCACCCACTCAACCAGTGAGCTGAAAGGAGAATATAACCTAAGAAGTGAAATTAAACTGTTTCAAAACAATGAGGCAACAGTTGACTGAACACACAAACTGAAAAAATTAATACTAAGATAAATATTACCAGACATAAGCTCAGAAAACACCTGCAGACATACAACTCATATTAGTTCATCTTTAATCAAGTTACCATGCAGCACTAAAACAGTATTGATCCATAATCAGCCTAGAAATACACCATTTACCCAAGATGTACACTCCACACTGAATAGCGAACATATAAATTTACATAACCAAAAATGCAATACAGACAGAAATACAAAATTTATTATGAGTGACTTGTGGACCAAAAAAAGGAATATTGTCTGATATTTTGGGACCCTGGGTCTCCTGCACAAGACAGCAGAACTAACTGGATGAATGACTGAAACACATGCGATTGATTCAGTTTAACATTACAAATTCACCCTATCAGAAGGTTAGGACAAGTGCCCCTTACAGAGGACTTTGTAATGTGAAATTTAATTAACTATGCCCTTGGTCCAACTCATCGATAATAAGGTTTGAATTGCCACAAGTAGTGACACTCTAAACTGTTCAACCAGCAAACTTGTACTAGTTCAACAATAACGTTAAACTACCACAAATTCCTACCTGTCAGCAGATTCTGGGGTGAGGAACATGTATCCTGTGCCATTACGGGTTGTAGGGCTGCTGGAAGAGTGGTTGTGTGGTAATTTGTATATCATGAACCTGAAAAAGTGAAATTGTATCATGAACAATAATCACAATGTTCAATAAAAAATTATGGGGCATTCTTCTGTTTATTTCTAACTCCATATCATAAATACTGACTTTACCTAACTGATTTAACCTCCTTGTTGGATTCAGCTCCTCAACTGCAGTCACTAGTTAATCTAACTTCCCAGAGTGAATCTACCCCAAGTCACCTAGAGACAGTTATGCTATTTTCCCATCTGATGTTGTTTTTAATCAATACCAATAGCATTTCCACTGTCACACAATAAACCTACCAGAAAACATATACATTGATTAGTAAACCAAAGCTATTAGAATATCAGTCAAGCATAAGTACACATGGGAGAGGGTGGTGGAGGGAAGGGTGGTAGATAGAGCGCTAATGGATTATGTAGTGGTAAATAGGATTATGATAGGAAGAGTTAAGGATGTACATGTGCTAAGGGGAGAGGGTGGAGGAATATCAGATCATTTTTTGGTGGAAGGTAAGCTGAGAGTGGAGGATAGATGGAGAAGGAGGAAAGGGACAAAAGGTAGGGAGGTTCTTAGAGTGAACTCCTTGAATGAAAAGGAAAAGGAGAAGGAGTACGAAAAGAAGCTGAAGGAGGAGTGGGAGGGAGTAAAGGATAGAGCAGAGATGGGTGTGGAGGAGGAATGGGGATGGTTCAAGGAGGGAGTCTTAAAGTGTGCAAGGATGGTGTGTGGAACAAGAAGGACAGGGGGAAATAGAAGGAAGGGTAGTGAATGGTGGGATGAGGAAACAAAGAAGGCTGTAGAAGAGAAGAAGCGAGCTTTCACAGATTGGTTACAAAAGAGGACAGGGGAGTCATATGAGACGTACAAAGAAAAGAAAAGAGAAGTAAAGCAAAAGGTAAAGGAGGCAAAGAGGAGAGCAGATGTGAAATGGGGTAGGAGTATGACAGAAAATTTTGAAAGTAATAAAAAGATGTTTTGGAAAGAAATTAAGAGAGGAAGAGGAGGCGAATCAAGTAGGGAAGAAAAGGTAAAAGGTACAGATGGAGAGATGATAATGGAAGAGATGGCAGTGAGGGGAAGATGGGCAGAATATTTTAGGGAGTTGCTGAATGTGAAGGAGGATAGGGAAGGACAGATAGCTGCAGTGGGAAATGCAAAGAAAATGAGAGTGATGAGTGAGGAGAATGGAGGAGAAATAAGGAAGGATGAGGTGAAGGCAGTTGTAAAGATGATGAAAGCAGGTAAGGCACCTGGTCTGGATGGATGTCATGCAGAATGTCTGAAAAAGGGAGGTTCAGTGATGGTGGACTGGTTGGTGAGGTTATTTAATGTTTGCTGGAGAAAGGGTAGAGTACCGGAGGACTGGAGTAGTGCCTGTATAGTTCCTCTTTACAAGGGAAAAGGGGACAAGTGTGAATGTAGTAATTTCAGAGGGATTAGCCTGTTGAGTGTAGTAGGGAAGGCTTATGGGAGGATCTTAATTGAGAGGATTAGGAGAGGAACAGAAGGAGTAATTGGTGAGGAACAGTGTGGATTTAGGACGGGTAGAGGTTGTGTAGATCAGATCTTTGTGGTAAGACAGATATGTGAGAAAGCTATAGGAAAGGGGAAGGATGTTTTTTGGGCTTTTATGGATCTGGAAAAGCTTATGATAGGGTAGACAGAAAGGCACTGTGGGAGGTTATGCAGATTTATGGGATAGGAGGAAAGCTTTTGGGAGCTGTCAAGAGTTTTTATGAGAGTAGTAGAGCATGTGTTAGGATTAGAAATGGAGAGAGTGAGTGGTTTGAAGTAAAGGTGGGACTTCGTCAAGGATGCGTTATGTCGCCCTGGCTGTTCAACTTATACATGGATGGGGTGGTGCGAGAGGTGAATGCTAGGGTAGTGAGTCAGGGATTGGAGATGGTTAAAGAAAATGGAGAAAAGTGGTAGGTGAGCCAGCTGTTGTTTGCGGACGACACTGCACTTGTGGCAGGGTCAGAGGAGGGATTGAGGAAGCTGGTGGCAGAGTTTGGGAGAGTATGTGATAGAAGAAAGCTAAAGATAAATGTGGGTAAAAGTAAGGTGATGAGGTGTACAAGGGGTGAAAGTGGCAGTAGACTGGAAGTGAACATTAAGGGAGAGCGACTGGAGGAAGTGGATAATTTTAGATACTTGGGTGCAAGTGTAGCAGGAAAAGGTGGAGTGAAGGTGGAGGTAGAATGTAGATTGAGAGAAGCGAGTAAATGCCTTGGTGGTTTAAAGAGTGTAATGAGGAATAGACATTTGGGAATGGATGCGAAGGAGTGATTGTGCCAACAGCACTGTATGGGGCAGAAACGTGGAACATAAGAGAAGAAGAGAGAAGGAGTTTGAATGTGTTTGAGATGAGGTGTCTGAGAAGTATGGTGGGGGTTACTAGGCTGGATAGAGTGAGAAATGAGGAGGTGAGGAGGAGAACAGGGGTGAAAAAGGATTTGGGATAGGGTTGATGAAAGAATATTAGGAGGGTTTGGACACATGGAAAGAATGAGTGAAGAAAGACTAGTAAAAGAGGTATGGAAGGCAGATGTGGAGGGAGTGAACATGAGGGGACGTCCTAGGATGAGGTGGATGGATGGGGTGAAGGGGGCTTTGGGGAAGAGGGGAATGTCTGTTGAGGAAGGAAGGGAGAGGACGGAAGACAGAGGTGAGTGGAGAATGGTTGTATATGGATGATGTTGTGACTGCATGAGGAGGAATGGGCGGGGGGGTGGGGGGTGGGGTAGTATGTGTGAGTAAATTTTTGACGCAGCCCGAAGGGATTTCTCCCCGTCCTCGCCTTATATGCAAAGGGGGACGGAGAGGGGGGGTCGCTGATTAAATGAAGCGGCCTTGCTGTGGATGTACTGTGTCTTGCGACACTGCTTCTGACCCAGGGCGGTGGGCAGGGTGCAGGGATGACCCGTCATCCAGGAGTTACTCAGATGAGAGGAAGGGTGGGAGGGGTGTGGAGGGTATTTAGGGATGAAATGGGTGGGAGTGTTTTTATGCCTTTCCCTTTTTGGCTACCTCCCTTGGAAGGGGGAAAAAGCCTTGGTATATGTATGATGTATGTATGTATTAGAATATCAGTCTTTCAGAAAAGCTGCAGGCTTTGAAGATTTTATTCTAAGTTGTACAATATATATTCTTTGATTCATGAATCATTTCATCCTAAGCAAAACAAAAATACTTCCTCTATACAGGAAAAAAAATAATGTACAATAGAATTTCACTCATGAACTATCAAAAATGTAACATGAAATAATAAAATAAATATCTGCAATAAGGTAAGCAACTTAAATCTATGGAATAAGTTATGGAGGTGAATCAGCTTTGGCTGTCAGGCCCTCCTGTAGAAGTGCAGTGTTCTGCTGCATTACCTCTGACCCAAGCAATGGGTGACCCTTCATCCACAAGGAGCTAAGATGGAGGAACAACAAATGGGTTTTGGAATGAGTGATGGGTGGGTGCATACTTTGATTCTGCCATTCCTCCTTATATGGGAGAAAGGGCCTTCTGTTTTGCATTTATGTCAGATCTAGACCAGTACAATAAATCATTGCAAATTACTTATTACAGCTGATGTTGCTTCTTAAAGCTTAACCTTGTGATGAAAATGAATGTTTCTATTCAACTTTGCCCATGGCTTTTTTGGGTTCCTGGCCTATTTGGGCTTCATCAAAATTAAGTTTTAAGACCCCAAGGTCCCTCTGCATTCCATTAAATTATCCAGGACTGGCCAGAATAAAATCATTAAAGTGACTCTTGGGGTTTCATGAATTAACCTGAATAGTTCTCAACCTTTTAAGGCTAAAAAGAAAATATAAAAGTAGCCATATGCCTTCTATGGGCTAAGATGATGGATAGTACTTCACACTTGTCAAAAATTGATAGAGATTTACCAAATGCACACATCAGGGTCTAGTTTACAAAAAAAATACTGTAAAATAATTATGAGACATGTAACATCTTAGAATAATGCACCACCTACAAATAATACTATTATCCTTTTATGAATTGAGTGAAATATAAACATCCTGTCTAACAAATTACTGGAGCATTCCACATATCATCAGCACCAAAGACTGGTTTACATCCAAGCGAGATATTTGGGGATCAAATATAGGAAAGGAGCAACACACATAGGATTCTCTCTCTTGCTTTGTAATTTGTCATATCTAGCTTCAAATTTATGTAAGGTTCAAATTTGGTTTATCTAATGATTATATTTTGATTCAGGTATTGTTTCAGATTGAACTGTATCACATTTGAAGTTATTCCAAGTACTGTATTCATGCATGTAAGAACCAATGGGTCTATTGATGTTTGCCCATCTACATGGATACCTGTACTTATTCACATCCTTTAGATATGTTGTCTTTCTAAATTTGTTTTCATTACCTTTTAAACAATAACCATCCCTAAGTACCAAGAGATCTCCTCTGTGAATAAAGTCTACCCCCTTTAGAGACATGATAACTACACTCATATCCCCTCTTTCTCTTTGACCTTTCAACGTGGGTCTCACTAAACGCCGACCAAAGTCGACTAACGCCGACCAAAACCACACAATGATGGTTTTTGCTCAAATGCATAATTTATATATATAAATTAGCATATGGTTGCATTATTTGACCTATTTTCTTTAAAATGTGTGATTTCCATGTAAAATCATCAAAGAGAAGTTACGTTTTTATCCTCTGCAAAATTACCAACCAGCAACCAACACCAAACAATGACGGCTTTTGCTCAACTGACAAAAACGTAACTTCTCTTTGATCATTTTACATGGAAATCACACATTTGAAAGAAAATAGGTCAAATAATGCAACCATATGCTATTTTTTATATATAAATTATGCATTTGGGCAAAAACCGTCATTGTGTGGTTTTGGTCGACGTTGGTAATTTTGCAGAGGATAAAAACGTAACTTCTCTTTGATGATTTTACATGGAAATCACACATTTTAAAGAAAATAGGTCAAATAATGCAACCATATGCTAATTTTTATTTGAAATTATACATTTGAGCAAAAGCCGTCATTGTTTGGGTTTGGTCGACGTTGGTTGCCGGTTGGTAATTTTGCAGAGGATAAAAACGTAACTTCTCTTTGATGATTTTACATGGAAATCACACATTTTAAAGAAAATAGGTCAAATAATGCAACCACATGCTATTTTTATACATAGATTATGCATTTGAGCAAAAACCATCATTGTGTGGTTTTGGTCGGCGTTGGTCAACTTTGGTCGGCGTTTAGTGAGACCGTTTCAACGTTAGCAGACCCAGTTTGTAAACTAAACTTTAATGATCACCTTTCAGGATCAAGCTCTATGGATTCATGCTATACAAGAGAGGGTTGCACAGTGATGGGCCTGGCAACTGGGTTGACATAGCCAAGGTTGGCAGGATAAGATAGGTGGTTGGATTAGTTCAGTCAGACAATAAATTCACAGGTAATTCCTGTACAAAGATGCACAATTCCTGGAATGAAGTTATTAATCACAATGAATGCTGGGGATGCAATATGCATTACATAAGCAAAACAAATTACCTATTTACAAGATGTATTTTCTTTATTTGTTCTTACATGCACAGGAATTATAGACATCATGCACATATCTATCAATAATCAACCCCTCATACAAACATATTACATATAGCATGATAATGATAACCTTTATGAGATAAAAATGTATGAGTAAAAGATATCCTCTCCTTTATTTTGTCCAAACAGGTTTGAAAAACTACAAATTGCAAAACAATATTTACCCATTGAATGATCGAGTATTATGTGAAGCTATAAATCAAATATAATAAAGCAATTACTGCTGCAAAAGCAACACATGATAATACAATATATCAAGACAGTTATTCTTGTGTAGCTGACGGTTTTTTTCTAAATTGGTGCTTACTTCAAACGTTATGAGCACAGATATGGACTCTTGAAGATTGAAGTGTCAATGTCATGTGATAACTTACATGTCCACTGCATTTCCGAAGTGATCTTTACAACCTCTCCAATTAACATCTGCACTGGCTGGGTCTTCACGATGGTAGCAATTCCAGAAACAAAAACTACCTAACATTACAATTATCCATATACACACAACCCACGGATTTGCTTTCATAAGATTCATGTTTGTTTATGTTCGACCTAAGCGGCTACGCCATGACCAACTGATTCGTCACTTGGTCTTCGCTGTTTATTTACATGTTTCTTCGCAGGCGCGATACAAGCGAAAGGACATACAGTTCCAAGAGTCTATTTTGCCGTGTTCTATGTGGTATTATCGGGTAAAACCGCATTAATTAGATTGCTGGAGCTATCATATATATATATATATATATATATATATATATATATATATATGTATATATATATATATATATATATATATATATACTATATATATATATATATATATATATATATATATATATACATATATATGCATGAGAAATCACATAAACTCGTGATTCTAAATGTGCGGAAAAACCACCAAGGAAAAAGAAAAACTGATGACAAGCGCTTTCGTCTATTCAGACATCCTCAGGGTACATAGAAAAGAAAAAGTACACAAGAATATATACAAAGAGTATGAGGTCAGGGAGGGAACCAGGAAAGGTTGAGGTTCTAATGTCAACCTGACCCGTTCGCGGCAGCGGACGTTTGGGCTACTACTTTTTTCACAATAAAATTGTCTAATTTATACATATCATGACTTGAATTTAAGTTATTGACAAATGTATCTTTGATCAGACTGGATTCTATTATATTTCTCGTCAAATATGACTTATCTTTAACAATTTCTTTAGCACCCTCCCAATTTATACAATGATTAAAATCCCTTAGGTGAATAAATAAAGCATTAGAAATTTTCCCACTCTTGACGCTATACTGATGTTGTTTTAACCTTACTTTTAATTCTTTTCCAGTCTGACCAATATAGCATTTGTCGCAATTTTTACATGGAATTGAATATATACATCCTTCTTCCTTATATGGAGAGTTTTTAATTAAAAGACTTCTAACTGTATTGGAGTTCTTAAATGCCACTTGAATGTTGAAAGTCTTAAGAATATGAGGTAGTTTGACGAAATTCTCGTAGAAAATATTCCATTTCTCTTCTACTGTTGTTTCTTCTTTGTATATCCCTTCCCAGTTTTCTTTTTGAAAGAATTCTTTTATTTTATCAATGTTTGTTTTTTCATACATCATTCTTCCTTTTCTATATTGTTCGTTTCTTTTCATGTATTTCTCCTCATTTAGTTCCAGTTCAATCAATATGTGGTCACTTTTACTTATTGGTGTTTTATATTCAATCTTTTCCACTATTCTAGGTTCAGATGTGATTATTAGGTCTAGTCTCGATGGTTCCTTTTCATTTCTATACCTAGTCTTCTCTTGTATCCACTGTGTCATTTTATGGTCAATAATCATCTCGAGTAGAACATTTCCCCATGAGCCGTCTCCACCCTTTACTGTCATCTCTTCCCAGCAGACTTCTTTGCAATTAAAGTCGCCCATCATAACTATTCTTCCTCCATCTTCCATTATCTTATTTAATGTTATCCTTGTGTCTTCTAACATACTTTTATGTTCATTCTCTTCCCACGAGGCGGTTTTTGGAGGCACATAATTTATCACGAACTTTCTGCTCTTCTTATCTCTGTCTTCCATTTCGATCATAATCATCTCTACTGTATTCTTTCCATATGTGACACACCTCACGTTTATATCCTTCTTAGTCAGGACCATAACTCCACCCCCTTGTTTTGTCTCTCTGTTTCTAATCCAATAATTATACGCATCATGTCCTACACTGTTGGGTGGTAGTGGACATTTTAATTTCGTTTCTACAATTCCCATTATGTCCGGTTCTTTTTCCTTCAGATAATCATTCAGCTCATTCAATCCTGTTATTAATCCATCTATATTTGTGTAAGACACTCATAGTTTTCTGCCACTTCCATTGTATTCTCTGTTTCCCTTTTGTTTTTCTCTAGTATGTCGTATTTCCTTACTTTCAAATTCACTACTCTCCAATAGAATTTCTCTTTTACTGACTCTGTTCTGTTCTCGTTTTTTTCCCTTAGCTTCATGTCTTTTCATTTTTTCCTCCTCTCTTTCCTCTTTATTCATTTCTCTTTTTATCCATACCTTTTTATATTGTTCACTTTCTGCTAGTTTCCCTATTTTTGCTAAGATATTCTCTGCCGTCGTTTGTGACCTGAATTTAATCTTAATTGGTCTGGTCTTATCTGTACTATACTTTCCGAGTCTATACATCTTTTCAATTTGTTTCATGATTTCAGGTTCATCTTCCTGAACTAATTCTAGTAAGCTGCTTACTTTTTCTTTTTCCTCATTGATTCATGTGGTTCTATTTAGGTTATGTTTTTCTTCCATTCCTAATATAATTATACATTTCTTTTTATCTGCTAAGTCTCTTACTATATTCTCCTTCTGTCTCGTCACTTTAATAACTGAGTCTTCAGTTTGTTCTTTCATTTGCTGTTTAATTATGTCAGTAAATGCAACTTTACTGTTTTCTTGTATATATTTTTTTTCAACCCTATGCTTCTTTTGTTATGGACTCTCTATTGTCTTTATTATTCCTCTTTAATTCTTCATTCTCCTCTTTTACTTCTTTTAACTATCTTTCTAATTCTTCTATTTCTTTAGTTAAGTTTTTGTTCACCTTCTCTAGTTCTTCCAATTTTTCAACTCTCTCCGCAATCTTTTCTATGTTACCGAACCTATTCTCCCAATGTTCGGTCATTTGTTCAAGTTTTTCCTCTAGTCTTGCTAATCGGGGGAGGTTGGTATCCGCCCCCCTCCCCACCCTCATTAAATCCCTGGAAATTATTATCCTCATCTTCCATTGTGCTGCACTTATCTATATTTCTAATCTTTACATTTTTGTTAATCCCTTCACCAAAATCATTGGTCCTTCTCTTGTTTACAAGACGCCTGGCCTCCTGGACCAAGTCCTCCTCTTCCTCATTTCCTTCCATTTCCCTCAGTAATCCCTCCCCTTCTCCTTTTTCCTCACTTTCCCACTACACCACGAGCTTTCCCCTTCCCTGTAAATACAATAAGGTACTTCCTTTGCGTTGAGATCCACGAAATTTTCACTTTTTCTTCAGAACTCCAATCTTCGCCGTCCATCCGACGAAAGTGTGTGTGTGTGTGTGTGTGTGTGTGTGTGTGTGTGTGTGTGTGTGTGTGTGTGTGTGTGTGTGTGTGTGTGTGTGTGTGTGTGTGTGTGTGTGTGTGTGTGTGTGTGTAGGAAACTGTCGATCATTTACCAAATTTATGTAGAAATCCCAATCGTTCGGTTACCTCTGCTTCACTCTTTAATCACCCTTCGTTTCGCACCACACCCATAGATCGGTCATATATGAGCTCTGGGCTCTCTTCCAGGAAGGAAATAGTTGTCGACCCCGAGTCCAACACGTGATCCAAGACCATTGTGAATCACACTTGGGACCCCGACGCCTTGGCGTGCCAGCGGCACTGCCGCCTCACTCTCACCTTTTGATCCCGCCCCGGGGGTGCCAACCGCGCATCCCCGTCTGTACCACATTCACACCACACACACCCCTTGATATCGAGAGCAACCTATTCTTCGTCTTCTTCGTCTCCTCCATTTCTTACTTCGCAGTCCTGAAGCAATATTGTAGGATGTCTGTCGCGCTGAGGTTTCCGGGGTGCCGCTCCCTCGTTCATTACCACGTCGTGACTCTTCCTCATTTTCTCCATCACTCACCACACGACGAAGATCCAAGATATGTCGCGGCACTCCCTCGACAGAGATGTTGTTCCGCGAATTTACCTCCGTTACGATCCCTGTCGTCTACCCATGCCTCCTCCCCCACCTGTACTGAGGCGGGGTCTTCGTTATTGGTTGGTAGCCCCGGCCCTACCTGAGGATGTCGCCAATCATATCTAAATAATGCTCTTTGTGGAACCGAGCCTTCGTCTTGGCCTGACATAGGGGATATGTTATACCAGAAGACTGCGATGGTGTTGTTCTACTATTCCATTTCCGCTCGGCCGGTAAGCAGCCCGAAAGAAATACCTCGTGCTATACTTGTCCAACATTTCTTTCAGCAATCCCGACCAAAATGTGACTGAATCCACTGGACCCCGCTCCAGAAATATCTTATTCATCACCCGTGCAATTTCCTCTCCCGTCTCCGTCTTCAGCTCCCGCCAGACGGTGAAGCGTCCCGGACTGCAGTAAACCATCGATAAGTACATGCCCCGCCGATAGTGGGTTACATCAACCGCCAGCCTCCTCCAGTTTTCTTCTACGCTAAGTTCCCCCGCCGCGTGCGGTCTGGGGGCGGGGTCTATTGACTGACATTGGACGTACGCTCTCACCGCCCGCCGGACTTCTTCCCTCGTTATATTTGGGTCAACTTTCCTTGCCAAGAACAATGACCTATCGACACCTAGGTGATGAGTTCCATGCAACTCTTTCGCGCAGAGGGACCCTGCAGCGCACACTTCAAACTTCTCCTCGTCTTGTTCTTCCGGCACTTTCAGCCAGCTTTTCTTCACTCTGGTTAGCGCATCCGCTTTGTTCATTCCCGACGGCACCTGGGTCACGCTCATCTTCACGCCGAAGTCGTCTGTTAACTCTCTCAGGATCCCAAGCCTCTTCTGTGCGTATTCTCTTCTCAGTCATCAGCACTGAGTTCATCCACCCCGCTACTATGGCTGAGTCAGTCCTGATTTCGATCTCACGTAACCCCCATCTCAGCGACAAATTGACTTCTTTTATAACCGCGTCCAACTCAGATACATTGATGTGATTGTGGTCATTCTTTTTTTCGCTGCCACGCTCCATCTTCGACTACCACGCCTCCTCTCTCCAAGACGACACCGGTTGCACCACACTACACCTGGGCCCTGTTGTGGTGCGTTCCACTGTCCTCTCACTGGATCATCATGTCTCATCTGTTGTACGACGTCACGTATTATCGCGAGCGTGCCTTCATCAACCTTCTCTCACCAATCCTTCGACCTTGACCGCCTCTTAATATAACTGCACGCTACACGAAGCCAACCGGCAATCGAGTGGTGGCCCACCAATTTGCCACACAGGGAGAAGAGCTCTCGTCTGCTCATCTCGTCCGTTACGTTCGGGATCTCGTTGCCTCTCCTGAACAGCAGGTTTCCGGTCCCATCTCTAGTCGCAGTCCCAACACCGTTCCCCCGTCCATCAGTTCCTGCTCCTTCGATACTAATCCAAACCGAGCTAAATGTCCCACTACGTCCGACGCCGATACCACAGTATCATCCACCAATATGTCATCGAGGTACGAGTCCGTGCCCTTCTTCATCGTTTCAATCTTCCCCAGTACTGTCTCCAGGATCCTCGTCATGATCCTCGGGGTTGAGCGCAGCCCAAACCCCAGTATGGTCAAGCAATATGTTTTATCTTTATATTTTATTAGTTGGTATTTTCATAGCGTCTTCGAAACATGAATTTGTAGGTAAGCCGCCTGCAGGTCTACAATCGTGGACCCCCCCCCCCTCATTTGGCGCAGTCTGCGTAGGGCTTCGTAGGTCTACAAGATCACCGCTAATATAACACTCACGAACTGGATCAGTTCTCGGAAAACCGGTCGTACTCTTTCTTGGTTGGCTGCACCATTGCCATCATAGGCAAGATTTCACCCTTCACCGGCTCCTCCCAGGGACTCAAAATTCCTTCATCAATCCACCGCTCTACTTCGAGGTCAAAGTCGTCCATCACCGCCTCTCCGAGAGTCTGTTTGCAGCAGTCGACTTTGTTCTTCAACAGAGGTGAGCCTTTTTTCAGGTACCACTCTACCTCCCATCAAATTTCGTCCGGAAGACTTCGTCCTCAATCGTGCAAGGCGTCGCCCTCTCGTCAGGGTCGAGCTTCGCGGTAACACTGCCCTCCATGGCCCTCATGTCATTCCTACGTCCATTTCCGGCCTCTGACGGGTCCTCCCTCTCCCTCTCATACTCGAGTCGCGTATCGCTCCAATCCTAACTCGTCTGGCGATAAACGTGACTTCTCCAAGCTTAGCAATTCTATCTATTCCCAGCACCACGTCAATTCCCTCTATGACAGTTCTAATGACAAGCACTCTTAGTCGTATCGAAATGCCCTCCACCGTCATTTCAATTTCCTAGTCACCTTCGCACTTTGTCTCCCTTCCGTCGATTGTCATCAGGGTCGCATCTCCCTGTATGAATTCTTGAACAACGTCGGTCGTTACAATCGTGGTTGAACAACCAGAATCTATTAGCGCCCTCGCGCATCTTCCTCTCAACCAGACATCTACAGTCGGCATATGCCTGGACGGCGTCCTTCCATTTCCTCGGTGGCTGTTTGCCTAGTGGCCGCCCTTCGCCCGTTTCCTTGTTTGCAGTATCGAGCCATGTGTCCCGGCTGATTACATTCGTAACAAATGAGCTCCGCCTCTCTACAGTTCCTCGCGAAGTGACCGAGTCGCCGACACACATAACAACGGACCCTAGACGGCCCCCGCCATCCGCTGTGGTCACTCCTGGACTCCCCCGTTTTCCCTTCTCCATCGTCATTGGGTTGGCATCTCGACCCGAGGTCCGGTGGCGGCTGCTCTGTCGCTATGGCCGCCAAAGGCCCATCCTTCTTCGTCCTCGTGGGAAGCCTAGCACGAGCTATCAACTCGTCCATACTCACCAAGACTGCATTATTTCCTGTAGTCCAGCAAATATGCGATCTGGAAAGCCATTCACAAACACCATCCTAACGAGTTTATCCAAGCCTTCGCCCGTGATTGTAGACAGCCCAGCTAATCTTTTAATTTCGGTGGAGAAAACATCAACCTGTTCGCCAGCCCAGCGCATTCTTTTCAGCCGATTAAACGATTCGAACAGACTCTTCCCCTCATCCATTTGATCACCAGCCGCCATTTCCAGATAGATGGCCAACACGTCGTTCTCTAGGTTAAGGACAATATAACTTGCGACGTTCGTGACCACTATTAATTTAGCCACTATTTCCGTCTTTTTGAGCCACCCGGCGACGTTTCCATTGCCGTCAAATGGCCTTCTATCACTCTCTATCCTAGCTTACATAACACCAATTCCTATTAGTAAACCTAATCCTAGCACAATTCCACTTGCTTCCCCTCGTCTCACTCGCATACACACACACATTGGGGGCCCCGACGCCTTGGCGTGCCAGCGGCACTGCCGCCTCACTCACCTTTTGACCCCGCCCCGGGAGTGCCAACTGAGCACCCCCGTCTGTACCACATTCACCACACACACACACACACACACACACACACACACACACACACACACACACACACACACACACACACACACACACACACACACACACACACACACACACACACACACACACACACACACACACACTTTCGTCGGATGAACGGCGAAGATTGGAGTTCTGAAGAAAAAGTGAAATTTTCGTGGACCTCAACGCAAAGGAAGTACCTTATTGTATTTACAGGGAAGGGGAAAGCTCGTGGTGTAGTGGGAAAGTGAGGAAAAAGGAGAAGGGGAGGGATTACTGAGGGAAATGGAAGGAGATGAGGAAGGGGAGGTCTTGGTCCAGGAGTCCAGGCGTCTTGTAAACAAGAGAAGGACCAATGATTTTGGTGAAGGGATTAACAAAAATGTAAAGATTAGGAATATAGATAAGAGCAGCACAATGGAAGGAGAAGATAATAATTTCCAGGGATTTAATGAGGGGGGGGGGTGGATACCAACCTCCCCCGATTAGCAAGACTAGAGGAAAAACTTGAACAAATGACCGAACAATGGGAGAATAGGTTCGGTAGCATGGCAAAGATTGCGGAGAGAGTTGAAAAATTGGAAGAACTAGAGAAGGTGAACAAAAACTTAACTAAAGAAATAGAAGAATTAAAAAGACAGTTAAAAGAAGTAAAAGAGGAGAATGAAGAATTAAAGAGGAATAATAAAGACAATAAAGAGTCCATAGCAAAAGAAGCACAGAGTTGAAAAAAAAATCCAAGAAAACAGTTAAGTTGCATTTACTGACATAATTAAACAGCAAATGAAAGAACAAACTGAAGACTCAGTTATTAAATTGATGAGACAGAAGGAGAATATAGTAAGAGACTTAGCAGATAAAAAGAAATGTATAATTATATTAGGAATGGAAGAAAAACATAACCTAAATAGAACCACATGAATCAATGAGGAAAAAGAAAAAGTAAGCAGTTTACTAGAATTAGTTCAGGAAGATGAACCTGAAATCATGAAACAAATTGAAAAGATGTATAGACTCGGAAAGTATAGTACAGATAAGACCAGACCAATTAAGATTAAATTCAGGTCACAAACGACGGCAGAGAATATCTTAGCAAAAATAGGGAAACTAGCAGAAAGTGAACAATATAAAATGGTATGGGTAAAAAGAGAAATGAATAAAGAGGAAAGAGAGGAGAAAAAAATGAAAAGACATCTCTTGGAGGTGGTATCTTAGTAGTTCTAGGTCTTTAGTTGATTTAGTGCTAACTAAAGACCTAGAACTACTAAGATACCACCTCCAAGAGATTTCTGGGCTCTCTTTTACGGTAGAATTGAACAATAATGGAACTCTCCCCTTTCTAGACATATTAGTAGATTCCAAATCCAATAAATATACCTTGAATGTATACCGGAAGCCTACTAACTTAATAAATGCATGAATGGAAACGGGGAATGCACAGAAAATTACAAAAAAGGTGTCATCAGAGCATATATAAAAAGAGCTTTACTAGTATGCTCATCATGGAAAGCTCTACACAATGAACTTAAACACATAAGACAAATGCTCATTAACAATGGTTATTCTAATACTGATTTTGACAACATGACAAAAGAAATGCTTCATAGATTTTATTCCAAGGACAACACTCAGAGTAAACCTAAAGCAAAACACCAAATAAACATATTTTATCATAATACTTATACAGAAGCATACAAAAAAGATGAGAAAGCGGTCAAAGACATAATAAAGAAAAATTGCCACCCCGTAAACAAGGAAGATGAAATAAAAGTCATCATATACTATAAGAATCCCAAAACATCTTCACTAGTGATGAAAAATAACATGTTCAAACCTGAGGCATTGCAAAGGACCAATGTAATTTATGAATTCACTTGTCCAGAGGAAGACATTGCACTTCCAGCGAGTTACATTGGTCATACACAATGCACGTTAGGCAGAAGATTAACATACCATCAGCAAACAGGGGCGATAAAAGAACATCTAAAGAAATGCCACAACATAGTAATCACAAGGGATTTAATATCTAAACATACTAAAATCATTGGCCACCAATATAATTTAAGAAAACTCCAACTCTTAGAAGCTATATACATTAGTTAAAAAGCCCCTTCCATCAATTTGCAATGCGACCTTACATCCAATATCCCTTTATACAGCCATAAATTGCACTATTTCGCCTCTCCCACCCCCTCCCCCTCAGCTTCACCCTCTCCTCTCCCTCCTCCTCCTCCTCCTCCTCCACCCCCTCCACACAACCCCTCTCCTCATCAGATCACGGAACCGTTTAAAAGGCCAGAGATCACGGGTAATCCGCTAATCTCCTCACACCTTCCTAAGCGAAGGATCACCCAGGGTTAAGATGTAGCCGCCAGCCATACTTTTCACCTAAGGCAAGAAGTAGTTATTAATATTATTATTATCATTATTATTATTATTAATATTATTATTATTAGTGTTATTATTATTATTTCTAATCTAAATGTAAAACTTAAATGTAATTCTAAGATTTGATATAAATTGTATATGTCCAACAATCAATGTAATTCAAACTTGTAGTATCATAAATATTTATTGTATCTTTTTAAAACAGAAATACCAGAAGATGTCTTATTAGAGACGAAACGTCGTGTAATAAAATGGAGAATTATAAGGAATTGGTGTATGCCCACCCTATCCAAGGGAAGAATATAATTAGAAAAATAGAAAACACAAGAAAGAAAATCAACAACTTCCAGAATGCTGTCGTATTCAATCAAACATGTTTAAAGGAGAACCTGCTCCCAAAATACACAAATATATATATATATATATATATATATAGATAGATATATGTATATATATATGTATATATATACATATATGTATATATACATATATATAAATATATATATATAGTATATATATACATATATATATATAGTATATATACTATATATATGTATATATATATACATATATATACATATATATATATATACATATATATATATACATATATATATATGTGTGTGTGTGTGTGTGTGTGTGTGTGTGTGTGTGTGTGTGTGTGTGTGTGTGTGTGTGTGTGTGTGTGTGTGTTTAAGACAGATTGAACATTTTTAGAAGCTCCGCCAATGGGATACGAACCCTGACCCGTGCGTCGATAATCACGAGGCCAAGACGCTAGCAACCATGCTACATGGTGATGGTTCAAAAGGACTGTACTAGTCCCCAATGTTACGTGAAGCGTGGTCGGGGACTAGTTCAGTCCTTTTGAACCATCACCATGTAGCATGGTTGCTAGCGTCTTGGCCTCGTGTTTATCGACGCACGGGTAAGGGTTCGTATCCCATTGGCGGAGCTTCTAAAAACACACACACACACACACATATATATATATATATATATATATACATATATATATTTATATATATATGTATATATATATATATATATATATATATATATATATATATATATGGTCACTTGCATAATTGAACACAAGTTGTTAGAGTTTCTTATTAGAATAAATATATATGTATCAGGGGTGGATCCAGGGGGTGGACCCAGGGGGCCCGAGTCCCACTCTTTATGATTCTTCACTCTACAGCCCAAAAGCTCAACAGCAACAAAAACGCAGAAGCTCAACTCATTAGGAGATGAGAACTTTAAGACTGAATAATTGTTGATGCGTTAAATATTTTTCAATTATTTAGATTTAGTGATGTTAAAGGTCAGTAAACCGTCTCAAAATCCCTAGACAGTGGAAGAAGAAAAGAGTGTCAACGAGCATGATAATTTCTCACATAGGGAATCAGAGGAGGGTGATAACCATAGTCGGGAGCTGGAATCTAGGAAATTTCGGGAGCAAGTCGGGACCGTGAACGTAGTTTCGAAGGACCAGAGAAATAATACTTCTCAGAGAGGGAGTGGTGTAATACGTAAAACGTGAGAAAAGAGAAGTAAGAGGTGAAGATAATTATGTAAGTTACGACGTGAAGCGCAGACCTTAACCTATTGTTTGGACTTCAAAACAACAAACATTTAGAGATAATTTCGACATTTATTAAATTCAGGGTGTCTCCACAATTATTAATTATTGAAGTACATAAGAACATAAGAAATAAAGGAGACTGCAAAAGACCATAAGGCCTACACATTCAAATGAACATAAGAAATAAAGGAGACTGCAAAAGACCATAAGGCCTACACATTCAAATGGCCTACACATTCAAATGGGGAAAAAATCCTACAAACACTTATTTCTTTAGTAAATTGATGAGAATTTTTCGACATAAGACTTAAGGTTCCTTCTCATATTATACATGTCCATGGTCGGAGACGCTCGCCCTAGACTTATCCTGCGCGCAGTAGTGCCTAAAGCTAAAATAGGAAGGATACCTCACATCGTAACACTCCTCTATCCATCTTGGTAGTGTAGCGCTGTTTCTTGATGGAGAAGCACACTTAGAAGAGTAGGATGCTTTTGATAAACACGGACTTTTTTAGTCACATTATCGAGGATGGTGGGACCCAACCTACGTCCCTCGTGGGTTACCCCAGAGTTCACGCGGGGTAAATTCATATATCTTGAACATGATTCACAAATTTTGCAGTCCGTCCACACATTATATGCGCTTTAGGAGTCATTTGATATGGGCATATGGGTTCCACGACCCAGAATCACTGGGATGTGACTTGCGATGACCGGTAGCTGGATCACTCCATCCGGGGTGTGGGTGGCGAGAGGCTCGAGTAGCTACTAACTAGCGCCACGCTCGGCACAGTACCAACAGAGCATGATGCACTGCTTCTGGCGCGTGAATTTTCCAGTTGTCAGTTTACTTGAGGAATGTAGTATGATGCCGGGACAGGAGTTGGATGCAATTTTAGGAGTCTTGAGAGATAAGTAATAGTTATAAGGAAAGGGACAGATGATTCTAAATAACCTAATCTAAGCTAGCTAGAATAAGAAGTGGCAGGCGCGCAGGGATATGGAATGACGCGGGTTCTCCAGCAAATAATAAAGATGAAAATAAATGGTGATACATAGGCAAAAAAATATTAAATATATAATAAAAAATATAAAGACACGATGATAATATAACATAGTGAATAAACTGGAGACAATTAATAAGTTGTGGCATTTTGAAATATTATAGGAGCCGTTGTCTGTTAGCTCCTAGTATGAGTGGCTTGTGAAGACAAATCTTTGGATGACGAGGTGAGGTGATGTCCTGAATAATTGATGAGAACGTATACATTATTCTCACCTAATAGAAGAAATCGAGGATACTTAGATTCAACAAGGCATTGTCAAACAATTGGCGCCAAACTCTCACAACAAAATGCTGCTGGGAAATGGGACTCGAGTAACTTTAACTTGCCTGAGAAGTAATCACTGGATGTTTTAAGATTCCCAGTGTCTTTACTGAGCGAAGGAAAAAGTAATAGCTGATGGGCCACCTTCCGGGGTCGAAAAGAAAGGGGTACTTACTCGTCTGCATCTAAAGGAGATACCGAAGCCTAAAAGAAAATGGGAAAACACTAGGTAGTGTGTCGCAACGTCGAAGTTGTGACATATACGATATTTACACTTTTCAGAACTCTAAACAGAGTAAATAATAATAAAAAAAAATACCGACCATTCACACGAAATATTTTTGCTATCAAACTTAAATATAAAAAATAAACTTAAAACATTGATCGTAGTTCGAAAACAGGTTCGGGAATCGTCGGAAGTGTGACACTTGAGAATTTGTCGGTATTCACGCGCCATTGTAAACACTGAATCTATTGAATAGTTGTGAGAAAATTGGTTGTTATGGTCTATTGCGTAACTGCTAATTGTAGAAATTGTTAAATAATGTACCACCAAAATCAACGCTGTCAATAATTTGGAATCCCACGTCTATAGACTAAGCTTCTCACGCCTGTTGACCTGCCCCTATCTTATTTCTGTTGTTTTGGGATCCTCCCTTGTAATATATAATACCCTAACACATATAAATACAACAATTTTCATGCCGAAGGTTCCCTTATGAACTATAAAAGTCACTCCTTCCATGACTGCAGGATATTCAACAAGGCATGTTACAGTGACGGGAAAATATTTACTTTTCTAGCTTCATGGATTTATACTGGTTACATCGTTTAATAATACGGTTGGAACAATGTATTTATCATTTTATAAAAAAAAATATATATATAATTTTATGTTGGAATTTCCCTTACACAAGACTGTATGCAAGTTTCTTAATTTATTTATTTATTTATTTTATATATATTTTTTTTTTTCACCCAAAAAAAAGGACAAACGCGTGTCCGGTGTGAGGTTGCGCCTGATGGAGGACTGTCCGGTATAAAGCCGGACGTCTTGCCAACCTACTAAGGGGGCAATTATGACCACGGGACGCTGTTCCCAGGGAATACACCCAGGGAATTTGCTCCCCTGGGTGATGTATATAATAACCTGTTAAATATACCCACGCTCGTTCATCTCAACCTACGAAACACAGCTCTACGCAAATCCATTCGTACACCAATACGCACGCAGTGCAGGTGTAAACGTCTCATACGTTTACAATGGTGGCAGCTAAGCTACCCATCCTTCCAAAAAGATACTTAACAATTCGAAGGAAACCAATCGTCCTTCACTACATCGCCCCAGCAGCATTTCAAGCAAGCCCACTCCGACGCTTGTTCCAGAAATCCAGGAATGTCCAATCCTCATCGCTAAGTACTTAAGAGTACGTCCACGACTTCCAAACCCGCCCAACGCATTGAATCCACGTAAAATACTCCAGTCATGCCCACTCCGTAACCTTAACCAGACTATTCGTACTGAACCCGATTCCCTACTTCTAGAGCGACCATCTCGCGTCAATACTCACGACGACTTCATTCACCACCCTGGTTCCCTCGTGACAAGACGTTTCAGCAGTCTCGAGGTAACCATTTCCACTTACTCCACCGTCCCTTCCAGCAGTGGGCAGGACACTCGACAGTCTACTCATCTCCCACTCCACCCCCACCTTCAGTATCAGGCCCCCTCTATGTACCCAAAACAAAGTACATTATTGCTCCGACTATCCAAATATTTTTAGATTTCCCGGAGAGGTGACCGACAGTCGATCAACCACCTTCCCCTCCTGAGGAAGCCCAGAAACTTAGTGACGCTTATTCGTCGCCCGCGTAAGCTATCCACTTCCTCACTCCGCCTGCGAGGCACCTCGGACAAGCCTTCACGTCAGTATTTGCCGACATCAGCATTTTTCTCAACAGCAAACGAATTCCGCTCGCAAAGTCGCAAGTCCTTCCCCTCCGGCACTTCGTTCCACGTCACGTAGTCTCCAGGCATTGTTCCGTAGTAATAATTTATATATATATATATATATATATATATATATATATATATATATATATATATAAATATATATATATATATATATAACTATATATATATATATATATATATATATATATATATATATATATATATATATATATATGTACAACACTGAATGGGTCCCAGTGAATAGTGATGCATTTTTATCAACCACAATGCACTTTAATTCTAAGCCATCAATATCGGGAGACCCGATGGAGGTCAACATGCAGAAATTGAAATGCAGTACAGCCAAGGACTCGAACCCGGCTAGCGCGTGACAAGTGCTAGGGACTTAACTGATTGCTCTATCAAGAGAGTTCTTGTCCGTACTGCTTTTCAATTTCTGCATGTTGGCCTCCATCTGGTCTCCCGATGTTGATGGCTTAGAATTAAAGTGCATTGTGGTTGATAATGTATATATATATGGTGGATTCTACCATTTTCCTCCTGAACCTACAGCCAGATTTAAAAATCAGATCAATTTTCTCCCAATCCAACCAGTGATTTGACTGTTTCACGTGCTGCAACGGACAAAATGTTCGGCACTGTTCCAGCACGTGAAATAGTCAAATTGCCAGTTGGACTGGGACAAAGCTGATACAGTATCATTTTTAAATCTGGCTTTGGGCTCAAGAGGAAGATGGTAGAATCCACTTTAATAGAATATTACTCCAACATGAATATATCAAGGGGGCAGTGGTCTCCGGATATCATATCCGGACTCATGGTCACAAATATTGTCAACAGGCATCCCTCTGACCCCACATCATATGATTCTCAGGTCACTGAGTATGGGTAGTTGTTGATATACCATTGTCCTTTAGAAATGTTAAAATTAGGACAGCCTTCAATAAGGGCAGACTCATCTATCTTCCTCGTAAAACCACAATTGGACTTAAACATTAGTTTGGCCTTGTCCCAGTCAATCTGGTGGTTTTGATGACTAACATGGTGGAATATTATTGAACTTTTTTGGGCACATTTGATGGATATTTTATGTTCAAGCAATCTAGTGTTCAAGTCTCTCCCACTTTGGCCCAGTTACACCAGATCACAATCTTGACACGGTAAGCTGTAGACTTCAGGAGAGTCAGCCCCCCTAAACCTTTATTGTACATTCACAATTTGCTTATGCACTGTATTTAGATGGTAAGCAAATGTGAGATGATCTTTAGGAATTATATTAATAGAAGCATTGATGGTGTTGCTGTAAGGGATTTTTAAGACGTCTTTTTGAGGAGTGTTGAGTGGTGGGAGCTGACCTTTTGAAATGGCTGTCTCTGGTCCTGCTAAGGGCTTGATCCAAGAACCAGTTGGGTAGACCAATTTCATTAATTGAAATTTAATGAGGTTGATCTCCCAGTTCAAGAATTTAAATGAAAATAAAGGCCACTCTGTGAATGGGTGGGCTTCCTGAATACTGTAAAAAGTAAGCTACCATCAATCCTTCTGATCAAAATGCCCAAGAATGGGATCTGGTGACTTGAACACTAGAGTGGTCAAACATAAAAGATCCATCAAATATTCCTAAGAAAGCTTAGCTGTATTCCATCATGTATTTACCTAGTTGTATTTACCTAGTTGTAATATACGGGAGGGGAGCTATGCTTGTGGTGACCCGTCTTTGTATCTCTCCGCATCAAGTTTTATCTTGAAATCTTGTATAGTGTTAGCACATACTGTTTTGTTGTCTAATTTGTTCCATGTATTTATCCCTCTGTGTGGGAAACTGTTCCTTTTCAAGTTTTTTCTATAACTATCCTTTTTCAATTTTTTTCCGTGTCCTCTTGTTCTACCATTTTCCCAAACTAATAGGTCGTTCCTGTCTAAAACTTCTATTCCTTTCATTCTGTAGATAGCAAATCTCCTCTTTCTCTTCTTTGTTCCAGAGTTGGTAGGTTCAATTTGGATAGTCTTTGCTCATATGTTAGTTTGGCGAGTGTCGGTGCTAGTTTGGTTGTCGCTCTTTGTAATCTTTCTAGTTTCTTTATATTCTTTTTGGTACTGGGTGTCCAAAGTGATGCTGCGTACTCAAGTTTTGGTCTTATTAGTAGTAGTTAGTATTTTCCTTATCATTTCTTCGTCCATATAAGTAAATGCCACTTTGATTGCTATCAATAAGTTATAGGTTTCTCCGAACATCTTATTTATATGCTTATCTGGTTTCATGTCCTTTCCAATCATCACTCCAAGATCTTTTTCATTTTTTTTTCCAATTCTGTAATCTTTTGATATTCTGTTTCTACTCTTTCCAAATTCCATTATACTGCATTTCTTAATATTGAATTTTACTTCCCACTTTTGAGTCCAATTCCATATTGTGTCCAGATCTTGTTGCAATGAGTTGCAGTCTTCTTCCGTTTTTACCTTCTTAAGTAATTTCGCATCATCTGCAAAAAAATTTAGATAGCACTCCACGCCTTCATTCATGTCATTAATGTATACAGCGAACATGATCGGGGCCAGTACTGATCCTTGCGGGACACCACTTTTTACTTCAAGTCATCAAAACTGCCAGATTGACTGGGACAAAGCCAAACTAGTGTTCAAGTCCAGTTGTGGTTTTAGGAAGATAGTCAAGTCTGCCCTTATTAAAGAATGTCCTAATTTTAACATCTCTAAAGGACAATGGTCTCTGAACATCATTTCATTTAGCTATGAGTCTCCTTGTCAATAATTATCTCCCTCCTGACCTCATGCTTGACACCGCTTCTAACCCCATGACTTCCTTGATTAAGGTCATCCAGCCCATCATGTAGGCAGTCCAAGCTCCTTTTAATTCTGCCTCTTTGTGAGAGAGAAGTATATATGTCTTACCACTTTACCTATTTTGTACTTTCCTGAAGAGGGCTACAGCTAGTAGCCGAAATATAGAACTTAACATTCTCCTCAGTTTTTCTTTCAATCTGACTGTGGGCTCTCTGTGTGATATATACTTGAATATATACATACACTGAAGGTCTTTTTTCCCTTATAAGCAGTGGCCATACCAAAGTATACACAAAACCTATTCAACCATCCCATCCATCTCGGTACCAAAGAAAGGTCACTGAAATTGTCCACCCATATTTAGCTTCATCTTCCCTGGTGAGAATCAATCCAAGAGGCATCAAAAGATGGTGAGGTAGTAATTGGTATTCATCCAGGAAAAAGTCAAGGAGAAATAGAAGTCCCCCTCAGGAAAGAGAAGCTATTAAGGGAGGATGTTTACCAGTACTCTAAACATTTTGATAATTGTTTTTCTTGAGAAAATAACATGGAAAATATTTACCAGGTTTGGCACAATCATTAAAAACAGTATAATTTTTCAAGCATTTATTCAACAAGATTAATATTTTGATGTACTGATTGTTGGCTGGGCATGCTGTCACAAAATTCATTCCTCAAATATCTGTCAGGTACAATTACACAATTAACTTTGTCACAAAATTGTTCCTCCAAATGCAACTCAACCTCAACCCACAACATTTGCTTACTTAGAAAAAGTAATTCCATTCAGTCTCAACTAGATTCTACTTTTCTTTATACATTCCCTATGTTGGGAAAATGATTATATATTGCTGGGTACTGTGAGAAAAGTATACAACTCAGAGACTAGATAAATAAGTGGAAGATCAGAAAGCTTAACTATGTTCTTTCAACTTAATTTCACATTTTATAACTTTATTCTAGTTAACAATTTGTTTTAGTTTTTCAATTAAGAAGTGATTCCAGACTGACAAGCCTTACATTATCAAAACAACATTTTGCTGGAATCATCTCATTAGTTGAGCAGGCCAAAACAATACCAATGTACTATGCTTACAGGAGTTGAAAATCATAAACCAATGTTAGCTGTGAAATTACTAATCTGTATAAAAACATTTCCTAAAACTGAAATGCTCATAAAATTAAAAAAAAACAAATACTTCAAGATTCATATTTCAATAAGAGACCAATATACCATGTGAAAAAGAAATATAATTACAATTCATACATATTCTAGTAAAATGGACTGCTGATTTAGAACATAGAAAAAAAAAATCAAGACATCAATACATGCTCCAGTAGTTGTGGCAAGGGGATAACAATGGACACCTACAACTGGCAGTCCTGCAATATGGATGTCTGATAGAATCATCTTGTTATCTGTCTTCAAAACTCATCAAAACCCTCAACTCCATTGGGAGGTGCAGCACCAAGAGCCTGACATTGTCTCCGAACCAGCCCTATGATCTTTTTACCAACTTTGACTATACTGTCCTGTATTTCCTGAATCTTTTCACATACATGAGTTGACAACTGGCAACTGATCCCACCGCTCCTACTAATAAAATTTGGTGACACAAACAGTCCCACACAAATACAGCATAGAAAACTGTCCAATGTTTCTTCCTAGAGAGATCTGTGGGAGGGACCAAGGACAGTTGTCAGTCACTATTGGACTACAAGTTACCAGTCAATGAAATTCAAGACAATATTACTGCATTTTATTATTATCACTTGAGATATATTTTTTAAGTTCTTACCCAGGCTGCAAAGCAGTTTGCATACACTGTTCAGAATAACCTATGAGATTTTTTTTTAGAATTATAAAAATGAAATAGATGATGCAATACATTCTATGTGAAATGCACATCTTTGCACAATGAAAAACAAAAAATAAAAATTAATACATTTCAATATCTTTATGAATGGATAAGGAGGGGGTTGTCCCTATATAATGAAACACTGAGGGGTAAACAACCACTGGCTGTTGGGCCTCACTGTGGAAGTGCTATGCCTCACTGCACTGCCTTTGACCCAAGCAGTGTGGTGGGGCACAGTTATGACCCTCCATCTGTGAGTTGCCGAGAGGGACAGGCCATTAAACAGGTTTTAATGAATATAACATGGTCATGTACTTTGATTCATCTCCCTCCCAGCCCCATTATAACAGAGAAAGGGCCTTCATTATATATTTCAATTTAGGAATTTTGAACCAATCCTTCACCAAAACTACAAAAGAAAATAACCACCAATTTAGTCTCAACATAGTAAAGTATACATCCTTTTGGGGGGGTTTTAACTGACAAACAGAAATCTTGTAGGCAGTTAAAGGACTGTGTTACATGTGACAACTTACAATTCTGGTTTATTCTGATACATCTTGATAAAGTTTATTTTGCTATAAATTTCAACTAACTTAACCTATCTGTCTATCAATATGCCAAAAGGATTCTCCCTTATAAGGGAAGTAGCCAGCCAAGGCATGCATCCACCCCAACCAACCCACTCCCCATTATCACCATTGTTTCCCTTGTATCTTAGTTCCTTATGGATGATGAGAGTTAAGATATAAGGGAAACAAATGGGTGATGGATTGGAGTGTGATGGGTGCATGCCTTGACTGACTACCTCCCTTATTGGGGCAAAGTAGCCTTTTAGTATATAGTTTGACTTAGAAGAAATGCATAGCAAAAAGAAACACCTTAAGAAATACTTATCCATATATCAACAGCTGTGGCGAGAACAATGCTTTACCTAACAATTTGACCACCGTTATTTCTGCATTACAACAAACCTCTGCAACTTGCTGCCTTAATGAGAATCTCAATATCATGTGCATACTTCCAATAACAAGATACCCTCTAAACTCTTCTAACTGATATAAGTTTACCTAATATTGAAAAGGATGAAAAAAATACCATGGCTGGCTATTTCCAGGTTCCTAAAAACTCATCTTCATATATCTATATAATGCAAACCACATGCAACCCTTCTTTGAATAAAACAAATGATCTCACCATACAAACAAATCAGTATATACAAGAGGAGTGAGAAATTTATTTTCATTGGCAAAAGAAACCATCTACATGTGCCCCATCAATATTAACCCTTTCAACATGGCCCCATTTATTGCTGATTTTGTCCTGCCAAAATGTATTTACTCAACTATGAGATAAAGACAATACATCTTGACAAATTGAAAACCTTATAAATTTGGGTTCTACCCCTCTATTGAATATAAACTTACATTAACCACAACAAACATTTTTAAATGTCACTATATTTAACCCATTCAACTCCGATGACAAGATGTCTTGTCATTTGGTCAAATAAAACAAAAAATCATAAAACACCAAAATGTTTGATCAAACACCAGAAAAATATGACGTCAATCCTCGCTTCGCTGCGAGCGAAGCGAGGACTGACGTCATATTTTTCTGGTGTTTGATCAAACATTTTGGTGTTTTATGATTTTTTGTTTTATTTGACCAAATGACAAGACATCTTGTCATCGGAGTTGAATGGGTTAAGGGCACACATATCTACCAATGCTCTCCTTAATAGGTGATTTCAATTGCTCTTTTTTTCCTTTACATCCATATAATAGACAACCAGAACCACTACAGTCTGCTTAGATAAATATGACAGAGATTTTGTGGTAAACAGGAATTTAAAGAGATAACAAGAATACATTCATTACATGCATGTTATAAAAAAAATATAATAATAAATACATAAATGAAATTATAAAGAATTTTATTCATGAAATTTAAAAATTGTAAACCAATATTTCGTAAGCAGTGAAAAAATATCTCCAAGTTAACCTGAACAATGTAACAACAACGCTGGTAACATGTTAAAATGAAACTTTATTATATGGCTGATTGGTTGATACACGCAAGGCACTGTGGCATCGCATTCTACTTATGAATAAAGCAACTTGAGGGGGGCGCTATTTCTGACCCCCCTATTACACTCCTTTGCATACTTCACAGTGGAGTAAACAATATCTTTTCAATGGTTTTTAAGTGTTAATATTGTAAAAAGTGTAAATCTTATCAAAATACCAAAGCTGCTGCAACCTGGAAATTGTTGAACACACATTTCCAACTGATGAGTGTACTCATTCCTAATTCTTAATAAACTATGCTAGCAGAAACAAAACGATGGCTTATAGTACAAAATATACATTGCTAATAAACCTTTGGATAGTGACTACAAACAATTCTCCTGACTACCACTTTCTTTTCTCTCATTCATGAAATTAAATAACTTCTGACTGAGTGAAACTGTCAATGCTTGAATAGAGTAATTTCTTCTATGTCTGGCTGACAAAAACAAAAGTTCCCATTCAATGGATCACATAGACAATAGTTCTCTTTTATTTACCAAGTGACTTTATGATTATTTCTGTGAATACTGCAAATGATAATGACTAAAATTTTATGAAATATGGTAACAAGAGATGGAAGACTATGTCCATGAATGCCAAGAGTTAATGCGAATACAAGCCCCAAGGAATTCAGCTCTGTGTTAACCCATAGATAAGTCAGGGAAGAGATTTTGGGGAGTTATCAATGCTGTGACAGTATACAAAAGGTGCAAATATCAAATCATACTGCAAACCATTTTCAAATATATTTCATGAACACTAAATACTTCACAAAAGGCATCATGTATTGAGGAAGAAGCAGAATATTCACCAGGAAAAAGGAGAGTGTGATGGTAGAGCAAAATAAAGAATATGCTGAACCCTTGATAACTTGGCATTCAACGACTTGTAATTTGGGATAACTTGGCATGGCAACTGTCTCAGCTTCAAACATGAATAAATTGACATAATGTATTAAAAAAAAAGCCACAACACATTAACTTATTCTTAAATATATAGCTCAGTCTGTATCAGTAATTGCCTTAGTCAGTCCTGTCATTTTTGTTGCAAGTTGAGCCCACATTCCTCAAACCCATTCCAGAGTTTTTTTGTATTTACCTAACAGTAAAGGACCTATATTTGTAGGGTCTCATCTCTTTTTCTGAAGCTATCATAATTGGTTTTAAATATGACTGAGGTTTACCCTGGGCTTTTTTTTTTATTATTATCATTATTTCATTTATACTGCTGCAGTACATGAAAATTATTTCACAACCTAAATGGCATTTCTTAAGCTTGATATCAATTTGTGTACCCCAGAAATTTTTTAAAATAATTGTTACAGAAATAGTACAAGTACAGAAATTAATGTGCTGATAGAGTGCAATTAGGATGCATAGCAGCTCTGGTAACTTAAGGCAAAATTGGACCAACAGTGTTGTATATTTCTAACTGCCTAAATCACTTGGGGAGGGGGGGGGTTCTCTTACATTTGAAATGCCTATGTCATATCTAAATTCTATTTTCCACTCATTCCCCTTCTTTGATTTCATTACAATTTCTTCATGTTTCTGCAACCAGACTGCCATTCTTTTCTTTTTCTTTAGAGATATGCTCCATTTAACACTTACAGTTCCACTTTAACCCAGTAAAAACCTTATCCACTTAAATTTGGACAAGCATTATACATTATACACATGGAAGATTTATTTCCTCAAAATCACCCAGCAGATGATATTTGACAACCCTTACAAATGCTTCAAAGCCATCAATATAAAACTATGGAAAGGCTGGTAACAAAACAGCTCAATGGCACAAATTTCTATAAAAATAACAGCTCTGCTATCTACACATATGGCCAAAAAACTGTATGAAGAGCAGAGGAAGAGATATACAATGACAGTATATTATCTCTTCTGTCTGGGCATATCCACTGTGACAGTGTCCCAAAGGACTTGGCTGAGAAGATTCAGATTGCGTTGAACTTTGTGAGCATCTTTCTTGTACTCTGCCATCATTTCTGTCAGTTCATTTATCTGCAGGCAAGATGAAACGTTTCCCAGCAATATGAAAAAAAGTAGAAATTTACAATAATTACTATCAAGTTGACAAGCAATTTCTAATACACAAAACAAAGTTGAAAAACATAATCAATCAATCAATTGTTGCCTCAAGTTTCACTAAAACCCACAGCTCTACAGTGGCTGGCAATGGTCCTTGGAACCTCCCACAGATCTCTATGGAAAGAAACTTTAGTCTGTTGTCTTATGTTGGGACAGTGTGAGACTATTCCTATGTCACTGGCTCAAAGTAGCAGGGAGAAGAGAGCAATTGTTGGTTGTCAGCTCTCCACATGTAAAAAAGCGTAATAAATACAGTTAAAGTTGATAAAGAGAGATCTTGGGCTCGGTCCAGAGACTAAGTGCCACCCCCTCAAGGCTGCACCTCCTGATGAATATGAGAGGGTTGACAGGTTTTGAAATTGGGCAGCTTTACTGTCCATCTTGACACCTCATGCAGGTACCCATCACTGGTCCCTTCAGTACAAAGCCCTACCTTCAGCAAAATTGATGGGTTTTGAAAATGGTCAGCTTCACACTTCATGAACAGATACTCATCTTTTGTCCCCTGATCCTAGAAAGAATGAGAGTGCATACCTACATACATATACCAAGGCTTTTTCCCCCTTACAAGGGAGGTAGCCAAAAAGGAAAAGGCATAAAATCATTCCCACCCATTCCATCCCTGAATACACTCCACACCCCTCCACCCTCCCTCTTATCTTAGCACCTCCTGGATGACAGGTCATCCCTGCACCCTGTCCACTGCCCTGGGTCAGAAGCAGTGTCGCAAGACACAGCACATCCACAGCAAGGCCACTTCATTAAATCGACGACCCCCACTCTCCGTCCCCCCATGCATAAAAGGTGAAGACGGGGAGAAATCCCTTCGGGCTGCGTCAAATTTTGCTCACACATACTACATCCATATACAACCATTCTCCATTCACCCCTGTCTTCTGTCCTCTCCCGTCCTTCCTCAACAGACATTCCCCTCTTCCCCAAAGGCCCCTTCACCCCATCCATCCACCTCATCCTAGGACGTACCCTCATGTTCACTCCCTCCACATCTGCCTTCCATACCTCTTTTACTAGTCTTTCTTCACTCATTCTTTCCATGTGTCCAAACCATCCTAATACTCTTTCATCAACCCTATCTCCCAACTTCCTTTCCACCCCTGTTCTCCTCCTCACTTCTCACACTATGTAGCCTATTAACCCCCATCATACTTCTCAGACACCTCATCTCAAACACATTCAAACTCCTTCTCTCTTCCTCTCTTATGTTCCATGTTTCTGCCCCATACAGTGCTGTTGGCACAATCACTCCTTCATACAGTCTCCTCTTAGCATCCATTCCCAAATGTCTATTCCTCATTACACTCTTTAATCCACCAAGGCATTTACTCGCTTCTCTCAATCTACACATTTACAAAAGCAAAAGAGGAGAAACACTTGGGAGTGTTGATAAAAGACAACCTGTCACTTAACAGACATATCAGCAGGATTGTGGGAAAGAAGATTACAGTGGTGTTCCATTATATGGATGAAGAGATGATGAAAAAACTCATCAAAACCCTGATACAACCAACACTGGAATATGCATCAGTAGTATGGTCCCCACAGAGAGTGAAAGATATAAGCAAGATTGAAGGAATACAAAGGACAGCAACCAAATTGGTCCACAGCCCACATGATAAAACATATGAGGGAAGACTAAAAAGTACTGAATCTGCCAACTTTGAAAAATTTAAGAGAAACAATTGCCATGGTTACAGTATTCAGGTCACTAAAGGGGATAGAGGAGATCTACTGATTAAAGATGGGAAGCTTCTAAGAGGTCATGGAAGTAAATTAAGAAAGACCACATGTTGAAAGGATGTGAAGAAAAACAGTTTTCCATATAGATTTTGTTGTTGTTGTCGTCGTTCCCTAGACTGTTTGTTCGAGCAGTCCCGTCTCCCCAAGGAATGCCACAGCCGAAACTGGGTTTTCCCACAAATCCTTTATAGAGTGTACATATGTTGTGTTGTTTGCACCCAAGTATCTAAAACTATCCACTTCTTCCAGTCGCTCTACCTTAATGCTCACTTCCAGTCTACTGCCATTTTCACCTCTTGTACATCTCATCACCTTACTTTTACCCACATTTATCTTTAGCTTTCTTCTATCACATATTCTCCTAAACTCTGTCACCAACTTCCTCAATCCCTCCTCCCATCCTGTGGCACACTGTTCACTGTCTTAACCAGAGGGGTGGGTGGACTGCATGTACCTGTACCTAGAGAAGGCATTTGATAAAGTACCTCACAGTTGACTTGTGTGGAAATTGGAGCATGTTGGAGGACTGAGAGGCAAACTACTAGAATGGATTAAAGGCTTTTGAAGGAAAGATACATGAGGACAAGATCTCAAGCTGGACAGCAGTAACAATCCGAGTTCCACAAAGTTCAGTGCTTACACCAATAATGTTTCTTGTCTATGTTAATGACATGATGGACAGAAGAACAAGCTATACCAATGTGTTTGCAGATGAAGCAAAAATCATGAGAAGAGTGAAAAATGAGGAGGACAGTAGAATATTACAAAAAAGATCTAGATACTATTTTTTTTTTTACATGAAATGAAGTTCAATACCAAAAAATGCAAAATAATTTAAATGAGCACTAGCAGCAAAAGGCCATCCTTAAACTATTCCTTGGGAAATAAACACATTACAAAAGCAAAAGAGGAGAAACACTTGGGAGTGTTGATAAAAGACAACCTGTCACTTAACAGACATATCAGCAGGATTGTGGGAAAGAAGATTACAGTGGTGTTCCATTATATGGATGAAGAGATGATGAAAAAACTCATCAAAACCCTGATACAACCAACACTGGAATATGCATCAGTAGTATGGTCCCCACAGAGAGTGAAAGATATAAGCAAGATTGAAGGAATACAAAGGACAGCAACCAAATTGGTCCACAGCCCACATGATAAAACATACGAGGGAAGACTAAAAAGTACTGAGTCTGCCAACTTTGAAAAATTTAAGAGAAACAATTGCCATGGTTACAGTATTCAGGTCACTAAAGGTGATAGAAGAGATCTACTGATTAAAGATGGGAAGCTTCTAAGAGGTCATGGAAGTAAATTAAGAAAGACCACATGTTGAAAGGATGTGAAGAAAAACAGTTTTCCATATAGAGTGTTGCTGTTGTTGTCGTCGTTCCCTAGACTGTCTGTCCGAGCAGTCCCATCTCCCCAAGGAATGCCACAGCCGAAACTGGGTTTTCCCACAAATCCTTTATAGAGTGTATGTGTTGTTTGCGTGCATGATTGTGTATAATGCAGTCTTCCATTATGTGACAGTCAGACAAAACACATAATACATAATCTCAAGCAATCATCTGCCTGTGGCCCTGATAACATAAGTAACATCCACCTAAATCACATTGGACCACAAGGTATACACGCACTCACAAACATTGCAAACTACAGCTATTCACACAACACTATACCCGACATCTGGAAGCATGATAAAATAATCACCATTCCAAAACCGAACAAACACCCAACAATCCCAACATCGCACCGCCCAATCACACTTTTCTGCACCCCCTCTAAAGTCATTGAACCCCTAATACTCCAGATAGATGTATAAATGTGTGGAATAGTTTAGAAGGTGATATGACCCAAGCTCAAACAATACACGAATTCAAATCTAAATATAATGAATTGATGAACCGGCCTTGCTGTGGATGTGCTGTGTCTTGCGACACTGCTTCTGACCTAGGACAGTGGACAAGATGCAAGGATGACCCATCATCTAGGAGGTGCCAAGATAAGAGGGAGGGAGGAGGGTAGAGGGGAGTGAAATATGTAAGGGATGGAATGGGTGAGAGTGGTTTCTATGCCTTTGTCGTTTAGATACTTGCCGTGTAAGGGGGAAAAAACCTTTGGTATATGTATGTATGTAGGCACATGCACATGCACAAAAATATCAAAGAAGTTAAGAACAGAAAAGGACTGTGATTCATTACAATCAGACCTGGACAAAATCTGGAAATGGACTCAAAAGTGGGAAATGAACTTCAATATCAAGAAATGTAGCATAATGGAGTTTAGAAAAAGTAAAAACAGAATTTCAAAAAATTATAAAATTGGTGAAGAAGAAATAAAAAAGTGCACTCAGAAAGGGACCTTGGAGTAATAATCAGCAAAGACATGACACCAGATAAACATATAAACAAAATAGTCTGAGAAACTTTCAACCTATTAAGGTCAATGTAAGTGGCATCTGACCATTTGGATAAAGAAACAATTAAAAAAATATTAGTTACACTGATTAGACCAAAACTGGAATACGCAGCGACACTATGGACACCCAGAACTAAAATGAATATGAGGAAATTAGAAAGAATACAGACAGCAATGACAAAGTTGGCACCAGCTCTTTCCAAATTATCATATGAACAAAGATTATCCAAACTGGAACTACCAACACTGGAGCAGAGAAGAGAAAGAGGAGATCTACTATCTATAGAATCATGAAAGGAATGGAAATCCTTGATAGGAGTGATTTACTAAAATGGGACAATGGAAAAACAAGAGGACACAAAAAGAAACTCAAAAAGGATAACTATAGAAGAGATTTGAAAAAAAAAATAGCTTCCTAAACAGAGTGCTGGATATCTGGAATATAGATAAAGAAACAGTGTGCGCAAACACTATTCAAGATTTTAAGAAACTTGATGTTGAAGGATACAAAGACTGGTCACCACAAGCATAGCTCCCTTCCCATATAATACAACTACCGTATTTTCCAGCGTATAGTGCGCGACTTTTTTCGTTGGAAGGGCCTAAAAATGGGGGGTGCGCATTATCCAGTGGTGCGCATTATCTACGGCCTACGATAAAAATTCTGCGGCTGTGTGTGTAATTTTTTTTCACAATAACGTGACGATGTTGGCTGTCACAAAGTCGGGACGGCACACTTCTCCATGATGTTCCGTGAGAACAAGAAGAACAGCCATGGTGACATGAAAGAATATGCCAGCATGGGCTACCGTATATAAATATTTGGTATAGGTAGGTATCTATTGAATCTTATTTTTCATGTTTAAATAGGCCTAAACACCATGAAACATGATCAATATTCATGATATTTGCCCATGTTCACAGCATCCTAGTTTGAATTTTTATGTTGGCTTTGTTGCTTCACTTTAGGTATGGTACAAATTCCGTTGCGGCCGTTTATAAACATGTCAAACACCTGACTACAACATCCTCTTTCGGGAGTTATATTAACTAAACGTCACCTCGATGAGAGACTGTCCTATTTCACCACTGTCATTGGAGGTTCAAAGCTAAAACGAAACAGTCTGTAGTTTGTTTCAGTATTAAATAAAAAATGGTAAAGACGAATTATTTCCTCAAGATATAAAATGAACATTTTCTGTAAAAATCCCGAAATTTTTCTGTATATTTTACTTTCAATAATTTTTTTTTTTAGATCATATTTCCTATAAACTATTTAAGCTACAAAGTAATAAGGGACCAACGCACAACATGAGTCATATACCGGTACATGTAGTTCTGACTTTTTCTTAGTTGTGTCCTGATTGATGCCTAAACTGACACTTAATTTAGTGGCAAATCAACAGATTTCCCAGCGGTGGCTCTAGCCAATGAAAAATACTTCTCCATGTAACCTCATTCACATGATATAAATACCGAGGTAAAACTGCGTTATAGACAAATGCGATCGGGCATGCGCGTTATCTGTGTACTGAGATAACGAAGTGCATGGGTGCGCATTATAACACGATGCGCATTTTAAGCCGGAAAATATGGTAGGTAAATACAATAAATTAATTAAATGACTATTTGTCAACAGAGAAACCAGACATAATGGGGACTGTGGAGATAAAACTGAAAAGTCCTATACAATCAAGTATGGTGGGACAAGGTTTATACAACCTTTGGTCAAAAAATAGAATGGATAAACAAGGGGGAGGAGTCATGTTATTGACTAGAAAGGGCTTAAATGTAATAAAAATAGCAGAAGGTAAAGAAAATGTAGAACTGATTACGATTAAAGTGGAAAATAGCAGTATAAAAAGCAGAAAGTTTATAGTTGTATATGTGCCCCCAAAAACGAAGGCTTGGTCTGACAGTGAACACTTAAAATTACTGGAAGACAAAACAAATGAATTAACCAAGACACTGAAATATGGAGAAAACATAGTAATTATGGGTGACTTTAACACAAAGGAAATAAATTAGGAAGAACTGACAATAAAAGGTGGAGAGGAACTCTGGGGCAACGTCCTACTGGATCTGACCATTGATTATACATTGACTCAATGTGTCAAAGAAAACACTAGATGACACAATGAAGAACCATCAAGACTGGACTTGATATTCACTTCTGCGCCTGAAATTGTGGACAAAATTAATTCTAAGACACCAATTGGGAAGAGTGACCACATACTAATAGAGTTTGAGCTTAAGGAACAAAATTATGTGAAAAGAAATGAGAAACACAAAGAAGGAAGATTAATGTGCAACAAAACTGACTTTGTAAAACTTAGAAAAAAAAATTCAAAACACTAGCTGGGAAAATTTTTCAAATGAAGAAACAAAGATAGAAGAGAAATGGAACATTTTTAAAGAAAAATATAAGGAGGGAACAGATAAACATGTACCAAAGCAGAAACAAAAAAGGGTTTCCATAAAATATTGGTGTAATAAAAATTGTAGTTATGCAAAAGATAGAAGAGACAAAGGTTGGAAAAAATGGAAAAAAGACAAAAAATAGTGACTAAATGGCAAACATACATCAAACTGAGAAAAGAATATGTAGATATACGTAGAGAGGAAAAAAGAAACTATGAAAAAGATATAATAGATAAATGCAAAGACCAACCTAAACTATTTTACAGATATGTAAATGATAAACTAAAAGACGAACATGAAATAGTGAAACTGCGTGAAGGAAACAATATATAGAAGATGTAGAAATGGTTGAAGTAATAACCAGATACTTTAGGTCTGTATTTACAATGAAAGCAAACAAATGTGAGATGAAGGACAGCGAGAAGGATCCCCCAAAATGAAAGAACAGTGACACAGAAAGAAATAAGGGACCAAATAAAGAACCTTGACATCAGAAAGTCATATGGGCCCAATGGAATAGTGAACTGGATATTGAAAGAATGTATAGATGAACTTACAGACAAAATACACAAGATAATTGACTTCTCACTCAAAGAAGGAAAAGTACCACAAGATTGGAAAAATGCAAATATTGTACCAATATACAAAGGAGGAGATAAAGAACAATCATTCAAAACCAAAACACTATCCAACAGCGTTCCCCTAAGGCCCAACACCATCACCAATGCTATTTACACACAACATGCCCATCCTAAACTTGGAACACAACAGCAAAGCTCTCATATATTTAGACATAACAATAACAGCATAGCATTATAAGAAAGACCAATTTTATAAAAGACTGTAACCAAACCATATTGCAACACCACCATTTGGAAAACTACAATACACACACATCCATGCCCTAAAGCAAACGACCATCATTTGATCAGCATATGATAAGAGCTAGTAGCCAATGAGCATACCTCCAAACACAATATACACCATGTCCCAAATAAACCGGAACAAAAATTAAGTCACAAGAAATAACCACAAAACATGTCTAATTATAATATAATTGTAATTATGTAAACATTCTATTTGTAACAATCAATTGAAATTATGTAACTGTTAACTGACAACCCCCACTCCATGGAAGCTGACATCAACAATTAGACAGTTTATAAACTGAGACGGGACCTAGGGGAGCCAGTTGACAGGTGATAGGGAATCCCATAGGATCTATGCCATGTAGAGACTGTGCCAAATATAGTTCAGGAAAGGACAGTGACTTGTTTCCTTGGCCATCACCTTGTGAATTCATTGGTGGCAGTGGTGGGATCTCAATGTCACCTAACTTGAGGATAGCAGGGTTTGTATGTATTGTAATATTGTGATCGGCTAGGACTTCTAATCCTAAAATACCATCACATTCAAGGGTCTAGTCTTTGACTACATAGAAAGTAATGGGTGGGAATGGATTATTTACAATAGTTATGGTGTGTTTTATAGTTGAAGAGAAGTCTAGGTACATACCACCTAGCATGGTCCCTCTAAGGTGTGATCTGTCAGTTGGGTAGGCATCACCTAATTGTGCACATATGGACTGTGAAAGTATATATATCTTTGTGCCTGCGTCTATTAGGAATGTGCATAGGATGTTCCTTACTGTACCCATGAAGCATAGGACTTCTGGTTCACCTATGGGTGTTGTTAAGGGGTTCTCCCATGGGACGTTTGTTTGCATTCCCCCAACTGTCTCTGTCATTGATGTATGTAAATACTTGCTTGCCGATAACCATTTAGAAACACTACTCTTACGTCACCCACACTTTGGTGGGTGCTAACTATCGTTGTACGACGTAATAATTCTCATGTATGATCTTGTCCACGACTGTCTCAATTATGTCAATGTCTCTTATATCATGACTGTGATATTGTACATACTTTTGTTTTGTATATACTGTTGACTGTGATTGTTTTATACATGCTGTTATTACCACTGATTATATACCGTGTCCTCCACCACTGTGTCCCAACCTCTGAAATTTTGTACTTAACTACGAATTGCCACCTCAGTCGAACAGCGTGTCCTGAGTCACGATCCTCATGTAAATAGCTAATTACCTATGTACTAGGCTTGCCGCTCTTTGAGCGTAATAAAATGATTCAAAAAAAAAAAAAAAAAACTGTCTGTTTTGTGTGTGTGTGTGTGTGGGGGGGGTCCTTATATAACTTCACACAAACCCAACCCACCCAAGAAAACACAAAAACAACCACATTACTATTCTACCCAAGTGTCTAGAAAAACTAATCCAAGTAACCTACAGTTCATCATACAAAAACAGATGCACATTCAGATCACAAACAAGCAACCCTTAATGAACTGTCAATTCCTATACTACAAACTCCCCTCGAAAACAACCCAACAGATAATTCACTCTCAGAGCAAGGTCATAACCCTACACTAAAACAGTCAGAATACACAGAGCACATCATATTCCACTGCCCCACACTAACTAACTCCAGATAGCAATTATTGGGCTCAACCAAAGGATGAGGCCAGCATCCCAAGGACCATGGGTTTTCTGCAAGAAAGAACTGAGAGAAGCAGAGAAATGAATTGAATGATTCATAATTTCAAAATTCATAATTTTTGTAACTTATCTGTCACTGTGGTAACTGTCATATCCAATTCTGTGAGTCAGCAGGGGTGGGTGCTGTAACTCACTGTTTAAACAGACCATTGCAACCATCATGTTTTGATATTAGAGCAACTATGAGAGTGTAACATCAGAGTTTTCTGAATTAGTTTCTGCTGGTCTGCTCTCTCTCTACAAGGTTTATTGATGTCTGTGTCATATCACTTCTTTAGCAATTACATATACTTACCCCACCATAGGTGCTCTATTTTCAATTTATTTTGGGGCACAAAACTTAAGGACATGTTGGATGTTGGACAAAAGATGTTTAATAGCATAAAAGTGTTGACGTGGTTTGTCATGTGTAAAGAATGAACGAGGAATGATTACCTAATACTAAGGAAAGCAGAATTGGACTGAGCTCAAGAGGAAGATCTACACTGAGATTGACGGATGGGATGAAAGGTGCTTTGTGTGTGATATGACAGTAGAATAGGGAAGAGCAAGGGACGGGAATGTATAGGGGGAGAATGTACAGGGGTAAACAGATGATGCAGTCCAAAGGGATGCTCTCCACATCTGTAGGTAAATGGATGTGGAAGAGGGGAGGTGTCTGGCATACTGTATGGTAAAGTAGTAGAGGTACATCTGCTCCATAGGTAAATGGATGGGGATGTTTGGAGGTGTCTGCCATAGGGTAAAGCATTAGGGGTACACCAGTTTTGACTGCTATACCCTACTGTGCAAGAGCTTTCCCTTGCTGAACTGCAATTGACCCAAGAAAGGTGGTGATGGTGGTGGGGTAGTGGTGAACCCCAAATTTGGGGGTGTGGAGAAAGAATTCATACATATACTAAGTGGGTAATGGATGGGTGACCCTGGAACTGATCTGGCTGTTTAGTATTGACCCAATGCTAATATAGCACTGAAGAGGTCAAGTTTAGAGGTAGTAAAGGAGAGGTTTAAAGAGGTGAACAGAAAAAAGATACAGAAGTTTAGTGATCAGCATGCTTTTTTTTTTAGTGGAAATTAGTCTTCAATCATAAAGGAATACAGCATGACTTTAGTATACAGAAGTGTCACTAAATCCCTAAAATACTGATGACATAGAAGTTATGCAGATGATACTCTATGTGGAACAGGTAGTTGACAAATGAACACCTGTATTCTCGTAGGAGGGCAGCAATAAAACTCCAAGAAAAGAAATGAATAATATCTATACATCATTCTGCCATGAAGAAGGGATTAATCCTTTTCATCAAAGTACTTCTGTTTATTTTTTCATTTCATATATCTTATTCAAACACCAATAAACAAAACTAATAATGTATACAAACCTCTTTCTCATAATCTTTTAACCTCTCGAACTTTTTGATATTCTGATATTTTGTATAAAGTGTGCTGGTACAATAGGCCATGTAGATGACAAGGAGGATGACCATAAAGATGGACATGCCATTGTGAAACCGCCTCCAAATCACCATCTTGCTCTAACCATATTGGACGGCTCATTTAAAACTGCATGTCTCTTCTACAAACACAACATCTGAAAAAAGATAAAGATAAATCAATCACATACGTAAGTCCTTACTGATTTACAATGTAACATGACACCCCACACTAAGGATCTCTACACAACAAACCAGCTGTCCCCAAAAACAGGGTTAAAACCCATAAAGATGTTCTCCATTAAGGTGATTTTCATGCATCCAGTTATCATTATTAATATTTTGTTTTGTGTGGTTTCTAGGGTGTCAACAATGCAATATCTCTTCTGTAAGTGACTTATGGTCCTGCCCAGAGGTTGTTGCTGGTTTCCTGGATGCCATGGGTCTTCAGCGAGAGAGACCAGAGGCAATAGATTGACTGATATAGGGTGTCTTTGTTTTCTTGATTGTTGTTGTTGTTGCCTAGACTGTCTGGCCTAGCAGTCTTGATTGATTGTAAGGGACCATGTTGAGGAAGCATAGATGAGTGTGGTTTTCACCTGTTTGTACAGTGTCTTTTCAGTTAAACAAAATCTGTGCTGGCTACTGATCTTAGTACATTTATTTTCTTGTTGATTTTCACTGTTAGGCCCTTCATGTGTGGGCTGAAGGACATGTACATATCAAAGGTGAGACCATTCAATCTTACTAATGGATGTTTCTTTGATCTACAACTGTCTGGGCTGAGCAATATCAATGATGATTTCTATGAGGAGGCTGCCATTCTATTTTGTCTCAGCCACTGTTCTACTTTGTGTAGGTAAGTTTAGGTGGTCTTAGTAATTGCTTCATAATTGCTGTGCTGAGCTATTTTTGTTAGGTCATCTGCATAGGAGAGAGCTGTGGTGTTATGCTCTAGATTTGAAGTGAGACCTTGTTTGAAAAGGTTAAATACAGAAGGTAAAAGTATTGCTTCTAAGAGGAATTCATTGTACAATCTTTTTATCACTGATAGTTGGTTGGAAAAAAGAGGAAATAATTGAACAAAAGATGGACAAAAAAGAACTAGAAAATATAGAATATAAGAATATCCAAAGGCAAAATTTTGAAACCTATATTACAGGTTTGCCAATGATAAACATGGACATTGGGGAAGAAATCACTCAGCTACAAGGAAAGGTATATGAATACATAAGGTTCCAGACAGTTTTCAATCAATTGTTGGATCAAGTTCTGTTGGCTGGAACACTGCAGTCCCACAGCAGCCAGTAGTCCTCATGCCCTCCTATAGTTCTCTCTGGAAAGAAACATTGAACTGATGTGTGCTACGTTAGTGTTGGATTGTTTCTTTGTTTGAATGAGATAGAAGGGAGTAGTTGCAAGCTGTCAGCTCTCTTTGTGTTTACAGGAGGAAATACAGACAAAATTGATAGAGATCTTAAGTCCAGTCAAAGGAATTAGTGTCTGTCTCTTGGGGCTGAACCTTCAAACAGAAGTATGGAAATTTACAAGACTTGAAGATAGGTGGCAGAGAGATGGCTCTCTTTGATATCCTTCTCACAGGACTGTCTGATGCAGGTACCCATCATCAGTCCTTCTAGTTGGCTTTCAGTAAGAAAAAATAATTTGTGGAAGAGAAGGGAAAGAATAGAAATGTTGATTTAAAGTATATATATGTGAAAATGAAGGAAATATGTAATGGAAATATATATATATATATATATATATATATATATATATATATATATATATATATATATATATATATATATATATATATATATATATATATACATATACATTTTCTAGGTGTCATTTATAAATGTGCTACTACATTTCTGTTTATAAATATATATATATATATATATATATATATATATATATGTATATATATATATATATATATATATATATAGTACAGGTGTAAAATGTAATCACACATTTGTCAATCACGGTAAAACCACTGTTGGAGTAGAAAAGACTGGAAATGGGGAATTATATATTTCGATTGCAAACTGCAATCCTCTTCAGTAGTGAAGAGGATGGTTTTACCGTGATATAATATACATATATATATATATATATATATATATATATATATATATATATATATATATATATATATATATATATATATATATAAAGGAAATATATAATGAGGGAAATATATGATATACAATGAATGTGAGGAAGGCCTCTGAAATTGATGGTATCTCAACTAGATGCTCAAGAAATGTAGATATTCATAGCCTAATAGTGTATTCATTAGAAGGAACTAATCTCTAAAGGAATGAGGATGAACTCTTAATTTACAGCTCAGTGTCTGACTAGCATATCTCAAATTTTATGAAAATTGTGAAAAGACAGTCATAAAAAGATGATCATGTCTCTAAAATATGTTAAGCTTTTACTCAGGAGTGGACAATATGTAACTACATAGAGATGGTTTAATGGATTTGGGGACCCAGGTCTAGAGAAGACTACTGTGAAACTTGGAACATACTGGAGGGCTTAAAGAAACATTTTGTAATACATGAGACTTCCAAAAAGATCAAAACATGGGAAAGTACTTCAGAATAGGATCTTAGGACAGAAGTAACTAGCAGTCCTACTCGGGTCAATAATAGAATCTATAATGTTCTTATTCTACATACATGACATGATAGGGTAACAAAAAGCTATAAAAATCTCTGTGTAGATAATTTAAAGATCACGAGAAACACCAAGAATGAAGATCATAAAGTGTTATATGAAGATCTAGATAATATTTATGACTGAAGCCATAAAGAATTCTTTGAGAACAATAATGATGTTTGCTTATGAGACCATGGAAGTCCATGAAGTTAGATTAGACCAGTGTGACATGGTATTTTATTTCCACAAATGCAAGTTGCCACTATAGACTATAATGATCACAATCAAAATAACACACCAATCTCAAAATCACTATCTGGTAAAAATATCAGACCAAACTTAAATCACTGCATGTTGAAAATAGCATGACCCACCACAGTGATTTTCTAGTGAAAGTGATTTCATAAGAACTAGCCTCTTCACAGCAAGTGAAAAATGTGAAAATTTTTGTTTTTTCTACACAATCCTTTTCTTTTTCATACAAGTTAATAATATCTCAAGAAGTTTATATGTATTACTCACTCTACACAAACATCTAGGAGTCAATACAGGTTAAGGTTGGCATTCCTGGATTATAAATACCCAGTCTAGAAATACTTTTTTTTTTACCTTCCATCCCATGCTAAACATGACAAAATAAATGACTAAAATTACCTTATCTATTCAAATTAAAGTAATTTTGGTTCTATTCCAGTATCATGCTAACACATTTTTTACTTCTTTATTACATTTGAAAGATCATTTTTCCTATGACATAGGAATGGAATGGTTATGTTACATTAAGTTAGGTTAGGAGCTACTGCGCAACGTAAGTTTCAAGTTAAATATCCATGTTTGTGTGATTTGGAAATTCTACACTGTAACAATAACTTGATTCTTGAACTGTTATATTATTGGTGATAAAATAGGTACCATGGCTGAGGGGGAAAACCATGTTCCTGGCCTCCAGGAATGTCAAAGAGGTCAACAAAATACACTAGGCAAAAAGTGATTGTACCCAAAGATGAAAGAGTGTTACAGCTTCCCTGTATAACACTTCTGGGGAAATATAAATAAATCAAACGTGTAACTGACACTGATTACAACAATACTACGAGCAGCTTGAAGTAAGGGTCTAGTTTTCACATCTGCTCAGGAGCTGTCTCCAGCGCAGCACGGCCGCAGGTGTCTCGACACATTGTACAGCATATGTTCAATTGTCTTTTTTTCTTTTGGTGATTTGGTTGTTGACAATAGGTATCACTGTCACAATCACTGATATTCTTCAATTGTTTGTCTTTACCTCCTGATAAAAAAAATGTTCATGAAACAAGATGTTCATAAAGATACACACAATATTATCAAATTCCACACAAAGTACAACTATACCTTTCACATATGCCCTGTCTGAAACCGGATATTTCTGACAATACACTTTCTCCCTTCTCAATAGGTGGGAGGAGGTAACATATCTGAGATCCGGCTGTTATTGTTTGACAATACAAACTGTCGTTTGATGTTGAAACTGTCTTATACTGCCTACACTCAAAATGTGGTTTCAAGAATATATGTAATTGTTTGTGAAAATAGTATTAGTTTCTTATTTGTCGAATTACCTGTTTTCAGAATATCTGTAGAGTGAGAAGAACCACATGCTTATTCAATGAGACCTTCTAGCATGAAAAAGCAATGTATATATATAGAGTATATATATATATATGTATATATATATATATGTATATATATATATACATACATATATATACATATACATGTATATATATATATATATATATATATATACACACACACACACACACACACACACACACACAGACGAGTAATAAGGAGGGGATCGAAGGGGAGGAGAGTAGGACAACCACACGTATACAAACAATTTACAGTACATACATAATTATACAATGAATACTGGATATTATACATATACAGACATTCTAAATACACGGAGGATGGTGGGCCATCACAATATATATAGATATATAAATATATACATATATATATATATATATATATATGTATATATATATATATATATATACATATATAATATATATATATATATATATGTGTGTGTGTGTGTGTGTGTGTGTGTGTGTGTGTGTGTGTGTGTGTGTGTGTGTGTGTGTGTGTGTGTGTGTGTGTGTGTGTGTGTGTGTGTGTGTGTGTGTATCTATATATATAGTGATGGCCCACCATCCTCCGTGTATTTAGAATGTCTGTATATGTATAATATCCAGTATTCATTGTATAATTATATATGTACTGTAAATTGTTTGTATACGTGTGGTTGTCCTACTCTCCTCCCCTACGATCCCCTCCTTACTACTCGTCTGAAAATCCAGACTAGTTCTGTCCAGTTCATCCTTCTCCTTCCTCCCGTCCTCTTCAGCACTATATATACTGCGTTCCGCCGGTTACCATAAAGTCCAAAAAGACTATAAACTAACCGAGGAAGTGGGTCTGCCCCACATCTTCCATAACTCTTCCTTCCTTCCATTTCACTCTTTCCTTTCACTAAACCCCCAAATCTCACCTCCCTCCCTCTCCCCCTCCCTCCCTCTCCCCATCTTATCTATCCTGCCCTAACTAACTCCAGACAGCGTGGCCAAACCACGACCACTCATACATTGAATCACCCCCCCCCTTTTTCTTGCAATTTATTACATTATTGTTACCATCCACTAAAACACCGAACACAGTTCACGTTGGGAAGGGTGCATTCACCGAGATGTGCATACGTACTTCATATACGTATGCACATCTTGTGAATGCATGAGTGTGTGTGGTTGGGCCCACACACATTCATAAGTCAAATCACCCACCAAACGGGCTCAGAACCAAAGCCCGTGGGAGCCTAAAACTCCCAAATTAAACACACACACGGTTCCAGACAAAAAAATAACGGAGGAAGTAGGTCTGCCCCACACTTTTCATAACTCTAACTTCCTTCCATTTCATTCTTTCCTTACACTAACCTTCCAGATCCACCTTCCCCACCTCTCCCCCATATTACCTATCCTGCCCTGTATGTATATACCCAGACGGACTTTTTTCGTTGGCTACCAAGACGTAACTTTACCCTCCCACATCGCTTTTCGCTCTTTCCAAACCCCGTAGTGTTCACACGTTAATTACCTAAACTGTATTCTCATGACTTGGTTTCGGTTCATTTTGAGGAATTATTTGTTCCTATTGATTAATTTTATGTTGTAAAGATATTATATTTGTTTTGTTGACTTTTGTTATAATTTAGTTAGTTATTTATGTTACCTACCGTTTGGATTTTGCCTTAACCACATCAAGGCCACTAAGTACGAACCCCTCCTAGACAGAAGTCCTTATATCCTTGCGGGAGGCATAACAATATATATATATATATATACATATATATATATATATATATATATATATATATATATATATATATATGTGTGTGTGTGTGTGTGTGTGTGTGTGTGTGTGTGTGTGTGTGTGTGTGTGTGTGTGTGTGTGTGTGTGTGTGTGTGTGTGTGTGTGTGTGTATTTACCTAGTTGTATTTACCTAGTTGTATTTACCTAGTTGTATTTTACGGGAAGGGGAGCTATGCTCGTAGGGTCCCGTCTTCATATCTCATTTTATCTAAACTATTTTTAAATTCATGTATTGTTTTTGCACACACCACTTTCTCATCTAACTTGTTCCAACTGTTTATTACTCTGTGAGGAAAGCTGTTCTTTTTCAAGTCTCTTCTATAGCTGTCTTTTTTTATTTTCTTTCCGTGTCCTCTTGTATTTCTGTCATCCCATTTTATCAGATTCTCTCTATCAGTAATTTCTATGCCTTTAATGATTCTGTAAATAGCTATCAAATCTCCTCTCTCTCTTCTTTGCTCTAGTGTCTGTAGTTCAAGTTTTTCTAGTCTCTCTTCATATGATAGTTTTGAGAGTGTTGGTGCCAGTTTTATAATTGCTCTTTGTATTCTTTCAAGTTTTTTTTATACATTTTTTTGTACTTGGTGACCATATCGTTGCTACATATTCCAATCTTGGTCTTATCAGGGTGATTAGGATTTTCTTCACCATTTCTTCATCCAGGTATGTAAATGCAACTTTGATTGTTCTTATTAAATTATAAGTTTCTCCAAAAATCTTATTTATATGTTTCTCAGGTGACATATTATTCATAACAATGACTCCCAGGTCCTTCTCATTTTCTACTTTTTTTATTCCTTCTTCTCCCAATTTATATGCTCCTGTTATTCTGTTTTTGCTTTTTCCAAATTCCATTATACTACACTTTTTTGTATTGAACTCCATCTCCCACTTCTTACTCCATTCCTGTACTATATTTAGATCTCTTTGCAGTGATTCACAATCTTCTTCAGTTTTCACTCTTTTCAGTAGTTTTGCATCATCTGCAAAGAAGCTCATATAGCTTTCAATTCCTTCATCCATATCATTAATATATATAGCAAACATTATTGGGGCCAGAACTGTTCCTTGCGGAACACCGCTTATTACTTCATCCCATTTTGAGTGTTTGTCTCTTATCACTACTCTCATTTTTCTTTCTTGCAAAAAGTCTTCCATCCAGTTTAGTAGTTTTCCCTGTATTCCTCCTTCAGTTTCTAATTTCTTAAGCAACTTCTTATGTGGTACTTTGTCAAAAGCTTTCTTTAGGTCTAGAAATGCACAGTCTGCCCATCCATCTCTTTCTTGTATTATATCTATTAGCCTTGAATAGAAACATATTAAATTGGTGACGCATGATCGTCCTTGTCTAAATCCAAATTGCCTTGGATTTAACACTTTTTTTATTTTATTTTTATTTTACCCATCTACTTTTGATAATTCTTTCACAAATATTTGCTATTGTACTTGTTAGAGAGACTGGTCTATAGTTTGTAGGTTCTTCTTTATTTCCTCCTTTATATATAGGTACTATATTTGCTTTTTTCCAATCTTCTGGAACTTTTCCTTCTTTCAAGGAACTGTTTAGTATGCTATGTATTTTGTCTGCCAGTTCATTCCTGCATTCTTTCAGAATCCAGTTTGCTATATCATCTGGTCCATGCGATTTTCTGACATCAAGATTACTCAAGTGTTTCAATATTTCATTCTTTGTTACTTCTATTTCTTCCATAGGGGGGACTTTCTCTTTCCATTCAATCTCTTCAGGTTGTATGTTCTCCCTTGTAAACACTGATTTAAAATGTTTGTTCATAATTTCCGCCATTTCCATTTCCTCAGTGTATTCAACTCCCTCTTGTCTTAATTTCTCCAAGTCTTGTTTGTTTTTCAGTTTATTGTTTACAAATCTGTAAAATAGTTTTGGTTGATCTTTACACTTTTCTATGATATCTTTTTCATATTTTCTCTTTTCCTCTCTGCACGTTTGTACATATTCATTTCTATAACCGGTATATATTTTCCATTTTTCAGGTCTGTCTTTTTTCCATCTGGTCCAGGCTTTGTCTCTTTTGTCTTTTAACTCCCTACAACTTTTGTTGTACCAGCATTTTACACATTCTTTTTCTTGTTTTTGTCTTGGGACATACTTTTCCACTCCTTTTTTGTAAATTTTTGTCAAAATATACCAATTCTCTTCCACTGTTGTTTCTTCTTTGTATATTTCATCCCAGTTTTCTTGTTGAAAGAATTCTCTTATTTTATCAAAGTTTGTTTTTTCATACATCATTCTTCCTTTTCTATATTGCTAATTTCTTTTCATATATTTTTCCTCATTAAGTTCCAGTTCAATCAATATGTGGTCACTTTTACTTATTGGTGTTTTATATTTAATCTTGTCCACTATTCTAGGTTCAGATGTAATTATTAAGTCTAGTCTCGATTGTTCTTCTTCATTTCTATACCTGGTGTTCTCCTGTATCCATTGTGTCATTGTATGGTCAGTAATCATCTCAAGTAGAGCGTTTCCCCATGAGCCGTCTCCACCCTTTACTGTCATTTCTTCCCAGCAGATTTCTTTGCAATTAAAGTCGCCCATCATAACTATTCTTCCTCCATCTTCCATTATCTTATTTAATGTTATCTTTGTGTCCTCTAACATACTTTTATGTTCACTCTCCTCCCATGAGGCTGTTTTCGGAGGCACATATTTTATCACAAATGTTCTGCTCTTCTTATCTCTGTCTTCCACTTCTATCATAATCATCTCTACTGTATTCTTCTACCCTTCACGTTTATATCCTTCTTAGTCAGGAACATAACTCCACCCCCTTGCTTTTTCTCTCTGTTTTTAATCCAATAATTATATGCATCATGTCCTACACTGTTGGGTGGTAGTGGGTCTTTTAATTTTGTTTCTACAATTCCCATTGTGTCCGGTTCTTTTTCTTTCAAATAATCATCCAGCTCATTCAATCCTGTTATTAATCCATCTATATTTGTGTAAGACACTCTTAGTTTTCTGTCACTTCCATTGTGTTCTCTGTTTCCCTTTTGTTTTTCTCTTGTATGTCGAACTGCCTTAGTTTCATATTCACTACTCTCCAATAGAATCTCTCTTTCTCTGAGTCCGTTCTGCTCTCGTTTTTTTTTTTTTTCTTAGCTTCAAGTCTTTTCTGCTTTTCTTCTTCTCCTTCCTCTTTATTCATTTCCCTTTTTATCCATACCTTTTTATATTGTTCACTTGTTGCTAGTTTCCCTGTTTTGGATAAGATATTCTCTGCCGTCGTTTGTGACCTGAATTTAATCTTAATTGGTCTGGTCTTATCTGTACTATACTTTCCGAGCCTGAATTTTTCCTCAATTTCCTTCATAATTTCTGGTTCATCTTCCTGTCCCCCCACCCTCTTTAAATCCCTGGAAAATATTCTCATCACTTTCTACTGTATTGCTCTTATCTATACTTCTAATCTTTACATTTTTATTAGACATTTCATCGTCGCTCAGCTGATCGGGGGGCCGTTTGTTTACCTTTCGCCTGTCTGCCTGGGCCAAGTCTTCTCCTTCCTCATTCCCTTCCATTTCCCTCAGTAATCCCTCCCCTTCTCCTCTTTCCCTACTTTCCTACTACCCCACGAGCAATTTCCCCCCCCCTGTAAATACAATAGGCACTTCTCTTTGCGTTGGGATCCACAAAACTTCAATTTTCTTCAGAACGTCTTCTAAGCCGTCCGTTCGTTGAAGTGTGTGTGTGTGTGTGTGTGTGTGTGTGTGTGTGTGTGTGTGTGTGTGTGTGTGTGTGTGTGTGTGTGTGTGTGTGTGTGTGTGTGTGTGTGTGTGTGTGTGTATTTACCTAGTTGTACCTAGTTGTATTTTACGGGAAGGGGAGCTATGCTCGAGGTGTCCCGTTTTCGTATCTCATTTTATCTAAACTATTTTTAAGTTCATGTGTTGTTTTTGCACACACCACTTTCTCATCCAACTTGTTCCAACTGTCTATTACTCTGTGAGGAAAGCTGTTCTTTTTCAGATCTCTTCTATAGCTGTCTTTCTTGATTTTCTTTCCGTTTCCTCTTGTATTTCTATCATCCCATTTTATCAGATTCTCTCTATCAGTAATTTCTATGCCTTTAATGATTCTGTAAATAGCTATCAAATCTCCTCTCTCTCTTCTTTGCTCTAGTGTCTGTAGTTCAAGTTTTTCTAGTCTCTCTTCATATGATAGTTTTGAGAGTGTTGGTGCCAATTTTGTAATTGCTCTTTGTATTCTTTCAAGTTTTTTTATACATTTTTTTGTACTTGGTGACCATATCGTTGCTACATATTCCAATCTTGGTCTTATCAGGGTGATTAGAATTTTCTTCTCCATTTCTTCATCCAGGTATGTAAATGCAACTTTGATTGTTCTTATTAAATTATAAGTTTCTCCAAAAATCTTATTTATATGTTTCTCAGGTGACATATTATTCATAACAATGACTCCCAGGTCCTTCTCATTTTCTACTTTATTTATTCCTTCTTCTCCCAATTTATATGCTCCTGTTATTCTGTTTTTGCTTTTTCCAAATTCCATTATACTACACTTCTTTGTATTGAACTCCATCTCCCACTTCCTACTCCATTCCTGTAATTTATTTAGATCACTCTGTAGTGATTCACAATCTTCTTCCGTGTTCACTCTTTTCAGTAGTTTTGCATCATCTGCAAAGAAGCCCATATAGCTTTCAATTCCTTCATCCATATCATTAATATATATAGCAAACATTATTGGGACCAGAACTGTTCCTTGCGGAACACCGCTTATTACTTCATCCCATTTTGAGTGTTTGTCTCTTATCACTACTCTCATTTTCTTTCTTGCAAAAAGTCTTCCATCCAATTTAGCAGTTTGCCCTGTATTCCTCCTTCAGTTTCTAATTTCTTAAGCAACTTCTTATGTGGTACTTTGTCAAAAGCTTTTTTTTTAGGTCTAGAAATGCACAATCAGCCCATCCATCTCTTTCTTGTATTATATCTATTAGCCTTGAATAGAAACATATTAAATTGGTGACGCATGATCGTCCTTGTCTAAATCCAAATTGCCTTGGATTCAACACGTTTTTTTTTTTTTTTTTTTTTTTTTTTTTTTTTTTAACCCATCTACTTTTGACAATTCTTTCACAAATTTTTGCTATTGTACTTGTTAGAGAGACTGGTCTATAGTTGGTAGGGTCTTCTTTATTTCCTCCTTTATATATAGGTACTATATTTGCTTTTTTCCAATCTTCTGGAACTTTTCCTTCTTTCAAGGAACTGTTTAGTATGCTATGTATTTTGTCTGCCAGTTCATTCCTGCATTCTTTCAGTATCCAGTTTGCTATTTCATCTGGTCCATGCGATTTTCTGACATCAAGATTACTCAAGTGTTTCAATATTTCATTCTTTGTTACTTCTATTTCTTTCATGGGAGGGACTTTCTCTTTCCATTCAATCTCTTCAGGTTGTATGTTCTCCCTTGTAAACACTGATTTAAAATGTTTGTTCATAATTTCCGCCATTTCCATTTCCTCAGTGTATTCAACTCCTCCTTGTCTTAATTTCTCCAAGTCTTGTTTGTTTTTCAATTTGTTGTTTACAAATCTGTAGAATAGTTTTGGTTGATCTTTTTCACTTTTCTATGACATCTTTTTCACATTTTCTTTTTTCCTCTCTGCACGTTTGTACGTATTTATTTCAATAACAAGTATATATTTTCCATTTTTCAGGCCTTCTGTCTTTTTTCCATCTGGTCCAAGCTTTGTCTACTTTGTCTTTTAACTCCCTACAACTTTTGTTGTACCAGCATTTTACATATTCTTTTTCTTGTCTTGTATGTCTTGTATGTCTTGGGACATACTTTTCCACTCCTTTTTTTTTGTAAATTTTTGTCAATATATTCCATTTCTCTTCCACTGTTGTTTCTTCTTTGTATATTTCATCCCAGTTTTCTTGTTGAAAGAATTCTCTTATTTTATCAAAGTTTGTTTTTTCATACATCATTCTTCTTTTTCTATATTGTTCATTTCTTTTCATGTATTTTTCTTCATTTAGTTCCAGTTCAATCAATATGTGGTCACTTTTACTTATTGGTGTTTTATATTTAATCTTGTCCACTATTCTAGGTTCAGATGTAATTATTAGGTCTAGTCTCGATGGTTATTCTTCATTTCTATACCTAGTGTTCTCCTGTAGCCACTGTGTCATTGTGTTGTCAGTAATCATCTCAAACAGAGCGTTTCCTCATGAGCCGTCTCCACCCTTTACTGTCATCTCTTCCCAGCAGATTTCTTTGCAATTAAAGTCGCCCATCATAACTATTCTTCCTCCATCTTCCATTATCTTATTTAATGTTATCTTTGTGTCCTCTAACATACTTTTATGTTCACTCTCCTCCCATGAGGCTGTTTTCGGAGGCACATAATTTATCACAAACTTTCTGCTCTTCTTATCTCTGTCTTCCACTTCGATCATAATCATCTCTACTGTTTCTAATCCAATAATTATATGCATCATGTCCTACACTGTTGGGTGGTAGTGGACCTTTTAATTTTGTTTCTACAATTCCCATTATGTCCGGTTCTTTTTCCTTCAAATAATCATTCAGCTCATTCAATCCTGTTATTAATCTATCTATATTTGTGTAAGACACTCTTAGTTTTCTGCCACATGCATTGTGTTCTCTGTTTCCCTTTTGCTTTTCTCTTGTATGTCGAATTTCCTTAGTTTCATATTCATTACTCCCCAATAGAATCTCTCTTTTTCTGTCTCTGTTCTGTTCTCGTTTTTTTTTTCCTTAGCTTCAAGTCTTTTCTCTTTTTCTTCCTCTCTTTCCTCTTTATTCATTTCCCTTTTTATCCATACCTTTTTATATTGTTCACTTGTTGCTAGTTTCCCTGTTTTGGATAAGATATTCTCTGCCGTCGTTTGTGACCTGAATTTAATCTTAATTGGTCTGGTCTTATCTGTACTATACTTTCCGAGTCTGAACTTCTCTTCGATTTGTTTCATTATTTCTGGTTTATCTTCCTGAACTAATTGTAGTAAACTGCTTACTTTTTCATTTTCCTCATTGGTTCTTGAGGTTCTATCTGGGTTATGTTTCTCTTCCATTCCTAATATAATTATACATTTCTTTTTATCTGCTAAGTCTCTTACAATATTCTCCTTCTGTCTCATCACTTTGATAACTGAGTCTTCAGTTTGTTCTTTTATTTGCTGTTTGATTATATCAGTAAATGCAACTTTACTGTTTTCTTGGATTGTCTTCCAACCCTTAGCTTCTTTAGCTATGGCCTCTTTGTTTTCTTTATTATTCCTCTTTAATTCTTCATTCTCCTCTTTTACTTCTTTTAACTGTCTTTTTAGTTCTATTTCCTTAATTAAGTTTTTGTTTGCCCTCTCTAGTGCTTCCAATCTTTCAACCCTTTCAGCCATTTTTGACATTCTACCGAACCTACTCTCCCAATGTTCAGTCATTTGTTCAATTTTTTCTTCGAGTCTTGCCAGTCGGGGGAGGTTGGTATTCTCCCCCCCCCCTCCTTAAATCCCTGGAAATTATTATCCTCACCTTCTATTGTGCTACTCATATCTATGTTTCTAATCTTTACATTTTTGTTAGACCCTTCATCGTCACTAAACTGGTCCGGCCCTCTTTTGTTTACATGGCGTCTGCCTGCCAGGGCCAAGTCCTCTCCTTCCTCATTTCCTTCCATTTTCCTCAGTAATCCCTCCCCTTCCCCTTTTTCCTCACTTTCCCACTACACCACGAGCAATCCCCCCCCTGTAAATATAATAGGTACTTCCTTTGCTTTGGGATCCACGAAAATTTCACTTTTTCTTCAGAACGTCCTCTACGCCGTCCGTTCGGTGGAGTGTGTGTGTGTGTGTGTGTGTGTGTGTGTGTGTGTGTGTGTGTGTGTGTGTGTGTGTGTGTGTGTGTGTGTGTGTGTGTGTGTGTGTGTGTGTGTGTGTGTGTGTGTGTGTGTGTGTGTGTGGTATGGATCTGACGTTTTTTCACTTGTTTAGGGCATAAGTGGTGTGATTTTTTGCCCAATTTAAGTCTCCTGTCCATTTGTTTCCATTGATTGATTAGAGATTCAATTATTTTTCTTTGTTTCTTGTGTAGTCCTTGGGCCAAGATGGTGGATTTCTCCCAATTTGGTAAATGTCCTTCTATGTCTACGTGGTTTACGAGGGCGTTTGTCTCACGGTGGTGTCTAATGTCCGCTTTATGTTCTTTAAGTCTGTCTGTCAGCCCTTTGTATGTTTCACCGAAGTATGCGCTGTCGCATCCATTGCAGGGAATTTTGTAAACTTCAGGTATAGGAAGTGCCCCCAAACAAGTTATCCAAACAACTAGTTTGTAACGAAATTAGTCAAGAATAAAAATCGGAATAAGACTCCAGTCAAAGGATTACAAAGGATTACAAAGGTGGAGCATGCCGACAGGAGACCTTTTGGTCCATATCTAGGTCGGATGCGAAAAAAATCATAATGATAATAAAATAATAACTAAAAACTATTATAATGTGAATAACAAATAAAATACATAAATCAATGCATAGGTATAGTTAAATAATAAACAAACAGGTAAATAGTAAGTAATAATAAATTGACATATAACTAATAATAAATGAAAATCAAACAGACAAATGATAACAAAACAAAAACAAATAATATAACATAAATTATAATCATTACAGCATCTTGATTAGGTGTTTATCTAAATGATTCTTAAAGCTTCGAACTGAACTACATTGCACTACCTGTGCAGGAAGTTTATTCCATTCATTAACTACACGGTTGGCAAAGTTGTTTTTACCTACTTCCAAATTGAATATATTTCCGGACAGTTTGAGACCATTGTTTTTTGTCTGATTCTCATTCAATGTGAAAATTTTGTCACTTTTGATGTTGTCAATTCCCTTTAAAATCTTAAAGACCTGTATCAAGTCACCTCTGAGTCTACGCTTTTTTAGGGAAAACAGATTCATATGTTTTAGTCAATTTTCGTATGATTTATTTTTGATATTTGGAATCAGTTTTGTGGCTCGCCGTTGTACTTTTTCTAGTCTGTCAATGTCTTTAATGAGATTCGGTGACCATACGGAAACAGCATATTCCAAATGTGGACGAACTAACGATTTATATAGCTTGTTAATGAGTGATGGACTTTTGAAATCAAATGATCGTGCAATCAGCCCTAGAATCTTATTTGCTTTCTCAGAGGCTGAAATACACTGCTTGGATGATTTGAGGTCGTTACTGATAATTACGCCGAGATCTTTTTCACTATCCACTTTTGTTAACGAATTTCCAAATAACTTGTAATCGTACTTACTGTTATTTTTACCTATGTGCATTACCTTGCATTTACTTGTGTTAAATTTCATTAGCCACTTTTCAGACCATTGCTGTAATTGATCTAAATCTTCTTGAATATCTAATTGGTTTGAGTGATCATTTCCCACTCCGCACAGTTTTGTATCATCAGCAAATTTGGAAACAGTAGATTTTAGTTCATGGTCTATATCATTTATATATACTATGAATAGAAGTGGCCCGAGAACGGAACCCTGAGGAACTCCACTTGTAACATTTTTCCATCCAGAAGTTTTTCCATTTAAAACAACTCTCTGTTTTCGACTATTCAACCAATTACTAGTCCAACCTAATAGGCTACCACTTATTCCGTGTAAAGCTAATTTAGTAAGTAGTCTTTCGTGTGGGACGGTATCAAAAGCTTTTGCAAAGTCTAGATATATTAAATCTATATTGTTTCTTTTGTCATAATTCGAGATAACTGTGTTGTAGAATTCGAGTAAGTTAGTCACGCAAGAACGTTTCCGTCTGAAACCATGTTGGCTATCATTTATCAAACGGTTACTTTCTAAATGATGTTCGATAGCATCTCTGATGATAGTTTCCATTATTTTTCCTACGATTGAAGTCAAACTTATAGGTCTATAGTTATTTGGTTTCTTTTTGTCACCTTTTTTGAATATGGGAGTAACGTTAGCTAGCTTCCATTCTCTTGGGACATCTCCGGATATGATGGATTTCTTGAAAATAATTTCTAATGGAACAACAATCTCATTTTTCATTTCCTTTAAGATTCTTGGATGCCAACCGTCAGACCCTGGTGTTTTATTAACTTTGAGTTTATCTATACACCTTTTAATTTTTTCTTTTGTTATATTTACCGTAGTGAGTAAGTTTACCCTAGACTTTTCACAGGTTTCAGTTTGGAATTCACTTTGAGGTGTTTCGTTTACGAATATCGAGCTAAAATATTTTTTTAAGATATTACACATACCTTCATTGGAATATTCAAGTTGACCGTCAGCAGATAATAGTGGACCAATGTGATTCCTAACAACCTTTTTATCTATAATGTAACTATAGTATTCTTTGGGATTCTCTTCGGATTTATCAGCGATATTCATTTCGTATTGTCGTTTTCTTTTTCTTATTGTCTTTTCTAAATCTCTCTGTATTGATACATAACTTTCATAGTCATTAGATGCACCCGAGCACTTATATTTCTTATAAGCCTGTCTCTTTTTAGCAATACTTTTTTCGGTTTCTTTGTCAAGCCACTTTGGGCGAGCCTGATTTGGGGGACGTCTGTCCTTAAAAGGAATGTAAGTTTGAATCATCTTAGTGAGCGTATTTTGAAATATTTCCCACATCTGATCTACAGGTCTTTCGTTTAATTTTGCCTCCCAATCTGTAACCTGAAGCTCCTGACGTAGTCCTATGAACTGAGCTATACTGAAATCGGGTATTTTAGAAACACAAGTATCTATTCTAAAATTGTTTAGGAGTTTGAATCTAACTAAGTTGTGATTGCTATTTGCAACAGATTCACCGACTTCTACATCAGTTACCATGCTTTCGCGGCTAGTGATCAATAGATCGAGTAAGATTCCATATCTTGTGGGCTCTTTTACATGCTGAATTAAGTAATTGTAGTCTTCCCACCCATATATATACATATTCGTAAAAGTGAACAGTAATTCTTCTTTTATAAATACATACATACATATACCAAAGGCTTTTTCCTCCTGGATAATAGATCATCCCTGCATCTTGTCCGCTCCCCTGGGTCAGAAGCAGTGCCGCAAGACACAGCACATCCACAGCAAGGCCGCTTCATTAATTCGGTGACCCCCCCTCTCCGTCCCCTCATGCAGAAAAAGAGAAGACGGGGAGAAATCCCTTCGGGCTGCGTCAATTTATTTCTCATACTCCCTCATCCCCCATCCACTCTCCCTCATGCATCACAACATCATCCATACACAACCATTCTCCATTCACCTCTATCTTCTGTCCTCTCCCGTCCTTCCTCAACAGACATTACCCTATTTCCCAATGCCCCTTTTACCCCATCCATCCATCTCATCCTAGGTCGACCCCTCATGTTCACTCCCACATTTGCCTTCCACATCTCTTTTACTAATCTATCTTCACTCATTCTTTCTATATGTCCAAACCATCTTAATACTCTTTCATCAACCCTATCTCACAATTCCCTTTCCACCCCTATTCTCCTCCTCACCCCCTCATTTCTCACTCTATCTAGCCTAGTTACCTCTATCATACTTCTCAGACACCTCATCTCAAACACATTCAAACTCCTCTCTTTCTCTCTTATGTTCCATGTTTCTGCCCCATACAGTGCTGTCGACACAATCACTCCTTCATACAATCTTTTAGCATCCATTCCCAAATGTCTATTTCTCATTACACTTTTTTAATCCACCAAGGCATTTACTCGCTTCTCTCAATCTGCATTCTACCTCCACCCCCACTCTTCCCTTTTCTGCCACATTCGCACCCAAGTATCTAAAACTATCCACTTCCTCCAGTCTCTCCCTTAATACTCACTTTCAGCCTGCTGGCACTCTCTCCCCTTGTACATCTCATCACCTTACTTTTACCCACATTTATCTTCAACTTCCTTCTTTCACACACCTTCCCAAACTCTGTCACTAACTTCCTCAATCCCTCCTCCGACCCTACTACAAGCGCAGTTTCGTTAGCAAACAACTGAATTATCTCCCACTTTTCTCTATTTTCTTTAACCATCTCTAATCACCGACCCACCACCCTTGCATGCACCTCTCACACCGCCCCATCCATGTATAAATTGAACAGCCAGGGCAACATAACACATCCCTGACAAAGTCCCACCTTTACCTCAAACCACTCACTCTCTCCATTTCTAACCAACCTCTACTACTCTCGTAAAAACTCTTAACTGCTCTTAACAGCGTTCCTCCTATTCCATATATCTGCAAAACCTCCCACAGTGCCTTCCTGTCTACCCAACCACAAGCCTTTTCCAGGTCCATAAAAGCCCCCAAAAACATCCTTACATTTCCCTATAGCTTTCTCACATATCTGTCTTACCACAAAAATCTGATCTACACAACCCCTACCTGTCCTAAACCCACACTTTTCCTCACCAATTACTATTACTCCCTCTGTTCCTCTCCTAATCCTCAATCAAGACCTTCCCATAAGCCCTCCCATCTACACTTAACAAGCTGATCCCTCTGAAACTACTACACTCACACTTGTCCGCCCCCCCCTTTCCCTTGTAAAGTGAAACTATACAGGCGCTCCTCCAGTCCTCTGGCACTCTACCCTCTCTTAAACAAACATTAAATAACCTCACCAGCCAGTCCACCATCACTTTACCTCATTTCTTCAGACATTCTGCATGGCATCCATCCAACCCAGGTGCCTTACCTGCTCTCATCATCTTAACAGCTGCTTTCACTTCGTTTTTCCTTATTTCTACTGTATTTACTCACTCATCAGGGTCGTTTTCTTAGCGCTTCCCACTGCAACTACCTTTCCCTCCCTATCCTCCTTCACATTTAGCAACTCCCTAAAATACTCTGCCCACCGTCCTCTCACTGCCTTCTCTTCCATTATCATCTCTCCATCTGCACCTTTTACCTTTTCGTCTCTACTTGATTCGCCTCCTCTTCCCCTTTTAATTTCTTTCCAAAATATTTTTTTATTACTTTCAAAATTTTCTGTCATACTCTTTCCCCATTTTACATATGCTCTCCTCTTTGCCTCCTTTAGCTTTTGCTTTACTTCTCTTCTCTTTACTTTGTACCTCTCATATGATTCCCTCGTCCTATTTTGTAACCAATCTACGAAAGCCTGCTTCTTCTCTTTTACACCCTTCTTTGCTTCATCATCCCACCACTCACTACACTTCCTTCTATTTCCTCCTGTCCTCCTTGTTCCACACACCATCTTTGCAGATCTTATGACTCCCTCCTTGAACCATTCCCATTCCTCCTCCACTCCTAGTTCTACTCTATCTTTCACTCCCTCCCACTCCTCCTTCAGCTTCTTCTTATACTCCTTCTCCTTTTCTCTCTCATTTAAGCAGTTCACTCAAAGCACCTCCCTACCTTCTGTCTTTTCCCTCTTTCTCCACTTATTCTCCACTCTCAACTTACCTTCCACCAGAAAATGACCTGATATTCCCCCACTCTCTCACCTTAGAACATGTACATCCTTAACTCTCCCTACTATTCTCCTGGTTACCACTATATAGTCCATTAACGCTCTATCTACCACTCTTCCATCCACCACCCTCTCCCATGTGTACTTATGCTTGACTTTCTTCCTAAACACTATATTTGCTATCATCAACTCTCTTTCGAGATACATCTCCACCATCAACTCTCCACTACGATTTTTTCCTGGAACTCTATACTTCCCAATCACCCCGTCTATTTCTTCATTTCCTACCCAAGCATTAAGGTCTACCAATACTACTACATTGACATTGCTCCTTAAACCCTCTATGCACTCATGTAAATCCATCCAAAAAGTCTCCCTTTCCCATACGCCCTTCTCATTACCAAGCCCATATGCACTTACAAAAACCCACATCTCCCTTCCCAGCTTCACCTTCATCCACTTTAACTTTGAAGAAATCTCCTTCCACTCCACTACACGTTTACTTATCTCTTCACTTACCAGTATAGCCACCCCTTCTCTCCCTCGTCCCCTCCTCACTCCTGAGAACCTCCCAACTACACTCCTAAACTCACACTCGCCCCTCCCTTTCAACTTAGTTTCACTCAATGCCAACACATCCATCTTTCTTCTCACAAACATACTGCCTATCTCTTCCCTTTTACTCTCATCTGTACCACATCCACGCACATTAAAAGACCCAAACCTTAGGGTACTGGTTGGAAAACTCCTAGACCCTCTTATGCCTTTACATTTTTTTTAGGAATGTCCCCTGTGGGGCTACAGGTAGCAGGATTCCTAGTCCTAACCCCCGTCCCGTTTCTTGTCGCCTCTTACGACTCAAGTGGGAAAACTTGGTAACAGCATTATTTTCCCCCACCAGAGGGTGGGCAAAAACAGGAAATGAATATTAAGAGAAATGGCACAGGGTAGTAACAAGGGGTTGGGAGACAGCATAACTGAGGGACAGTCGCAGTATAATAAAAGTGTCATCATTTCTCTATGAACAGAGTCTTCCTCTATCACAGTTTGGGCTAGAATCAACTTCTTGTTGATAGACTCGAGTTTTCTAATCAAAGATCTCGGTTCATCGGGGAGGCGGAATAAAATGCTACCGTACGACGTCTTAAAGCATTTTCAAGTACAAGATACATTTGGAACAAAGCTGTTACAAGTTAAATACAAACTAAAGTAGTAATTGGGAGAGGTTACAATAAATTTGGGGGAGATTTTGTCCGTGGGTGGACTCAGTGGGAATCTGTCCCTTGTTCTTCTGGTGTTGCTTGTAGTGTGGGCCTAATGTCCGGGGGCTGACTTGGTGATATTCTGTCCGTTCTTCTTTTGGAGTTGTATGTGGTGGTGACCGAGTGTCCATGTAGAGTAGCCAGAGCCAGTGAAGTAATTCCATTTTGTATATTCATGGTGGGGGCTTTCTCCTTAATATAAAGGGCTTCTAGAATCTCCAACCGGTGGCTGTCATTGGCAGAGTCGAGGATCTGAGTGTTGTCGACTAAGATCTGCCTGGACAAAAGGGTAGAGTGTGTATCTGAAAAATGTTTCTTTTGGGGCTCCGTTTATGTATGTATGTATGTATGTATGTATATATATATATATATATATATATATATATATATATATATATATATATATATATATATATACAGTATATGCATTTAACGAAAATCTACAATATCACAGCGATTCACTTCTCAACAGTTGAAAGGAACACATGCTAGGAATGATTTCTGCAGCCTATCATGAGTGTATATAACCGTGAGTTATCATGCTCTGCTTCGCGTTCTATTTCGAAACTGTTTGTTGTGCGTCGGGGTGATGCTACTTGCAAAGGCTACTGGCTGATGTTTTCCAATTGTAATGAACAGGAGACCACCGATTTGGTGATAGGGAACACCGCTTCAGTGTGGAAACTACATTATTTTCGGAGGGATTTTGTTATCTGGATTAAAACGACATGAGTATATTAGTTCCACTGCATAACATTTCATTATTACATTACCCATGAATTGTGCAATGTGGAGACCACCGATGGAAACCTGTGTGTGATTGTCGTGTGAGATGGATGTCGTAGAGAATCCTCTCCCCACTATTCTATCGTTCTCAAATATCAACATTCTCATCTCCGTTGGCAGGTGTAACCCTGCTGGGTTGGTATTCGGGTTTTAGACCGATATCAAGAACTCTATCAACTATGTTTTTTCTGCGATTCTTTACTTTTTTATATACTAAATGCCACGTCACACTCCGCTTTTTATTTGAGTCAGGATGGTCTTGCGCGGGGGTGAAAGATGCGAACAGTTTACCTGTCCTGTGTTCAAACGGTGACTCTGCCGTGGGTGAATGACGCATGCTACTCAGTTCATCCCTGGAATTTCTGTCTCAGTACAGGTAATGTTTCACTTGCCACAGGCACACATTATCCTTGTTCAGTTCTATCAATTGAATAGCGTCCTCACGACGCCAATAGAGCTGCGACTTCTGTGACGTGATGGGTGGGACGGTTTCTGGGTCTTCTGTTGCGCCTCAACAATCCACCACTGCTGGGAGGACAGTGGCTCGAGTCTAGGGCCCAGTGCGCGTCAATTTGAGTGTGTTGAGGATTCAGATTATTTACCAGGTAATTTGTATCTCGTATGATTATGTGGTATAGACGAGTCTTTCCAACGGTCACTGGGAACGAATGGGTGGTTTGAGGTGAACAATAACTTCTGGTAGGGGCAGGTTCTGGTAGTGGTGGTTTGAGGTGAACGATAACTTCTGGGAGGGGGCAGATTCTGGTAGTTACTTCTGGTAGGAGAAGCTTCTGATAGTCAGGAACAAATAGATATTTGATGATGTTTCTTAAATAGAGAAACAACAGAAGAGTCACGTCCCTCGTAGTTAAGCAGCAATCTGGATAGTGTCCGATGAATTCGGATAACAAATGTTTGAAAATTTCGTTTTTTGTAGACGGGCCGTAGTTAAGGTCTGAAGGACTTGTTTAGCGGAGTTGTCGTAAATCGACGATGTAGAGAAATTCTATGTAGATTCAGGTGGGCCCTGGGCTTCAGCTTCTTTTCTTCTTCTCTTTCTGCTATATTCTGGAGCTGTCTCTCTGTAGTCTCTCTGCTTCCTTTCTCTAATGACTACGTTACCAGCAACCTCTCGGTTGATCAAGAATCCTACTCCACTAGATCTTTCTTTGTTCTTACCTCTATAGTAGAACAGGTGGTGACCATCTTGTAATTGTATCGGCTTTTCTTCCGCTCTTCGGACTTCGCTCAGTCCTACGATGTCCCACTTGATGTTGTCTAGTTCTTCCATTAAACTCTCCAACCTGTGATCTTCTGAGAGACTTCTTACGTTGTAAGTCTAGATCTTAATTTTCTTCATGTTGTTTAATGTACAAGACTTGGATCTACTTAGTGCTTACTCACATTCGGTGGCACACTGCCCGTAAGCACACGAGGCAATGCGGTTGGACCTTTAGGAGACGATGATCTCACAGGAACGCCCGGTTTTGTTTTGATTGTGCTGTTCATATTGGCTATGAAGGGGGGTTGGCAGTAATTTCACCTCCGTGCCAACTGGTTACTGGTGAGATATTTCTCTATTGTCACCTTATTCATTATATTCGCTGAAGCCCTATATCCATAGGGTGCCCAGTGGTCCACGCTGGCATTATGACGGTACCCCATATATCTATGAGGAGTTTCCCTGTTCGCCATCAGACATGCCAGTTTGCAGTGGGTCCTGCGACTGTGCGTGTAAGCTGCTCTTTGTCTGATCTTTCTTACAAAACCTGTTCGATATGGGTAACCCTGCAGAGATTGTCTCTCTATCGACATAGCTTTTGTAGTCATTAAGATTCTGAAGCCTATCCACCACGTCAAGGTGTCAACATATATATATATATATATATATATATATATATATATATATATATATATATATATATATATATTTCATATAATATATATACATATGTATGTATATATATATATATATATATACATATATATGTATATATATATATATAATTCATATATATACAGTATATATATATATATATATATATATATATATATATATAAACACAGACACACACACACACACACACATATATATATATATATATATATATATACATACATATATATATGTATACATATATATATATATATACATACATATATATATATGTATATATATATGTATGTATGCAAGTTGTCTACTTTGCACAAGTCAACATACCATTGTTCTTATTAGCAATTATATATATATGTATACTGTATATATATATATACATATATATGTATGTATATACATATATATGTATATATATATGTATATATATACATATATATGTATGTATATACATATATATGTATATATATATGTATATATATATGTGTACATATATACATATATATAAATATATATATATATATGTATATATATATATATATATATATATAAAGTATATATATATATATATATATATATATATATATATATATATATATATATATATATATATATATATATATATATATGCATGTGGTCTACTTTGCACAAGTGAACATACCCGTGTTTTTATTAGCATTTATATATATATATATATATATATATATATACATATATATACATATACATATATATATATATATATATATGTATATATATATATAATATGCAAAATCATTGAAGACTTAACACGTCTGATGATAAAATTATACAAAAAGACCTATCGTCTCAGAGTTTCTTTTCTCTTTTGGTACTTTTACATACTCTGTTTCAGTCCATATTGTGATTTAGATTGTCGGTATTTAAGCATACCTTCAGTTTTAAATAACTTTCTTTTATAAACATCATTTTACTTTTAACCATAGTCTTTTGGTAACCAGGAGGCCCCCAACTTTTTCTTTCAGTTATGAACTACCGAGTTTTATGCTTCACCTCTGCAAGAAATTTCGCCTTTTGTGTACCACTCGCCCGACCGACTGACCATCAGCATCGGCACCAAAAGGAGATGTGACAAGCGGAGTCACACCTGCTCGCCCTCGATACCACGGAATGACTCACTTGGGGAATAATGTTTAACGACGGAGCTCTATGCTGGAGGAAAGCCTGCAGAAGCCCTCAGGCTCAGGCGTGGCGGAGACTCTCGCCTAAGGTCTCCCGCCAACAAGAGCCCGAAGACAGGAACCTCGATCGGCCGGGGGTTCCCCTCTGGAGGCAATTGCCCCCCCGGCCAACCCCACCAAGAAGCCTAAGCCCAGACCTGGAGTGGACAAGGGTTACCAGAACCCCACAGTCCCAACAAGAAGCTCCAGCGCCTCGTAAGGAGTGGAGAACTCCTCCGGTTTGGTATCGCACCAGGAGCGATATCAGCAACTGGAGGCAGTGATGACCAAAGACCACAAGAGCTTTCCTTCAAGTCTCCTGTCGACAAAATGAGAACAGATTTTTGAAAAAAAATAAAATAAAAATTATATACAAAGAATATATAAATCAGAAAAGTGTAATGAAAAGATAAAGAAAAGAAAAACGAAAAACGAGAGAGAAAAGAAGCCCTTAGAATAAAAGAAACCAAGGAAACAAAGTACAAAAACAGAAAAAATGAAAAATACATTACTTTAGCCCAGAATAGTACTTTTTCTTTTAAGTCCAAAATCGACGAATTGCAAAGCCCAAAATGCAATCAATTTTTTTAGCCCAAAATTAGGATTAAAATCCTCCTTGGAACCACGAGGTTCCCCCCAGCTGAATAAAGTTGCTTGGCGACGACAATCCCAAAGGATTAACTCACTCACCATCCCTCATATATATTCATCTGAATATTAGGTAAATATGATTAGGTACAAACACACACACACATACACTCTCTCTCTCTCTCTCTCTCTCTCTCTCTCTCTCTCTATCTATCTATCTATCTCTCTCTCTATCTATCTATCTATCTATCTATCTATCTATCTATCTATCTCTCTATCTCTCTCTCTATCTCTCTCTCTCTCTCTCTCTCTCTCTCTCTCTCTCTCTCTCTCTCTCTCTCTCTCTCTCTCTCTCTCTCTCTCTCTCTCTCTCTCTCTCTCTCTCTCTCTCTCTCTCTCTCTCTCTCTCTCTCTCTCTCTCTCTCTCTCTCTCTCTCTCTCTCTCCTCTCTCTCTCTTCTCTTTGTCATCACAGGTAATTGAAAGATGAAATCTCTCTTTTGAGGGCGGTCCCGTTGTAAGAGTTGATCTTTGGGAAGCTCCCAAGAAGCGAGGTGATGGCCTCCGAGCGACGACGGCGTTAGATAATATTGAATGACAAAGTTCTCAAGGTGACTCTTATATTTTCTCTCTCTCTCTCTCTCTCTCTCTCTCCTTCCATTCATGATTCGCTCTCTCCCTACTTTCTTCCGTCCTTCTTTTCTTCCTTCCTTTCCTTTTTTCTTTCTTTGATTTTTTATCTTCCTTCCCTCCCTTCCTTCTCTCCTTCTTGTCCCCCTCTCCTCTGTACGTGTGTGTGTGAGTGTGTGTGTGTGTGTGTGTGTGTGTGTGTGTGTGTGTGTGTGTGTGTGTGTGTGTGTGTGCGTGCGTGTGTGTGTGTGTGTGTGTGTGTGTGTGTGTGTGTGTGTGTGTGTGTGTGTGTGTGTGTGTGTGTGTGTGTGTGTGTGTGTGTGTGTGTGTGTGTGTGTGTGTGTGTGTGTGTGTGTGTGTGTGTGTGTGTGTGTGTGTGTGTGTGTGTGAGAGAGAGAGAGAGAGAGAGAGAGAGAGAGAGAGAGAGAGAGAGAGAGAGAGAGAGAAAGAGGAGAATGTGTGTGTTTATGTGTGCGTATGTCCGTGTCTGGGGCATTTTTCGACTACTCATATATATTCATCTGTATCATATATATGTTATGTTACAAGATTCAACCCTTATTAGATTGTCCATCCAATAGTTATATTTATTTGATTTACCTCGAAGGTGTGTGGGGCGTACAACTTGGCTCCACTTCCAGGTACTATGTGCATTAGCAAATACATTTCTTTTATCTCGAGTATTTACGACAGCGATGAAGAAACGATGAGGTCGTAATAAGGGTCAATCACGTCGTAAGTCTGTGACCTGGAGACGGAGGGAAGTCTCTTTCGCACATCTCCAATGAAGACGTCTGTCACGTATAAGTGGAGGATATTGTACATTTGGTACTCATCCCGAGTATCCTGTTTGCGTCGAATGCAAATGGAAACAGGTCCTGGAGGCTCCGCTCTCGCATAGGTTTTGTGCGAAAGTTGAGGGAAGTTCAGCTCATCCGTGTTATTTTCTCAATGAGTAGGAGGAGGAGGAGGAGGAGAGCATGACAATTCCTCATCGAGTCTTTGCGTATTAATCAATCAGCCATTTCGAGTCCACTGCAGAACAAAGGCCTCCCTCGTGCCATTTGTATACAGGTACATGAATTCTAATCCAAAGTTAATAAAAGGTTCGTGTCCCTTTCCTCGACTATGTGTAATACTTTAGAAATACACGACGTAGACTCTCCATGAGTACGTTCACCTGCAACTGTCGCTCCAGGCTCCGGCCTGAGTCTTTATACGGAGAAAATGTTTGGTCAGCTTCCGAAGAGGGAAGTTAACAGTTTTACAAATATCTATGCTTTTCTATGTTACAAATTGAGATTTTATCATACAAAGAATATTATAATACAACTAGGAATGTTGTGTGTTTATTTCTTGTGATTTAATTTGAGTTCAAGTTTATTTGGGGATGTGGTGTAAATGCGCGCTTGGAAATACATTCTTGGCTATTTAGCCATTATCAAGCACTGGTCATGTGGTGTGTGGTCGCTTAAGTGCGTGGATGCATGTTTGTTCGTATGTGTGTTATGATGTAGTTTTCCTTGGGTGATGTTACTATATGTAAGGTACCATTCCATGACTTGCAAGACTACGCTAACCTCTGCCACGTCACTCCTGACAAGAATGGGAAGCCATTGCAATGGAAGGGATGAAGAAAAAAAGACTTCTGTTGACGTCTGTGTCGGTCGTCCTAGTCACCGTTCTTTTATACTAAGCGAATGGGAGCCAATGTTTCAAACACGGCAAAACGTATCCAAACTAGATAGTTTGAAGATCCTCAGCCAACGGAAAAATAGAGCGAACTTTTCCCGCCAAATCAGGAACGTTTCCGCTTCTTTTTACCTACGATCATAGGTAAAGGGCGCGTTCTAACAGATTGGTATTGCGCAATGATTAAACTGATCAAGTATGTGTAATATATATATATATATATATGTGTGTGTGTGTGTGTGTGTGTGTGTGTGTGTGTGTGTGTGTGTGTGTGTGTGTGTGTACATAATAAATTTTGAAAACATATATTCGTGCAAGGCGTGCCTTAAAATTACAAACAGGAGACTTTATTCACACAAGGACGTGACCCAGCACAACCACAGGATTCTGCTCACGTCAAGGACGTGACACCTATGAAGACTTCAGGCACTCATTGGCAGAGCTAAGGTGGGTCTCCTCTCACTCCAGGACCAAACAGTTCATCTAAACTAGTTTTTAGGATGATCTCAGGTAGAGAGTTTCTGGCGTAACCTGGAGTTGGTGACTGATCAGATATGCTGGCAATCCATTTGTCTAGACGAGACATGAATGTGTCAGTGGTGATTTCGGTTAAGTCTCGTGTCTTTCTTATAGGAGGGAGCTGAATAATCGTACTCCCGGCGAAATTAAAGCTGTAGTGTAGAAGAGTTTTTGTCCTCTGGGACGAGACCTCTGTGCCTAGAACTAGAAGCAGTCATCCCCTCCTTGGATTCACATTCACCACTATAGTCTTTGCGCTCCAAGAAGTCCTTTCAGAGTGTGGCATTCGTCGTAATTTACTGCTAGCCATTCTGTCAAACCAACCTTAGTATCTGCCTCTCTCTTAATTTCCATCTATGTGCTATTTGGTTTTTTACATTCTGTATATAGTAAAGGAAGCTGTATAGTACGATGAGTATAACTCTTTAGGATTATAACAATGATTTGAATCAATTCTGTGATACGTGGCAACAGCGCTTTTTCCCCATGTTGCCACACTGAGGTGTCACAGGTGAAGCAGGTGGGATGAGGTGGGTAGTAATCGTTGCTATAATCCTTTAAAAAAAAAAAAAAAAAAATATGCTACTCATTGTACTGTAAGCTTCCTTTACTATAAACTGAATATGAAAAAATCAAGTAGCACGTACATAGGAAATAAGAGAGAGGCATTTTTTTATTTTTTTATTTAACTTATTACGCATTAGCGTCATACAGTGGGGGAGGTTTTCATAATGAATGTAGGAAGGCAACTGGTATGCACATGCTTACACACGTACACATACACTTATATACACATACAAATACATGGGTTGCAGGTAACATATACGACACTGGGTATTGTACATTCATTCAAAGGGGAATAAGACTGAGATGTCACGCAGGGCATCAGGTATTATGAGAACCCACCAAAGCGGGGGTAACGGACAAGTATTTCATCTAATCTATTTTGAGATAGGAGATGACGACAGATTGCATCTAATGGTAGTCCCTGGGGTATTAGATGTTTTACAGTGGGGCACGCTAGGCAGTAGTGCTCGATGGTGTTGGCTAGTGGAGCGTGGCATAGGCGACATTCTGCGAATACAGGCTCGCCCTCCACCCGGCGACCTGCCACGGTGGACGGTAGCCTAGTCGCAGTCGGGCTGAGACAACATTGTGGCGACGAACCATAAGTCCCTTGCGGCGGTACTTGTATTTGTGGCGGCATACGGATTCGTAGTGGGTGATGGTGACACTGAAGGGTCTCTCGGTGTCCCGTCGACGTTGCTCAGGCAGAAGTGCAGCGGAGCGGACCCTGTTGAGGTAACATAGCAGGGAGAGAGGTCGTCCATCACCACGACGGGGGAGTCGGCAGGCTTCTTTTGCTAGGCGGTCTACTTTGGTGTTGTGGTGCAAACCTACATGAGATGGAATCCAAATAAATTCAATGCAGAGATTACGGATAGTTAGTAGGGATAGAAAGGAAAGGATTTGTTGTACAACAGAATGGTGAGTGGGATGAATAGCGGTGAGGGATTGCAGTGCAGGCTTAGAGTCACATATAATGACAGCATTCACTCCTCTTTGGCAAACGAGACTGATAGCATCTAAGATGGCGTATAGTTCACACAATGTGGAGCTGGAGTGATCTCTGAGTCGACGGCCGACCCCGCCCTCAGGAGGCGGCGGTAGGTCAGGTGAGTAGACTGCTCCTCCAGCTGCACCATCCGATTGTAGTGACCCGTCAGTGTAGAGGCGATGCGGAGCAGTGATGGAGGATGTTACCTGGGTAACATGTTCCAAGGCTAGCTGTAGTTGTAGAAGAGGTGGGTCACATTTTGCTGTAGGAGTGAAGCTAACCACAGGCGATGGTAGCGTCCACGGGGGAGGGCCTGGGGGTATGTCAGCTACTGGTACTTGTAAATCTAGGCTGCGAATGAAGGAGGAGATAGACTTTATAAGACGGCGACCGGGGGGCATGAGGCGGGGGACGGGCGGAGCGGGGCCGAGAGAATCTCTGACCAGTGCTGTGAAGTGCGGTGAGATGTGGGGAAAGTGTATACACTTAACTGTGAGGCAGGTGACATTAGAATAAATCCTCTCAACTAGGGATGGAAGCCGTAATTCCCGTTGCATGTTGACAATTCTGGTAGTCATTGGGCAACCGAGAATGATTCTCATGGCTTTATTCTGAAAAATCTCCAGTGGCTCTAAAGCATATCGAGGAAGTTGAATTAAGGCAGGGGAGAGGTAATCAACAACAGAGCGAATAAAAGTAATATAGACAGTTCTGGCCACGGGGATGGAGATACCGGAAGAGTTGTTGGTGAGCCACTGGAGAGGCCGGAGCCGACGTTGTAGACGATCTAGCAATTCACGAATTACGGTATGGGATTGACGACGGGCAGAAAGAGTTTCCGAGATTCGTACTGGTGCACCAAGGTAGCAGTACTGGGAGCTTAGTGGGATGATGCAGTCTCCAATCATGAACTCTGGCAGCGTGGCAGGAGGGCGGTAGGAGAAAATTCTGCTCTTCTGTGGGGAAGCAACAAGGCCACAGTTAGCAGAAGCTTGGGAGAGAGAAGTAAGAAAGAGTTGTAGGTGTGTTGGGGAGGTAGTGTGAATACATAGGTCATCTGCATAGCATGTAATTGTGACCTCAGGAATAGTGGGCAAAGACGTGAGGAGACGATGCATAAGTATATTAAAGAGAAATGGACTTAGTACCCCTCCTTGAGGAGTGCCGAGATGAAAATCCCGTGAGGAGCTGTAGGCACCGCTAAAGAAGACACGGGAGGTTCGGTTACTGAGGTAGCCCTTAATCCATCGTAGTAATTTACCCTTAATTCCAAAGTCAATTAATTGATCTAAAATAACGCCTCGGTTTGCTATATCAAATGCACTTTTTAGATCTATAAATGCCACAACACTGTCACGGGAGAGGCGAGAATATAAGTCGACGAGGCAGTGATGGGTGCTGCGTTGGGGTAGAAAGCCGAAGAGACGTGGAGAAAGGCGATCTTGTAGTTGGTACATCAGTCGGGTGAGCAAGATTCTTTCCATTACTTTGCAGAAGCAGGATGTAAGGGAGATGGGCCTGAAATTTGCTGTACCGGGCTTGGGTATGGGGATTATTGTACTCGTGGTCCAGGCATGTGGGATATATCCATCTCGTAGACACATATTGTAGAGGCGAAGGAGGGGGTTACCGGGTACACGGTGCAGTAATCGTAGCACATTGTAGGTAATGCCATCATCCCCAGGGGACGTGGCTTTACCTCTCAAGAGAGCACGTCGTAGTTCATCTTCAGTGATTGGCATATTTTCTTCATCATCCTCTTGCAGCAGAGCATGTACTAAGCGGAGTCCACGAGCAAAAGCACCGGAGGAGAGGGCATCCTGGACGGGGGTAGGTAGGTTGGCAGGGTTGGACTGGTTTGACCACGTGACGATGAGCTGTTCGGCAAATACGGTGGGGGAATGATGACGGGCAGTAGCAGGAGTCTTCTTAATTACCCTGCGAATAAGGTGCCACATGGAGGCTACACTAGTTTGGTGATTAATTCTGTCCGTGAATCTCTTCCAGGAGTCAGTACTTACACATTCTAGGAGGGTTGTCAAATCGTCTCTGGATTGCTGGTAACGATGAAGTAGTTCAGGAGATGGGTTAGTTTGGAACATGAGTCCAACGCGCTCCGCTTCTTTCTGTGCGTCCTGAAGTCGGGTGTCTAGGTACCACGAGTGAGGAGGAGGGCGACGTTGGAGGTGGGGTCGTGATACGTAAAGCCTGTAAAAGTCGTGGGTGGCGGAGACAAGGCTATTGTATAACTGGTCGGGGGAGGAACAGTCTAAGGTAGGTAGTATGCAGGTCATGTATGAAATGTACGTCGGGCAGTATTTGGGGGGTATGGTGAGGCGTAGGCGTGTGATAGGGGGTGTAGGTATCGTAGGAAGAGAATAGTGGAAGAGAAGAGCAATATGGTCTGAGAATAATGCAGGTACTGAGGAGCACTGGATGCGGGATGATACCAAGCCAGATGTGAGGACGTGGTCCAGGGTGCCTCCCCGGGAGTGTGTGGCGCCACCTGTGTCCCAGCGGGTCAGATGATGTTGTCGGATGAAGGATAGTAGGTGAACACCAGGGCGGTTAGTGGTGCCAGGACGATCTCCCAATGCAGGATGTCGAGCATTGAAATCCCCTGCGTATATTATACCTTTGATCGTAGGTGGTGGAAGAGTGGTTGGACGAAGACGTGCGGGAGCAGAGTAGATATTGCAGAGCTGTAGGATTCCGCCCCCAATTTCTATCTCGAAGAGTTGGAATGTTACGTCAGGGTCTGTAGAGGAGCGCAGAAGACGGTGTATCAGTGTATTGTGTATGTATGTTAGAAGACCGTTTCGTATCGTATGAATATAGGGGATATATCCGGGAAGGGAGGGTGCCTGTGGTGCAGTGTTGGGCCGGTTTGGAAACGCCTCCTGTAGAAAAATGACACAAGGGTGATGTGTCTGTACATATGCCTTCAATTGTGTGTACTTTTTGTGGTTGGTGATACCATTGATGTTCCATGAAAGGAGGTCTAGGTGAATGTTAGTTACGAACGTTGCGTTTGCTAGTAGGAGACCGGAGTGTGGAGGTGGATGGACGATTCGAGGAAGACTGGCTAGTACTGGGTTGTAACTTACAGAGTTTGTCGAGACGAGTTGCAATGGATTCCATTCTCTCGGCAAGCATGGAGATGGAGGAGACGAGGGTTTGTTGGGATTCCGCCAGTGTGGAGAGTCTGGTGGCAGTAGTAGTTTGGGCTGAGACAAGGCTGTCAATCCTGGTGTCAATGGAGGCGAAGCGGTCCTCGAGTGCTGCACATCGCGCCTGAAGGGCTGCAACGGCCTTACGGAGGGCAGCGTCTTGCTGAGGGGGGGTGGGAGCAGAGAGGACAGTCCGGGCGGAAGGAGGTGGTGGGGCTGAGGTGGGGCCATTGGTCTGGGTCTGGCGCCGAGTACAGCCGTGCCAGACGTTGACACCTGGCTGTAGACATCGGGGGCACTTCCATTGTGATGGGTTCGGCTGTGGTGGAGGTTCAGAGGTGGAAGTAGTCGCAGATGGGGGCGGGGGCGCACTTCGGACGGGACATTCTCTGGATTCATGGGCGGCGGCACACCAGGCACACTTAGGGGAGGCGGAGCAGTACCTGGATATGTGACCGATACCCCAACACCTGTAGCACCAGGGTCGGTCGTCACGGAGTCTTTGGACTTGACACGGGGGGAGGAGAGGGAGGAAGTCAAAGGTAATGGTGTCGGGGGGTGTTTCGGGGAGGCTCCACACAATAACAATGCGGTTGATGGGGGTACCGTTCTGCATGAAGCGCCTGGCTGTGTGTACTCCTGGGAGCTGTAGGGCAAGCTTGTGATCCACGTCAACGGGATAGCGAGTGAGCAGGTATTGGGGGTACTTACGTGGTCTTTCGGGGGAGTCTTGAGGGAGAAGAGGCAGTGACATAAATTCATTTGTAGTAACTCGGTCCAGGATGTCTGTGCGTTGTCTTGATATGTAGATGAATCGAGAGGTGAGTGCAGCCATCTTAACCTCGGCCGTAATCCGTTGCAGGTGGAAAGTCTTGGTGATAGTTGACAGCCAGCGTTTTTTAACTTCTGTGTTTGGGTTCCCGCTAATGGCCAACTTAATATACTTGTCTCGGGGAGAAAATGCTGTATGGGGGGGTGTGGGTCGGGTGGGGGCAACGGGAGTAGCACTGTGATTAGGCAGGGTAGGGCGAATAGGAGCCTTATTCAATGAAGGAATGTGTAATCTCTTAAACAATTATTTTAGCTCGGTATTCGTAAACGAAACACCCAAGTGAATTCCAAACTGAAACCTGTGAAAAGTCTGGGGTAAACTTACTCACTACGGTAAATATAACAAAAGAAACAATTAAAAGGTGTATAGACAAACTCAAAGTTAATAAAACACCAGGGCCTGACGGTTGGCATCCAAGAATCTTAAAGGAAATGAAAAATGAGATTGTTGTTCCATTAGAAATTATTTTCAAGAAATCCATCATATCCGGAGATGTCCCAAGAGAATGGAAGCTAGCTAACGTTACTCCCATATTCAAAAAAGGTGACAAAAAGAAACCAAATAACTATAGGCCTATTAGTTTGACTTCGATCGTAGGAAAAATAATGGAAACTATCATCAGAGATGCTATCGAATATCATTTAGAAAGTAACCGTTTGATAAATGATAGCCAACATGGTTTCAGACGGAAACGTTCTTGCGTGACTAACTTACTCGAATTCTACAACACAGTTGTCTCGAATTATGACAAAAGAAACAATATAGATTTAATATATCTAGACTTTGCAAAAGCTTTTGATACCGTCCCACACGAAAGACTACTTACTAAATTAGCTTTGCATGGAATAAGTGGTAGCCTATTAGGTTGGACTAGTAATTGGTTGAAAGGTCGAAACAGAGAGTTGTTTTAAATGGAAAAACTTCTGGATGGAAAAGTGTTGCAAGTGGAGTTCCTCAGGGTTCCGTTCTTGGGCCACTTCTATTCATAGTATATATAAATGATATAGACCATGGACTAAAATCTACTGTTTCCAATTTTGCTGATGATACAAAACTGTGCGGAGTGGCAAATGATCACTCAAACCAATTAGATATTCAAGAAGATTTAGATAAATTACAGCAATGGTCTGAAAAGTGGCTAATGAAATTTAACACAAGTAAATGCAAGGTAATGCACATAGGTAAAAATAACAGCAAGTACGATTACAAGTTATTTGGAAATTCGTTAACAAAAGTGGATAGTGAAAAAGATCTCGGCGTAATTATCAGTAACGACCTCAAATCATCCAAGCAGTGTATTTCAGCCTCTGAGAAAGCAAATAAGATTCTGGGATTGATTGCGCGATCTTTTGATTTCAAAAGTCCATCACTCATTAACAAGCTATATAAATCGTTAGTTCGTCCATATTTGGAATATGCTGTTTCCGTATGGTCACCGAATCTCATTAAAGACATTGACAGACTGGAAAAAGTACAACGGCGAGCCACAAAACTGATTCCAAATATCAAAAATAAATCATACGAAAATCGACTTAAGCACATGAATCTGTTTCCCTAAAAAAGCGTAGACTCAGAGGTGACTTGATACAGGTCTTTAAGATTTTAAAGGGAATTGACAACATCAAAAGTGACAAAATTTTCACATTGAATGAGAATCAGACAAGAAACAATGGTCTCAAACTGTCCGGAAATAGATTCAATTTGGAAGTAGGTAGAAACAACTTTGCCAACCGTGTAGTTAATGAATGGAATAAACTTCCTGCACAGGTAGTGCAATGTAGTTCAGTTCGAAGCTTTAAGAATCATTTAGATAAATACCTAAGTAAGATGCTGTAATTATTATAACTTATGTTATATTATTTGTTTTTGTTTTGTTATAATTTGTCTGTCTGATTTTCATTTATTATTAGTTATATGTCAATTTATTATCATTTACTATTTACCTGTTTGTTTGTTATTCAACTATACCAATGCATTTATTTATGTATTTTAATTGTTATTTACATTGTTATAGTTTTAATTTATTATTAATATGATTTTTTTTTTTTTTTTTTTGTGCATCCGACCTAGATATGGATCAAAAGGTCTCCTGTCGGCATGCTTTGCCTTTGTAATCCTTTGTAATCCTTTATTACACTCACT
>NC_134796.1:32599124-32621624 GCF_046742065.1 Oratosquilla oratoria
GATAAAAGTGATGCTGGACTGTTGCCGGATGTAGCAGCACCAATACCCTTCTGTAATTACATTCAGTTGCTTCAGTGAGGTGAACTCATGTACGTTTGAAACCTGAATACAAACTGAATACAAATTGGCAACCGAGTACACTTGCGCCAAATCATGTTGGTCGTATTTATTTTTCCTTTTTAATCTCCATAATAATAGATCCGCTATGTCTATTTTTCACCCATTTCATCGTTTTAAGAATAGTCATTACATCAACTTTCTCTTTTTTTTTTTTTTTTTTCTTGTGTGAGTAAGGTCAGTTTGTTTCATCTATCCTTATACGTTGTTAGCCAAACTAGGAACCATTATTGTTGCTGTCCTTTGTATTTTATTTTTCTTATATATATATATATATATATATATATATATATTAATATATATATATATATATATATATACATATATATATATGTATATATATATATATATATATATATATATATATATATATATATATATATATATATTGAACATTTTTAGAAGCTCTGCCAAGGATTCGAACCCTGACCTGTGGGTTCGAATCCTTGGCAGAGCTTCTAAAAATGTTCAATTTGTCTTTAATATATATATATATATTATATATATATATATATGTATATATATATATATATATATATATATATATATCATATGGTAAATGGTTTTATGCAAATCAATTTTCACGTGCTTCTGTGAAATACTGCATATATTTATATATATATATATACATATATATATACATATATATATATATATACATATATATATATATATATATATACATATTGTTACGGGCGGGCTGGTTAGTGAAGAGACGTTACGTATAACGGATAAGTGCTTAAGAACCAGCTCACTTCTAGAAGCCACTGTAGGACTGAACTATCTGGTCAGGGCCTAGATAATTCGTAAGACTAGAAGTAAAGGTAACAAAGAAGATTCCAGGAAAGGAATATTAAACTAGCGATAAAACTAGTAAACGAAATTATTAATATGGAAAATATTTACAGGCAATCAACACAAAAGAGAATGGGCAGTAGGGTCAATGGGACCGTTACATGATTATAAGAATATGGAAATTATCGTTCAAATAAGAAACACAAGATACGTATACAATATGGTACTATCTAAGTACAAAGAGATCAGGAACATGCATCAAAATAAGTAATAAGTACAAATATAAGTAAAGTAATGCAATGTATATCAGACACGTAATGTAGGCAAAAAGGGTGATCACTTCACACCAATCGTCTCATGAGTCTAAACTTCCAGTTTTTATCAAGAGATAAGATATGCGAGAAAATGACGAGGAGTGAGCGATTTCCACCGCTTATATACCATTGGACCGGAAGCGGAATACTTCCGGGTGAGTGTTCGGGAGAGCGAAAGGAGGGGAGGAGGGTAAGTTAACACACGTCAACATGGGTAGTTTTAAGACCCTCGACTCGCTTGAACAATCTACTTATTTAGTAACTGTCAAATCTGTGCGCTCCGAACTATTCAGGATTTCGCTTGTCTGTTTGTTCTACAAAAGTGCGCACCTCTCTCCGCACGTAGGCAAGATTACATATAGTGGACGGGCGTTACTGCTTAACATTGTTACAATACATACATAGACAAGAAATATGAACATAGTTATGTAATACAAAGGAACACAATTCTATAACATAATTACACATATGACGTAATATCTAATATTACGTTACACCTCCACCGTTTGGGAAAGCTTTTCACTTTCTGTTGAAAAACTATGTTCTAGAAAGGACGTCGGCTAAAACATTAAAGACGCCTTTTATATGATGAATTGTTAGATTAAAGGGTTGGAGAAATAAACTCCAACGTGTAAGTCTCGGATTCTTGTTTTTCATAGTCTGTAGGAACTTTAAGGGGTTGTGATCCGAATATACTTGAATGGTAGTTGAGGAACCCAGGTAGACTTCGAAGTGGATAAGGGCCTGGACCAAAGCGAGCGTCTCCTTCTCAATTGTTGAGTAGTTCTTCTGCGCAGGGGACAGCTTCTTGCTGTAGTAGGCGATAGCGTGAAGAACTTCATTGTGTTCTTGCAAGAGGGCGGCACCGATACCGGTGTCGCTGACGTCGACTTGCAGAAGAAAGGGTCGTTGGAAATCGGGTGCCCTTAGAACTGGTGCGTTAGTGAGAAGGGACTTCAGGTTTTTGAAGGCCGTCTCACAGGTAGGTGTCCACACGAAGTCGTGGTCTTTTCTCAACAGGTCAGTCAATGGTTCTGCTACATCTGAAAAATTTGGACAAAAACGGCGATAATAGCCACTCATTCCAAGGAAACGACGTACCTCTCTACGATTAGTGGGTGTTGGTACATCATTGATGGCTTTTATCTTGGCGTCTATTGAAAACACTTGGGAATTTCCAACTTTAAATCCCAAATAGGGGACCTGTGTATGTCCGAAATCACATTTGGACAAATTGATGGTAAGGTTTGCTTGTTCTGCTCTATAAAAGAAATTATTTAGGTGTTCAATGTGTTCTGTCCAAGACTGACTAAATATTATCACATCATCTAGATAAGTTTTTACTCCTGGCAATCCTGCAACAAGATTACTTATCATTCTTTGGTAAGTGGCAGGGGCATTTTTAAGCCCAAATGGCATTGCTCTGAATTGGAACAATCCCTCTTCCGTAATGAAAGCGGTAACTTCTCTTGAGCGAGGGTGTACAGGGATTTGATAGTATCCCCTTAACATATCCAACTTGGATACATACTTGGCAGTTCCTAGACTGTCTATGATATCATCTATCCTAGGGATAGGAAAAGCATCGGCCTTAGTATGGGCATTGATTTTCCTGTAGTCAATACACAGGCGATAAGAATTGTCAGATTTAGGGACAAGAATGCAAGGAGATGCCCAAGGACTACTGGAGGGTTCAATTATTCCCTGTTGAAGCAGAGTGTTTATTTCTGCTTTTATGAACTCCTTCTTTTTTGGATTGACTCTGTAAGGGGCTTGTTTGATAGCTCTTGGCGAGTCTAGGATTATTTCATGTTCTATCAAAGAAGTGAATCTTGGGGAATCTAGAAATAATTTTGGAAAACTTCTTAAGAGAGAAAGAATGTCTTTACCTTGTTTCTCAGATAAGTGTCCTACTTTTATCTGAAGATTTTGTAGTATCTGAGAGTTTTCCAAGGAAATCTCAGGAGGATTAGGCAGGTTATCAGGAGGCTCTTCCGATTCTATTGTGGTAGAGCTGTAAATTGGAATTGGATCTCTGGAATGATAAGGTTTTAAGGTATTTATGTGACAGAGACGGGAACTCTTTCTTCTGTCTGGAGTTTTGATTATGTAGTTGAGATCACTGGCTCTGGACAAGACTTCATAGGGTCCTTTGTATTTAGCCTGCAATGGATCTCCTGGTATGGGAAGATAAAGTAACACTTGATCTCCTGGAGAGAAAGTTCTAAGTTTAGAATTTTTATCATACCGACCTTTCATTACCCGTTGAGCATTCGTCAAGTTCTCTCTTGCCAACTTCCAAGCTTCTAACAACTTCTCGGTGACCTGGGACACGTATTTCAAAGAAGGAATAGGTGGTTCTTCTTTCATCCATTGTTCATGAAGTATCTTTAGGGGACCACGGACTTCATGACCGAAGACTAATTCTGACGGGCTGAATCCAAGGCTTTCTTGAATTGTTGTTCGGGTGGCGAACAACAAAAAGGGGAGTCCGTCTTCCCAATTTCGAGTGTTCTCAGCACAGAAGATTCTTAACATTGTCTTGAGCGTTTGGTGAAAGCGCTCTAGAGCACCTTGTGATTGAGGATGATAGGCGGAGGAAGTTACATGATTTATACCTAGTGTTACAAGAGTTTCTCTAAACTTGTTGGAAAGAAAATTACTTCCTTGATCACTTTGAATGTTCTTAGGAAATCCTACCATAGTGAAATATTTCAACATTTCTCTGATTATGTTTTGAGCTTTAATATTTTTCAAAGGAATTGCTTCTGGAAAACGAGTGCTCATACACATGATTGTGAGAATGTACTGATTTCCTTTACTTGAAGGAGGTAAAGGTCCTACACAGTCAATAAGAACTTTTTTAAATGGCTCTTCCATTACAGGAATGGGATGGAGTGGAGCTTCTACAATTTTCTGGTTGGGCTTACCTACAAGTTGACATGTATGACATGTTTTACAATATTGGGCAACATCTTTGACAACCGTGGGCCAATGGAAATGTTGGGTTATGTTGAACAAGGTCTTTCTTACCCCTAAGTGACCTGCTAAGGGAGTATCATGAGCCAATCTTAGAACATTATTCCTGAAACCAAGAGGGAGGACTATTTGATTCCTTACTTGCCATGGCTGGTCAGCGGTTGCGGTGGATGCTCTCCATTTTCGCATTAGGACTCCGTTTTCTATATAGAAACCTCGTGACATATTTTCAACTTCTTCTGGAGAAGAAACAATCTCGTACAAATTTTTAAGAGAATGATCTGACTTCTGTTCTTTGATTAATTCTGCTCTAGATAGAGAAACTGGTGAAGAAGAAGATGGGTCAGTTTGGGAGAATAGGGATTCTAAATTATAGGTCTCCTCTTCAGATTTCTTGTACTGAGATCTGGTTACAGCACAAGCGGGAAACAACTGTAAGTTATCTGAAGGTTCTACTGAGGTCTTAGGGTTATTTGTTATTAAGGGAGAAATGACTTTGCTTCCAGCGATGTCATTGGCCAACAATAAGGATATTCCTACTATGGGAAGAGAGTCTACTACTGCTACTTTAACCATTCCGGTTGTTAAATCAGACCGCAAGAAAACATTATGTAATGGACATTTTACAATTCCTCCAACTCCTTCTATCAATATATCATAACCTGTATATGACTCACCCAGATTCTGCAAGACAGAATTTAAAATCAGACTTTGCTTTGCTCCTGTGTCTCGGAGTATGGAAATAGGATATTGTTGTGAACTACTACTATGAGATATAGTTCCTGTAGATACAAATGGTTTGAAACAAGGATCATGATCTGATGAGGGGGGTTCTACATTACTTGACAATACCGGCTTCTTTGGTAGTTTATCCTGAATAGAGGATTTTGAATCATCTGATTTTATATTACTTACAAGAGTTGGTGTCTTATTGGAGAATGAGGGTGTCAGTCTCTTTCTGCAATTAGAAATGTGATGGCCAACCTGTTTACAATATGAACAAGTTACAGGGGGATTAGTCTTAAACCTTTCCATTCTTTGCCAAGGTTGGTTTGGAGGATATTGATTGAAATCAGACCTGTAACTGAAATGTGATGGGCTAGACTGATTTTCAAAGCGTTTCTTTGGGGACCAAGGATCAGAGTATTTTGTTGAATCTGGAATATATGACTTTGACTTTTGGGATTCCATTTGTCTTGACTTAGGTTTATGATTTAGTGTGAACTCATCAGCCAATACAGCAGCTTTAGTTAAAGTTTCGGGAACATGATCATCTATAAAAATCCTAAGATCTGTCTCTAAGGTATTCTTAAACTGCTCCAATAAAATCAACTGTTTAAGTCTATCTAAGGTGTCCGTTTCACTAGCCAAACACCACCTATTGAATAACCTCTCTTGTTGAGCCGCATATTCTACGTATGTTAACTGAGGTGTCTTCCTATAATTACGGAATTTCTGTCTATAGGCCTCTGGTATTAGTTCATAAGCTTTTAAAATACAAGCTTTCATATTTTCATACTCGCTTTCTGCTTCTGAAAGAGAAGTATAAATTTGCTGAGCCTTACCCTTAAATTGTGTTTGAATGATTAATGGCCAATTTTCTTTAGGGATTTGTAACTGTTGCGCCAATTTTTCCCACTGAAGAAAGAAAATTTCTGGCTCTCCCTCTGAAAATTTGGGTAAAAGTTTTACATACTTGGAAATATCTATATGACCTTCCTGAACTACGGGTTGTCTATCAACAATCCTAGCTTCTACTTCTGTCTTCTTTAATTCTAACTCTACTTGTTTCACTTTAGCTTCCTCTTCTCTAGCTTTAAATTCTGCCAATTTGATTTTAGTTTCCTCTTCTCTAGCTTTAAATTCTGCCTCAATTTGCATTTGTTTCAGTTTAGTTTCCTCCTCTTTAGCTACTTGTTTCACCTTAGCTTCCTCTTCTCTAGCTCTAAATTCTGCCTCAATTTGCATTTGTTTCAGTTTAGTTTCCTCCTCTTTAGCTTTAAATTCTGCCTCAATTTGCATTTGTTTCAGTTTAGCTTCCTCCTCAATTTCTACTCTCCTGACCTTTAATTCAATCTCCTTAATCTTAAGTTCGGTTAGTCGTGCCTCTATTTCTAACCTATTTGAAGGAATTTGTATAGCTGTAATCTCTTCTGGAGATAAGATCTCATCTTCGATCAGATTTTCAACGAGTTCCTGAAGTATTTTTTTCTTTCGCAAACTTGTATTAATGTCTACTCCAAAGTGCTTGCCTATTTCTATCAAAGTGTCTTTAGTTTGTTTCTTTAAGAAACTTACCTTGGGATTTTGAACGAATTCTTGAATTATATCATCCATCTCTATAAGAATGTGTTAAATACCTGATTCAATATCCTGGCAAGGTCGCCACTTTGTTATGGGCGGGCTGGTTAGTGAAGAGACGTTACGTATAACGGATAAGTGCTTAAGAACCAGCTCACTTCTAGAAGCCACTGTAGGACTGAACTATCTGGTCAGGGCCTAGATAATTCGTAAGACTAGAAGTAAAGGTAACAAAGAAGATTCCAGGAAAGGAATATTAAACTAGCGATAAAACTAGTAAACGAAATTATTAATATGGAAAATATTTACAGGCAATCAACACAAAAGAGAATGGGCAGTAGGGTCAATGGGACCGTTACATGATTATAAGAATATGGAAATTATCGTTCAAATAAGAAACACAAGATACGTATACAATATGGTACTATCTAAGTACAAAGAGATCAGGAACATGCATCAAAATAAGTAATAAGTACAAATATAAGTAAAGTAATGCAATGTATATCAGACACGTAATGTAGGCAAAAAGGGTGATCACTTCACACCAATCGTCTCATGAGTCTAAACTTCCAGTTTTTATCAAGAGATAAGATATGCGAGAAAATGACGAGGAGTGAGCGATTTCCACCGCTTATATACCATTGGACCGGAAGCGGAATACTTCCGGGTGAGTGTTCGGGAGAGCGAAAGGAGGGGAGGAGGGTAAGTTAACACACGTCAACATGGGTAGTTTTAAGACCCTCGACTCGCTTGAACAATCTACTTATTTAGTAACTGTCAAATCTGTGCGCTCCGAACTATTCAGGATTTCGCTTGTCTGTTTGTTCTACAAAAGTGCGCACCTCTCTCCGCACGTAGGCAAGATTACATATAGTGGACGGGCGTTACTGCTTAACATTGTTACAATACATACATAGACAAGAAATATGAACATAGTTATGTAATACAAAGGAACACAATTCTATAACATAATTACACATATGACGTAATATCTAATATTACGTTACAATATATATATATATATATATATATATATATATATATATATATATATATATATATTATACATCTGACATTGCACTGTGATCTTGTCAATTGGTTATCCAAGCATTTAGGAGAGTTATTTAAATCAAATCGTCTGAAGACCCTAACGAAGATTAGGAAAGATACTAAATGGGACAAGTTACCCCGTAAGTATGAACATGGATTTTATCCGAGTGTTCGGCTGGAAATAGTATGGCCCTGTTCACACTAACTGTTTGAGGCACGCGGAAACCGCGGGGGTACTGCGTAGTCAAGGAAACAATGTGCGGTTTTGTGTGAACGCCTCCATTGACTTACAGTGCAATTGAACCGCCGTAGTTGAGACCGCTAGTGTGAACAGGGCCTATATTAGTAGACGTGTAAGAATTAGAATATAAATACATACATATACCAATGGCCTTTTCCCCCTTACAAGGGAGATAGCCAAAAAACAAAGCCATAAAAACCACTCCCACCCATTCCATCCCCTACATACTCCATTCCCCTCTACCCTCTTCCCTCCCTCTTGCCACCTCCTGGATGATGGGTCATCTTTGCATCTTGTCCACTGCCCTGGGTCAGAAACAGTGTCGCAAGACACAGCACATCCACAGCAAGGCCGCTTCATTTATTTGGCGACCCCCCCTCCTCTCCGTCCCCTCATGAAGAAAAGGAGAAGACGGGGAGAAATCCCTTCGGGCAACGTCAATTTATTTTTCATACATACACCCTCACCCCCCATCCACCACCCACTCCCCTTCATCCATCACAGCATTATCCATACACAACCATTCTCCATTCACCCCTATCTTCTGTCCTCCACCGTCCTTCCTCAACAGACATTTCCCTCTCTTCCAATGCCCCTTTTACCCCATCCGTCCATCTCATCCTAGATCGACCTCTCATGTTCACTCCTTCCACCTCTGCCTTCCACACCTCTTGTACTAGTCTTTCTTCACTCATTCTTTCCATATTTCCAAACCATCCCAATAATCTTTCATCAACCCTATCTCCCAACTCCCTTTCCACTTCTGTTCTCTTCCTCACCTCCTCATTTCTCACTCTATCTAACCTAGTAACCCCTATCATACTTCTCAGGCATTTCATCTCAAATACATTCAAACTCCTCTCTTCCTCTCTTATGTTCCATGTTTCTGTCCCATACAGTGCTGTTGGCGCAATCACTCCTTCATACAATCTCCTCTTAACATCCATTCCCAAATGTCTATTTCTCATTACACTTTTTAATCCATCAAGGCATTTACTCGCTCCTCTTAATCTACATTCTACCTCCACCCCCACTCCTCCCTTTCCTGCCACTTCCTCCAGTCTCTCTCTCTTGATAATCACTTCCAGTCTGCTGCCACTTTCTCCCCTTGTACATCTCATCACCTTACTGTTACCCACATTTATCTTCAGCTTCCTTTTTTTTGCACACCTTCTCAAACTCTGCTACTAACTTCCTCAATCCTTCCTCTGATCCTGCTACATGCGCAGTGTCATCAGCAAACAACAGCTAGCTTATTTCCCACTTATCTTTATTTTCTTTAACAACCTCCAATACCTGACACACTAGTCTTGCATTCACCTCTCGCACCACTCCATCCAACATAACACATCCCTGACGAAGCCCAGCCTTTATCTCAAACCACTCACTCTCTCCATTTCTAATTCTAACACAAGGTCTACTACTCTCATAAAAATTCTTGACTACTCTTAACAGCTTTCCTCCTATCCCATATATCTGCAATACTTCCCACAGTGCCTTCCTGTCTACCCAACCACAAGCCTTTTCCAAATCCATAAAAGCATAAAATACTTCCTTACCTTTTCCTATAGCTTTCTCACATATCTGTTTTATCACAAAAATCTGATCTACACAAACCCGAACTGTCCTTAACCCACACTGTTCCTCACCAATTATTCCCTCTATTCCTCTCCTATTCCTCTCAATCAAGACCCTCCCATAAGCCTTCCCAACTACACTTAACAATCTAATCCCTCTGAAACTACTACACTCACACTTGCCCCTTTTCCCTTCTACTGTACAGTGAAATTATACAGGCACTCCTCCAGTCATCCTGCACTCTACCCTCTCTTAAACAAACATTAAATAACCTCACCAGCTAGACCACCATCACTGTACCTCCTTTTTTCAGACATTCTGCATGGCATCCATCCAGACCAGGTGCTTTAACTGCTCTCATCATCTTAACAGCTGCTTTCACTTCATCTTTCCTTATTTCTCCTCTATTTTCCTCACTCATCACTCTCATTTTCTTAGCGCTTTCCACTGCAACTACCTTTCTCTCCCTATCCTCCTTCACATTTAGCAACTCCCTAAAATACTCTGCCCATCTTCCTCTCACTGCCTTCTCTTCCATTATCATCTCTCCTTCTGCACCTTTTACCTTTTCTTCTCTACTTGATTCGCCTCCTTTTCCTCTCTTAGTTTCTTTCCAAAACATCTTTTTATTACTTTCAAAAATTTGTCATACTTTTACCCCATTTCACATCTGCTCTCCTCTTTGCCTCCTTTACATTTTGCTTTACTTCTCTTCTCTTTACTTTGTACCTCTCATATGATTCCCTCGTCCTAATTTGTAACCAATCTATGAAAGCCTGCTTCTTCTCTTCTACACCCTTCTTTGCTTCCTCATTCCACCACTCACTACCCTTCCTTCTGTTTCCTCCTGTCCTCCTTGTTCCACACACCATCTTTGCACATCTTATGACTCCCTCCTTGAACCACCTCCATTCCTCCTCCACTCCTAGTTATACTCTATCCTTCACTCCCTCCCACTCCTCTCTCAGCTTCTTATACTCCTTCTCCTTTTCTTTCTCATTTAAGCAGTTCACTCTAAGTACCTCCCTACCTTCTGCCCTTTTCCTCTTTCTCCACTTATTTTCCACTCTCAACTTACCTTCCACCAAAAAATGATCTGATATTCCCCCACTCTCTCCCCTCAGAACATGCACATCCTTAACTCTTCCCATTATACTCCTATATAAATCGAATAAAAACTAATGGTTCATTTCTATGTTTATTGAATTGACAACAATTACAAAATACAAACAATTATCTAATAATCAACAAAGGAATAACCTTAAAACATAACTTACGCAAATGCCAAGTTTGATTTTATTAAATTCAGGCGTGTAATTTTTTTCATGTCTAAGTATCTTGACATGATGGCGTGGGCATACTTTATGTTTATTTCTGGATCGTGCTGAGTGATTTTATTCCACTGGAAATCAGATTCTGGAATGAAATCTCGAATATAAACAAAAAATCAGGTGTTTACCTTTCGGGTAAAAGGTGTACCGAATAATCGATTCTGGAATCTATTCCTCTGATGAATGAAGATCTCGGGTCTGACTTTAACCAGAAAAAATATATGGCGTGCTCCCTTGTAGGGGTTGCTAAGGTTTTGTTGAGACATAAAACCTTGCCATGTTTTGTGAGATATCAAGTCATTTGTGTGTGTTTAAATTATTATTTTGTGTGATTTGCTGCATATAAGGAATGCTGTATTGTGGCCTGGTGGATATAAGAAATCGCTGAATTTTGATGTTCATTTTTTTTAAGTTGGTCACTTCATCAATGATGGTCTTCTGCATAACGGGCAATCTTATCTTGACCAGCAAGCACCGGGGACCAGCCCATAGCCCATTTTATAATAATTCTTCAAGTTCATGAAAATTAAGTAGAAAAAATCTTGCCATCATAGAGACCCATTTCAAGGTATTGTGACAAGAAACTTAGGATTAGCTGCAGTGAATTTAATTCTGCTGCTCTATAGTCTTCCAAATGAGACAACTGGAAGGTGGGACTTCTGTCCTTGAAGGCAAATCGATTGCATTAGAAAGTCTTGGTGTATTTCAGCCTAGGAATGATCATGCGATGAGATCGAGCGCAGCCAGAGCCTCTAACAAGTATCTGGACGAATGCAATGGCTCATTGGGTCACGCTCACACTCACCCACGCAACCCTCACCCGTCACATAACTCTTCCCATTGGGGCAAGTCTTCTCCTGTTGAGGTGCCTCGTCCGTCGTTGTGCAGACGTAGTACTTGGTGCAGTCCACCGGGTCAACGTAGAGCCCTACGTCAGGGCAGACTGTGAAAGGCTCGCTGAGGCTCGTGCAGGCCGACTCACAGATCCCCTTGCGTTGGTTGAAGATCTCGCCTTCAATGGGACAACACTCAGAAGAGACCTCCCAGGAACCGCTGTTGAAGAGACACGTGTAACCCCAGCTGCAGTTCTGTGGGTGGACAAAGGACCCCATCGAATCGCAGCTCGGGAAGGAGGGAGGAGATCCACATGTGCTCTCGCTGTCACTCACGCAGGTCTTCGTGTCCGGGTCATACAGCCTTCCATCGCCGCAGAATTTGACTTCTGGGATTCCCTGGTTTCCCGAAGGGCAAAAGAGGTACATGCTCGTGTTGTAAGGATCAGCCTTGATTTCCAGGTTCGAGCTAGAGCACAAAACCTCCGGAATGATTTCAAGAGGATCTAGGTTGGGTAGGCAAAGGGCAGCTTCATTGAATATCGCGAGCTTGTCGCAGACTTCGTTGTCGCCGCACGCTTCCGGGTAGGCAACGCCGTCCACGCATTCCACTGCCAGTTTGGTGTTGTGACACTCCGAGGCGAACCCCTCTACGCACATATAATTGAGTTCTGGCACAGGCACCGACAGCTGCCGGAGAGAACGTCCAGTGCAAATGGGGCCGTCGTAGTCACACTTCCCGTCCGAATATGAGCGGCCGTTGCAGTTCTTGACTCGTTCATCAAACGTCCCGTTGGAGTGCGGGATGCAGTTGATGTATTCGTCACAAACACCCAGGTGAGCAATCTGGCCGGCAATCGTACAGTGTGACCTACACAAGAATGGGTAAGTGTGGTTATAGACATAATATTTTATCAAATACTATTTTTGTCTATTTCTGCCATGATTGAGCAAAGATAAAATATCCCAAAGGAAAGAAATGCATTTAGTATATCATGTGAAACGCTCATTACTCGTCACTTTACTGAAGTACTACTTACGATGGTGCAGCGGTTGCCTGCCAATTAAAGGCTCCCTATAAAAAAAAGAGAACAGTGCGTTAATGTATGTACAATGTGCTTGGGTAATCACGGATGCACCGCGCGTGAACACACGCACAGACACCCATACGCACACAAGAAGGAAAAATACCAAAAGACTGGGAAAATGCTAACATTGTACCAATATATATAGAAGGAAACAAGGAAGAACCAACTAGCTATATACCGGTCTCGCTAACAAGCACTATAGCCAAAATTTGTTAGAAAATCATCAAGAATAGATGGGTAAAACACCTGGAAGAAAGTAATATAATAAACGCAAGACAATTTGGGTTCAGACAAGGAAGACCATGTACCACAAACTTAATATGTTTTTACTCAAGATTAATAGACATAGTGCAGGAAAAGGAATGGATGGGCTGATTGTGCCTTCCTTGACTTACAAAAAAATTATTTAAAAAACTGGAACATATAGGAGGGATACAAGGGAACCTACTAAAATGGATGGAGGACTTCCTGATTGTTAGAAAGATGAGAGTAGTGCTCAGAGAAAACTATTCAGGTTGGAAAGAGGTGATCAGTGGAGTTCCGCAAGAATCTGTATTGTCTCCAATAATGTTTGCTATTTATGTGAATGACATGGATGATGATGTGCAATGCTACATGAGCTTCTTTGCAGACGAAGGAAAGTAAAAACTGAAAAGGATTGCGAATCACTATAGGAAGACCTGAATAAGGTATGCAACTGGAATCAGAAATGGGAAGTGGACTTTGATATTAAGAAGTGTAGCATAATGAAGTTTGGAAAAAAGTAAAAATAGAATATTCTGGCTGAGCGGGTTAGGGCGTCGTTACTTGCGGCCAAGGTCGAGGTGAGGGCGGTTCGAATCTTGCCACCAGCGAAGTTGAACCAAGGGCATGGTTCATTAAATTCCACGCTACAAAGCCCTCTGTGAGGGGCACCGTCCTAGCCTCCCGATAGGGGGGGGAATGTGCGACGTTAAGCCATATCATCATCAAAAATAGAATATCAGGACAATATAAAATTGGAACTAAGAAGGTAAAGAAAGTGGGATCCGAAAAAGATTTGGTGTAATTATCTCAAACGACTTGTCCTATGATAAACAGATAAACAAAATTGTCGGAGAATCCTATAACTTGCTAAGATCAATAAAAGTGGCATTTACATATTTGGATGAAGAAATTATTAAAAAAAAATATTGGTCACACTGATAAGGCCTAGACTAGAATATGCGGCGACATTGTGGTCACCCAGTACCAAAAAGAATATAAAGAAAATAGAAAGAATCCAGAGAGCAGCCACAAAAATGGCCCCTGCACTTGCAAACTTGTCATATGAGGAGAGACTGGCTAAACTGGAGTTACCGACTCTGGAGCAAAGAAGAGAGAGAGGCGACCTACTGACCATCTATAGAATCATGAAGGGCACAGAAATACTCGATAGAGAGGACTTGTTAAACTGGGACAAGAGAAACACAAGAGGACATGGAAAGAAAAAAAAACATAGTTATAGAAGAGATCTGAAGAAAAACAGTTTTCCACATAGAGTGGCGGACACCTGGAAGAAACCAGACGAAAAAATAGTGTGCGCAAAAACCATTCATGTGTTTAAGAGCAAACTAGACACTGCGAGATACAAAGGCGGGACAGAACGAGCGTAGCTCCCCTTCCCGTAAAATACAACTAGGTAAATACAACTAAACACATACACACACACACACACACATACACACACACACACACACACACACACACACACACACACACACACACACACACACACACACACACACACACACACACACTTCAACGAATGGACGGCTTAGAAGACGTTCTGAAGAAAATTGAAGTTTTGTGGATCCCAACACAAAGAGAAGTGCCTATTGTATTTACAGGGTGGGGGGAAATTGCTCGTGGGGTAGTAGGAAAGTAGGGAAAGAGGAAAAGGGGAGGGATTACTGAAGGAAATGGAAGGAAATGAAGAAGGAGTAGACTTGGTCCAGGCAGACAGGCGAAAGGTAAACAAACGGCCCCCCGACGACGATGAAATGTCTAATAAAAATGTAAAGATTAGAAGTATAGATAAGAGCAATACAGTAGAAAGTGATGAGAATATTTTCCAGGGATTTAAAGAGGGTGGGGGGGACACAACCCCCCCCCCCCCCCCCCGACTGACAAGACTAGAAGAGAAGGTCGATAAGATGATCGAGGACTTGGAGCGTAGGTTCGGTCATGTTAACAATATTATACGGAGAGTTGAAAAATTGGAAGAACTAGAGAAGGCGAGCAAAATCTTAACTAAGGAAATTGAAGAATTAAAAAAACAGTTAAAAGAAGTAAAAGATGAGAACAAAGTCTTAAAGGAGAATAATAAGGAGAACAAGGAGGGTTGGAAAATAATTCAAGAAAATAGCAAAGTTGCATTCACTGACATAATCAGACAGCAAATGAATGAACAAACTGAAAAATCAGTTATTAAAGTGATGAGACAGAAGGAGAATATAGTAAGAGACTTAGCAGACAAAAAGAAATGTATAATTATATTAGGAATGGAAGAGAAACATAACCCAGATAGAACCACAAGAATCAAAGAGGAAAATGAAAAAGTAAGAAATTTACTAGAATTAGTTCAGGAAGATGAACCAGAAATAATGAAACAAATCGGAGAGAAATTCAGGCTCGGGAAATATAGTACAGACAAGACCAGACCAATTAAGATTAAATTCAGGTCACAAACTACGGCTGAGAATATCTTATCCAAAACAGGGAAACTAGCAACAAGTGAACAATATAAAAAGGTATGGATAAAAAGGGAAATGAATAAAGAGGAAAGAGAGGAAGAAAAACAGAAAAGACTTGAAGCAAAGGAAAAAAACGAGATAAGAACGGAGTCAGAAAAAGAGAGATTCTATTGGAGAGTAGTGAATATGAAACTAAAGAAAGTCGACATACAAGAGAAAAACAAAAGGGAAACAGAGAACACAATGGAAGTGGCAGAAAACTAAGAGTGTCTTACACAAATATAGATGGATTAATAACAGGATTGAATGAGCTGAATGATTATTTGAAAGAAAAAGAACCAGACATAATGGGAATTGTAGAAACAAAATTAAAAGGTCCACTACCACCCAACAGTGTAGGACATGAGGCATATAATTATTGGATTAGAAACAGAGTGAAAAAGGAAGGGGGTGGAGTTATGTTCCTGACTAAGAAGGATATAAACGTGAAGGGTGTCACATATGGAAAGAATACAGTAGAGATGATAATGATGGAAGTAGAAGACAGAGATAAGAAGAGCAGAAAGTTTGTGATAAATTATGTGCCCCCGAAAACAGCCTCATGGGAAGAGAGTGAACATAAAAGTATGTTAGAGGACACAAAGATAACATTAAACAAGATAATGGAAGAGGGAGGAAAAATAGTTATGATGGGCGACTTTAATTGCAAAGAAATCTGCTGGGAAGAAATGACAGTAAAGGGTGGAGACGGCTCATGGGGAAACGCTCTACTTGAGATGGTTACTGACCATGCAATGACACAATGGATACAGGAGAACACTAGGTATAGAAATGAAGAAGAACCATCGAGACTAGACCTAGTAATTACATCCGAACCTAGAATAGTGGACAAAATTGAATATAAAACACCAATAAGTAAAAGTGACCACATATTGATTGAACTGGAACTTAATGAAGAAAAATATATGAAAAGAAATGAACAATATAGAAAAGGAAGAATGATGTATGAAAAAACAAACTTTGATAAAATAAGAGAATTCTTTCAAAAGGAAAACTGGGAAGAAATATACAAAGAAGAAACAACAGTAGAAGAGAAATGGAATATTTTGACAACAATTTACAAAAAAGGAGTGGAAAAGTAGGTCCCAAGACAAAAACAAGAAAAAGAATATGTAAAATGCAGGTACAACAAAAGTTGTAGGGAGTTAAAAGACAAAAGAGACAAAGCCTGGACCAGATGGAAAAAAGACAGAAGACCTGAAAAATGGAAAATATATACCTGTTATAGAAATGAATATGTACAAACGTGCAGAGAGGAAAAGAGAAAATATGAAAAAGATATCATAGAAAAGTGTAAAGATCAACCGAAACTATTTTATAGATTTGTAAACAATAAACTGAAAAACAAACAAGACTTGGAGAAATTAAGAAAGGAGGGAGTTGAATACACTGAGGAAATGGAAATGGCGGAAATTATGAACAAACATTTTAAATCAGTGTTTACAAGGGAGAACATACAACCTGAAGAGAACGAATGGAAAGAGAAAGTCCCCCCTATGGAAGAAATAGAAGTAACAAAAAATGAAATATTAACACACTTGAGTAATCTTGATGTCAGAAAATCGCATGGACCAGATGAAATAGCAAACTGGATACTGAAAGAATGCAGGAATGAACTGGCAGACAAAATACATAGCATACTAAATAGTTCCTTGAAAGAAGGAAAAGTTCCAGAAGATTGGAAAAAAGCAAATATAGTACCTATATATAAAGGAGGAAATAAAGAAGAACCTACCAACTATAGACCAGTCTCTCTAACAAGTACAATAGCAAAAATTTGTGAAAGAATTATCAAAAGTAGATGGGTAAAATATTTAGAAAAAAACAAAGTGTTAAATCCAAGGCAATTTGGATTCAGACAAGGACGATCATGCGTCACCAATTTAATATGTTTCTATTCAAGGCTAATAGATATAATACAAGAAAGAGATGGATGGGCGGACTGTGCATTTTTAGATCTAAAGAAAGCTTTTGACAAAGTACCACATAAGAAGTTGCTTAAGAAATTAGAAACTGAAGGAGGAATACAGGGAAAACTACTAAATTGGATGGAGGACATTTTGCAAGAAAGAAAAATGAGAGTAGTGATAAGAGACAAACACTCAAAATGGGATGAAGTAATAAGCGGTGTTCCACAGGGAACAGTTCTGGCCCCAATAATGTTTGCTATATATATTAATGATATGGATGAAGGAATTGAAAGCTATATGAGCTTCTTTGCAGATGATGCAAAACTACTGAAAAGAGTGAAAACTGAAGAAGATTGTGAATCACTACAGAGAGATCTAAATAAAGTACAAGAATGGAGTAGGAAGTGGGAGATGGAGTTCAATACAAAAAAGTGTAGTATAATGGAATTTGGAAAAAGCAAAAACAGAATAACAGGAGCATATAGATTGGGAGAAGAAGGAATAAAAAAAGTAGAAAATGAGAAGGACCTGGGAGTCATTGTTATGAATAATATGTCACCTGAGAAACATATAAATAAGATTTTTGGAGAAACTTATAATCTAATAAGAACAATCAAAGTTGCATTTACATACCTGGATGAAGAAATGGTGAAAAAATCCTAATCACCTTGATAAGACCAAGATTGGAATATGCAGCAACGATATGGTCACCAAGTACAAAAAAATGTATAAAAAAAACTTGAAAGAATACAAAGAGCAATTACAAAATTGGCACCAACACTCTCAAAACTATCATATGAAGAGAGACTAGAAAAACTTGAACTACAGACGCTAGAGCAAAGAAGAGAGAGAGGAGATTTGATAGCTATTTACAGAATCATGAAAGGCATAGAAATTACTGACAGAGAGAATCTGATAAAATGGGATAACAGAAATACTAGAGGACACGGAAAGAAAATAAAAATAGACAGCTATAGAAGAGATTTGAAAAAGAACAGCTTTCCTCACAGAGTAATAGACAGTTGGAACAAGTTAGATGAGAAAGTGGTGTGTGCAAAAACAATACATGAATTTAAAAATAGTTTAGATAAAATGAGATATGAAGACGGGATCCCACGAGCATAGCTCCCCTTCCCGTAAAATACAACTAGGTAAATACAACTAGGTAAATACACACACACACACACACACACACACACACGCACATACACAAGCACACGAGTGGACAATGAACTTCAGTGCAAATAAATGTAAATCCGTGCAAGTGAGAAAAATTACGAGATTATGAAATTTTAAATTTGAAGGGGGCAGATGAAGTGTTTGGAAGATATGTTCCGAGGATAGAAAGGGTGAAAAAAGTAGAGGCGAGACAGAGAGCGGGGATGGAATGAGGTGCTGTCGGATAGGCTAGACTAGATCAAAGAGTGCTGAGATGGCTTGGGCATATGAAAAGAATTATTGGGGAAATGCTAGCAAAAAGATTGTAGAAAACAGAAGTGGATGGAGTGAACGTGAGGGGAAGACCGAGAATAAAATAGATGGATGGGGTAAAGAGAGCATTGGATGCAAGTAAGGGGAGTGAAAAAAGAGGTATTGGAGTGGAAAGAAGTAGAGTACAAGTGATTAGTAAGAAACACGGCCAAGCAACTGGAAAGAGTAACCGAAAGATAAACGAGAATATGACTCCAACGGGTGACTTTAATTGTGAAGATGTTATGTCGGAGAAATGGGAGGTAGGAGTGAGGGACCCTGGAGAAGCATACTGATGAACATAATGCATAATGCAATAGCCTAATGGGTAAAGAAACCAACAAGATATAGAGGCAAAGACACAACTGAAAAACTAGATTCTATTTTAATCAAAGAACCTGAGGTATCAGAAACATTGATTCATCGGTACCCAGTAAGAAAGATTGGTCACGTGGTCTTTGAATTTTTGCTGGAAGTGAGAAATACATAAGAGAGGAAATACACAGACAAGGAAGATATAACTATGCAAAGGCTAAATTTGCTAAACTTATAAAAAAGTATATAGGGGTGAGTTTTATGAAACTAAGAACATAGAGGAGAGATGGGATATTTTCATGAATATTTACAACATAGGAGTGGAAAAATATGTGCCAAAGAAGAATAGAAGAGAAGAAAAAAAATTGGCAAAACAGAAAGGCATGGGGGATGTGGACAAATAAGAAATAAAAAGAGAAAATAATAATACATAAGAACCACAAATTAATAAACAAGGATGTGAAGAGAAGATGAAAAGGATTTTGAAAAGGATTTAGTTGATAAATGTAAGTATCACCTTAATCTGTTCTTCAGATATGTGGACGGTAAACCGACGCATAGAGAATAAATATCCACGTTAAAATTTGAAAAGATAACATATAGAGAAACGAAAATGTAAGCTGAAAGGATAATTGGAAGTTTCTAATCAGCGTTCAACAAAGATAAGGAGTCTGAAGTGAAAGAGTGTGAAGATAGGGAAAATGTAAACAATGCAACAATATATACAAAGGATTACAAAGGCGGAGCATGCCGACAGGAGACCTTTTGGTCCATATCTAGGTCGGATGCGAAAAAATAATAATAATGATAAATACATAAATGAATAAATAAAAATTATAATAATGTAAGTGATAAATAGAAAATATAAATAAATGCATAGGTATAGTTCAATATAAAACAAACAGGTAAATAGTAAATAATAATAAATTGACATATAACTGATAATAGAATGAGAATCAAGCAAATAATAATAAACAAACGGACAAATGATAACAAAACAAATAAACAAATAATATAAAATAAATGATTGTCATTACAGCATCTTCCTTTTTTAGGGAAAACAGATTCATATTTTTCCTACGATTGAAGTCAAACTTATAGGCCTGTAGTTATTTGGATTCTTTTTGTCACCTTTTTTTGAATATGGGAGTAACGTTAGCTAGCTTCCATTCTCTTGGGACATCTCCGGATATGATGGATTTCTTGAAAATAATTTCTAATAGAACAACAATCTCATTTTTTATTTCCTTTAAGATTCCTGGATACTGGAAATGAGAAAGGACTCAGTGCCAGATGGGATTTCGAATTGGATACTAAAAAAATGTAGAGAACAATTATTGAATAAAATGCATCAAGTGATTGCATGTTCTCCGGAAGAGAGAAAAGTGGCATTTAACTGGAAATCTACAAAGGTGGTACAAGGTACAAATATTCAAAAAAAGAAATAGTTATGTACTACGAAAATGTAGTCCAATATCCTTCACCAGTGCTATCGCCAAAATCTGTGAAAAAAGTAAAGATAGATGGATGAAATATTTAGAAAAAGAAAAATTGGGTGACAGTCAATTTAGATTTAGGAAAGGAAACTTTTGCGAAACCATCTATATTTTTATTCGAGTGGTTGATGTACTGCATGAGAGAAAAGGTTGGGTGGGTTGTGTATACCTAGATTTGGAAAAGGGTTTCGATAATGTGCCACACAATAGACTAACATGTAAACTAGAAAATACAGGAGTATTTTTCTGAGTAATAGACGTATGAGAAATGGAGAGATGAAAAGTCAGATCAGATAGAATTGACCATTAGTGTACCACAGAGCTCCGTTCTGGCATCTGTAATCTCCCTATTGTACATCAGTGGAATGATGAATGGAATAAATGAAGACATGGAGAGGGTATTTGAATAAAAACAGAACTATGAAATAATTTTCAATGTAAAGAAATGCAAGATATTGGAAATACGAATAAATAAAAATCGTCCCTTATGCCTTTATAGAATAGATAATGATTTGATTATAAAAGCAGAAACATACCTCAAAAGGATCATTGTAGAAACTTATAATCTTCAGAAAAAATACCACTCCATTACATGGACAAACACATTATGAAGAAGATCGAAAACTTGATCCGCCCTAGACTAAGATATGCTGTATTGGTGTAGTCACCACGCGAAAAGAAAAATATATAAGATAGTAAAAAATCAGGAAGTTGAAAACGACTGCAAAATGGCTGTGGTTTTCAACTCCACACACAAACACACACACACACGCACACACACACACATATATATATATATATATATATATATATATATATATATACATATATATATATATATATGTATGTATGTATGTATGTATGTATGTATGTATATATACATACTGTATGCGTGTTTTGTGTGTGGTATATGCATATTGGTGTTAACTTCAGCATGTTACTGAAACGCTATTTTTCCAAGTAAAACTTACAGCGAGCAGAAAGAGGAAGGCGCAAGCCTTAACAAAGTGATTCGCCATTGTAACGATGCCAAGATCCCTGCAGGTGTCTTCCTCCCACAGCAGCCGTGAGCGAAGTGTAGCGACGCTCCTGAGGCAGTCGCGATATATATACAGTACGTACCGCGCGTGATGAGGGTGTGCATTGGGGGTGGTTACCTTGTGTCTCGTTTTCGACCAATCCTTCGTTGTTTGGCTCTGCGCTCCCCGCCTAATTGTCCCGCTGATAGCGGGTGGATGACGATAGCGCTCCGTTGGTGAAATCCGGACGGAAAGGAGGGCAATTCAAGCCGAGCGCCGGAAGTGCGGGTTCTCTGTTCTTGATGGTTTTATAATGCCGGGGTTTCTCCTGGTGGCGGCGATGACCGGCTTCTTATCCGCACCGGGACCCCTCGATCGGCGCCCTGTGACAAAATCGCCTCGGTCCTTTTCCTCTTCTTCTTCTTCTTCCTCTTCTGCCTTTTGTTTCTGGATTATGTCTTGTGGACACGGTATTATTGAGGACTCATGCTTGTTTAGAAAATATTTAATAACTGATGATAATGATAGTAATAATAATAATAGTAATAATAATACATACATACATACATATACCAAGGCTTTTTCCCCCTTACAAGGAAGGTAGCCAAAAAGGAAAAGGCATAAAATCATTCCCACCCATTCCATCCCTGAATACACTCCCCACCCCTCCACCCTCCCTCTTATTTTAGCACCTCCTGGATGACGGGTCATCCCTGCACCTTATCCACTGCCCTGGGTCAGAAGCAGTGTCGCAAGACACAGCACATCCACAGCAAGGCCGCTTCATTGATAATAATAATAATAATGATAATAATAATAATGATAAAAATGATAATAATAATAATAATAATAATAATAATAATAATAATAATAATAATAATAATAATAA